>NW_027362816.1:7437500-7895000 GCF_046119375.1 Phyllobates terribilis
CTAGCCCGCTCCCTCCTGGACTCCTCGATAACTCCTAGCTGGAGCATTTGTTTTTCCTCAGCTGCGATGGCTTGTGTCTGGGCCTCTGTGACAATGTTATGTTGGATCACAGATGTTCGGCCAAGCAGTTCTGAAAATTACGTCCGTATTCCGCAGCACCAATTTCTGAGTCTCCCGTCGCTTCTGTTTAGAGAGTGTGTCACTTATATTTACCTCTCCCCTGGCCATTGTCGGAGGGTCCCCAGACGATACGACCGGAGTCGCATCCGTAATCATACATTCCCAGTCTTTCCTTGCTTATAGCAAATTTACGTGATATAGCTGTTTGGGTTTTCTCTTCCCAGGTTGATATACTCTCTAATTCATCTCCCCAACCTTTTCCCGGACTTCATATGGCTCTTGCCACTTGGCCATGAGCTTACTTTCTGCTGGGGGCACTAAGACTAATACCTGATCCCCTTGGACATTGACCATGCCAGGGGTGCAACAAAGTGCCATTAGTTGCATAAGGATTAAAAGTGAATTTAGACTGTGTACCCACGATGTGTTTTTCAAGCGTTTTTGCTGCGGAATTTTCCGCAGCGTAAACGCTTGGGAAACGCATGGTAAGCCTTCTGCCATGGTCCCCTATGCAATTCCGCACTTTCAATGCCCATGCTGCGGATTTTTCTGCAGCGTTTATGCTGCTCTCAAAAATCCGCAGCATGTCCATTAATTTTGCGGAAGCGCTGCGTTTTCGCCGCCATTGACTTGCATTAGAACGCGCCAATTCTGCAAGACTGCTTCTGTACATGCGTAATTGGCGCGTTGTAATGTGCGGATGGTACCTGAGTGTGGAGAAGAGAAGACTCTCATCCACACCCAGGTACCATAGAAACTGTAAAAAAAAAGAATAAAATAAAAAATAAAGATTATATTCACCTACCGACAGCCCCCGGTCTCCTTCCCTGTGCTTGCCAGCAGACTGAAGGACCTGCGCTGACGTCACAGTCATGTGACAGCAGGTCTTTCAGTGCAGTGTCCCGCGATCAGCTGGCAGCCAGGAAGGAGCGCAGCAACACACGCCGGGCCATCGGAAGGTAAGTATCAAGGTTTATTTTTTTATTTTTAACCACTCTAAAGGTCACACTATATAAATCCATGCTGTTTGCTGTTTGCATGGATTTATATAGTGTGACCTAGTTGTCAAGCACTTTGCAAGTGATGCTAAAATCGCTTTGAAAGCGCTTGTCAATCCGCATGCGGAAACGCATGTGAATCCGCATGTATTACGCAGGAAAAACGCATGTACAATCCGCATGCGTTTTTTCTGCCAGGGAGATGCAGAAATGCTGCAGAAATTTTCTGCTTCATTTCTGCATTGTGGGCACATAGCCTTTATGTAAATCATTAAGGCTGTGTGCCCACGTAGCGTTTTTCAAGCGTATATGCTGCGGAATTTCCGCAGCGTAAACGCTTGAAAAACGCATGTATATCCGCACCCCATGGTCCCCAATGGCATTCCGCAATGTCAATGCCCATGCTGCGGATTTTTCCGCAGCGTATATGCTGCAGTCAAAAATCCGCAGCATGTTCATTAATTTTGCGGAAGCGCAGCGGAATCAATGTGCGGATAGTACCCAAGTCTGGCGGAGAGGAGACTCTCATCCAGACCTGGGTACCAAAGAACCTGTAAAAAAATTAATAAAATAAAGTTTATACTTATCTTCTGATGTTTTCCCTCCGTCGCGCTGTTGTCTGAAGGACCTGCCACGTCATTGAGTCATGTGACCCACCACATGACTCAATGACGTCACCGCAGGTCCTGCACACAACAGCGTGAGCCGCTCAAGACTCCGGACGGGGCAGAGGATGCATCAGAAGGTGAGTATAAAGTTTATTTTTTTATTTTTTACCATTCTGAACAAGTTGTCAAGCACTTTTCCAAGTGATGCTTGGAGAAGTGCTTGATAACCGCATGCGGAAATGCATGCAAAGACGCCTCACAAACGCTTCTACCTGGCGGGAAAACCGCATGTAATATCCGCATGCGATTTTCCCGCCAGGGAGAAGCGTAAAAAATATGCTTCAGGTCCGCAACGTGGGCACATAGCCTAAGTAGCTGAATTTCCATTTTGGGTTAACAAACTCCTTTTGAGAGATTCATTGAAGTTACTTTGCATGTTGATTCACTTTGTAAGGACACACGTGCACACATTTCAGATTTTGTCACCTTTTTTCTGTGCAGATTTGTCACAAAACCTAAAGGGTTTCCCGATGCCAGGAAAGTGACTGAGAATCCTGACGTCTCCTGCACATGTTACTTATTTGTGACTTGCAGGTTTGGTGAAGATATAATTCTGCAGGATGTCAATTCTGTCAGCGTTTTTGCTGCAGATTTCACCCACACTGATGAGTGGGGAAAAATCTGCACCTATTTACAGCATTTTCCAGACAAGAGATGCAGAAATATTGCAGAAACCAAAAGCTTAATGTGTGCACACAGCCTAATAGACGTCATTACTAGTGTTGAGCGAGCATGCTCGTTACTCGCCCGAGCATCTCACTACTCGGGATGTTCGGCGAGCACCGAGCATTTCCGGGTTTCTCGGGCGGGAGATCGGGTCTCCGCCCTGCATGTTTGGCGCTCTTTACAGAGCCAATGAACATGCAGGGATTGCCAGCCAGTCACTGTAATGCCGCAGCCATGTTGTTTGTGGGCATTACAGTGATTGGGTGGCCGCCCAGCGTCACCTCGAGTATTTAAAACCGGGCGCCGCCATCTTGGACCCAGTCGCCCGGGATCACACAGTGTAGGGAAAGTACTGCTGATTTAGGGAGAGATATATACTGCGAAATAGTTAGTGTAGGGTCTGTAAAAGCTGCCAGATCAAACAAACCATCCTCAGGACTAATATCCATCCCAGATATCAGGCAGGCAGGCAGGCAGGCTGTATAGGAAACGCAGTGGTTATACCAGCAAACGCTGCATTACAGTCCTGTGTGCTCCTGCTGCTCAAATTGCTAGACTTAGCTCCAGGTTTCGGGGGCCAGGAAAAATCCTTTTTTTTTCATCTAAATCCTCTTTTTTTCTCCGCTAGAAGTGGTGGAATAGAAGATCCCATGTAGCGATGCCCAAATATTTGAACAGCCATGGCCACAGGAAGGCGACGCTGGCAATTTGTCAAAAGAGGTGGACGATGACGAGACACAATTGCCACGAAGTGAGGAGGAGGATCGTGGTGCGGAAGTGGAAGAGGAGGACGTGGTGGATGATCTAGTAACTGACCCAAGATGGCAGGAGGACACGCAGAGCGAGGCCAGCAGCACACAGGGGGAGGGAGGCAGAGTACCCCAACAGACAGGAAGAAGCAGTGAGGTGGCTGCACACAGAAGGCGGGCAACCGTTCCCCGTAACACTAACACGAGGGACTTTGCCAGTACAACCGGTAGGTCTTCCAGAGTCTGGAATTTTTTTAAAGACTCTGCTGATAACCCCAAAAAGGCCATTTGTACCACCTGCCATGCCAGCGCCAGCAGGGGTGACAAAAGTACCAGCCTGACCACCACCAACATGATCAGGCACATGTCAGCAAAGCACCCGACTTTGTGGGGCGAACCCCAGGGTCCACGACCAGTGTCAGCGGGTGTCACCACTGCTTTTTCCGCCGTTGTGCGTGTAAGAGAACCCCCTGTTGTGCGTGCAAGGTAATCCCCTGTCCATACTGCATGCAAAGATGCCCCCTCCTCTCAGTCTTCACTTGTTATGGCAGTTTCTCAAGAAACCGCATCAACGTCCACGTGCCACCGCAGCGTTCAATTGTCTTTATCCCAGACCTTTGAACGAAAGTGCAAATTCGCAGCCAACGCCCCACAGGCCACAGTCCCAAATTCGCACATTTCACGACTACTTGCGTTGGAAATGCTGCCTTTTAGGTTGGTGGAGACAGAATCTTTCCGCAACCTTGTGGCGGTGGCCGTCCCTCGGTGCTCGGTCCCCAGCCGACACTATTTTGCCCGGTGTGCCATCCCCGCACTACTCAAGCATGTGTCCCAAAACATCTGCCGTGCCCTCAACAACGCAGTTACTGGGAGAGTCCACCTGACAACGGACACGTGGACAAGGGCTTGTGGCCAGGGACGGTACATCTCCCTGACGGCACACTGGGTAAACATAGTGGAAGTCGGGACCCAGTCGGACCTTGGAACGGAACACATCCTCCCCACACCGAGGATTGCGGGCCCTATGTCAGTCAGAGTTGCCCCCACAGTGTACTGCTCCTGATGATCATCCTCCTCATGTTCAGCCTCCATCTCAGATATCACCGCATCAGTTACAAGCTGGAAGCACTGCAGTACTGCCTCCGCCAAGCAGCAACAGGCTGTGCTGAAACTCATAAGCTTAGGTGATAAACCTCACAGTTGTGGACAGCTGTGAAAGAGCAGGCAGATCTGTGGCTGAGACCGCTGAACCTACATCCTGGCATGGTCGTGTGTGACAATGGCAGTATCCTGGTGGCGGCTCTGAGGCGAGGCGAAATCACACCCGTACCATGCCTGGCTCATGTGCTTAAGCTCGTGGTTCAGCGGTTTCTTAAATCGTACCCCGAGTTGCCAGATCTGCTCGTCGAAGTACGCCGCCTGTCAGCTCATTTTTGGAAGTCAGCTACAGCTTCCGCCGCCCTTGCTGTGTTGCAGCAGCGTTTGCAGCTTCCGTCACACCGACTTGTGTGTGATGTCCCCACACGTTGGAACTCTATCCTCCACATGTTGCAAAGGATTTGTGAGCAGAAGAGCAGTTGTAGAGTACCAGCTGCAACAAGGCCGTCGATATTCAGGTCAGACTCCACACATAAGACCTCAGGAGTGGACCTGGATGTCTGACATATGTACCATCCTGACAAACTTTGAGGAGTCCACCAAGATGGTGAGTGGCGATGACGCCATCATTAGCGTCAGCATCCCACTTGTCTGTCTTTTGCAACGCTCTCTGCAGATAATTAAAGAGGAGGCATTGCAGCCAGAGTATTATGAGATGGATCAAGAAGCCGTAGCGGGCGATTACACCCAGCCCAGCCTCATCTCATCCCAATGTGCATTGGGGGACAATGAGGGAGAGGAGGAGGAGGAAGAAGAACAGGAGCTGGTATCATGTTCTTTAGACGGTAGTACCTGTACAACTGTCATATCATCGGTTTAGCGTGGGTGGCCTGAGGACGGGGAGGAGGAGGAGGAGAAGAGCATGGTCAGTCGTGATCTTGTTGAGCACACGGAAGTCTTGCCCATTACCAGTCTGGCACGCATGGCTGACTTTATGTTACGCTGCCTTAACCGTGACCCTCGCGTTGTCAAAATGTTGGGTGACAGTCATTACTGGTTGGTGACACTTTTAGACCCCCACTACAAGGAGAACTTTCACTCTCTTATTCCTGAGGTGAAGAGGTCTACAAAAATGGGGCAGTACCAGAAGGCTCTTGCTGCAGAACTGTTAAAAAATTCCCATCTGAACACGCTAGCGGCAGAGGTCACAGCTGGTTGCCCAACCAAGGCGTACAGGCGAGCGAGACGCAACTCCAATCCAGCAGAGGCAGGGGAATACTGTCAACGTTCTGGGATAGTTTTCTGAGACCCGCCCAATTTACAGGCCCTGAGGCTCGGGGCACTCTCACAAGGAGTGGAAAGTTTCAAAAGATGGTGAGGGGGAGTACCTTGCCGACCGTACCAGCGTCCTCCGTGATTCCTCTGTGCCTTTTAATTATTGGGTATCCAAGCTGGACACTTGGAATGAACTTTCTCTGTATGCCTTGGAGGTTCTGGCCTTCCCTGCCGCTAGCATGTTATCGGAGCGTGTTTTTAGTGCCGCTGGGGGAATTATAACTGATAAGCGCACTCGCCTGTCAACTGACAATGCTGACCCTTATCAAAATGAACAAGGGCTGGATTGGGCCAGACTTCTCATCATCACCAAATGACAGCAGGGTAACATAAAGTCAAATCCACTGTGTTATTTCGGGAGGTGTATTCCCATGCACCGCTTCACACCCACACATGGGGGTATACGCTTCCTTATTTTGGCTGTATTTTGCTCTTCTCCTTATCCTCAGCCTCCATCACCACTATACCACCAGGGTGACCTTGGTCCGTGTTGCCAGCATTACAAGTTCCTCCGTCCTAATTTTTGGCAGCTTTTGCTTGGAAGGCATAGGCGCAGACTATGGGAGACCCACTCCCTAATTATGGGTATAAGGTTTTTAATATGCTGTACTGCATGGCTCTTGTAAGGGGCATTAAAACCGTCTTGTTAAGCTACTGCGACCTCCACCACTCTTCCAAGGGGCATTAAAACCGTCTTGTTAAACCACCCTGTACTCCACAGCTCTTCCAAGAAGCATTGAAATGTTGTTTTTAATTACCTCTAATCTCCACGACTCTTCCAACGGGCATTGCATTTCCTCCTAATATTAGTCAGCTTTTGCTTTTCAATGCATAGGCAAAAACTAAGGGAGACTCGCTCTCCAATAATGGGTAGAAGGTTTTTAGTACGCTGTAATCCACGCCTGTTTCAAGGGGCATTGCAGTTCCTCATAATTTTTGGAAAGCCTTCCATTCACTGCTTAGGCCAACAGTGTACGGGAGACCCAGTTGCTATAAATGGAAAAAAACGGTTTAATTAAGGTCCTCTGACCTCCATGTCACTTCCAAGGGGCAATGGAGTGCCTCGAAATTTTTGGTAGGCATTGCACTCACTGTATGCCCTATAACTGTGTAGCTGAACCGCTCCTTTTGGTACAGAAACATATCCTACAAAACATGTGTGGTTGACTGGCCTGATATTGATGTGAATGGTCCCTGTTCATTCTGCTCTTTCTCCTTTGCCACCACCTCATCCATCATTCATCACCTGAAGCTTTGTTTTAACGGGAGTCATAGTAGCAGGAAAACATCGAGCAATCTACGGAGGAGGTAGGATATGCGCCAAAACGCTGACCACCTCAGGCCTAGCTGCTACTACATACATGTGCTTGCATTCCAAGGAACAGAAAGCTAAGGAGATGGATGGCCTCATGATCATGAATAATTTGTTCGTTGTATAGGAGGCCGACCACTGCTGCTGTCTACCTTCTGAACCTTGTTTTGAAGCCTGATTGACCCAGGACGCGCAATCCTCTATGTCTGGAGGACGTGTTGCATCCCAGTGTCCAACGGTGTCCCGGCTTCCACAATATTAACCCAGGGTGAAGGCGTCAGTGAGATGGACCATCCCTGGCCACATTCACAAGGACTTGCACGGGGATAGTTGCAAGTCTGCATCTTCTGATGCGGCAAGGATCACTTCAGATGGGCACACTTTTAGGCAGTGACCTGGGTGTCAGAGATGCTTCCAGGGGTCTTCCCCATGCTGTTCCCATGTCTTTTTAGCACTGTATGCATGTGTCATACAGCACATGGCCAGATAAGGTTGTAAAATGTTAAAATGACATTTCCCGGTGAATGCATTTGTCACGGTTGAAAGCAATACAAAAGTGCAAAAACGCTTAAACAATGCTACTTGTGAACATAGCCCAAGGTGTGCAGGAATATTTTTGTTTTTGGTTATTTATTTTACCTTATACACAAGGCTTTACCCTGGAAAGGAAGTTCCTTAACATATTTCACAGGAAAACCGTTTCAGTTTCGTTTTTGAACGTTTTATTGTGAGCCCGTAAAAGTGGCTTAAACGTTGTTGACAGCAGTGACCTGGGGGTCAGAAATGCTTCCTGGGGTGATCCCCATGCTGTCCCCATGTCATTTGAGCACTGTCACTATCGTTTTGGGCACTTTTTAGGCTTTCTACAGACTGTCGGGGTGCTGCCGCAAAAATGCTCGGGTCTCCCATAGACTAACATTGGGCTCGTTGCTCGGATCGAGCACCCATGTATCACGGTGAGCTGGGCCCGAGCTTCGAGCACCCGAGCATTTTAGTGATCGCTCAACAATAGTAAGCATCATTTATCTGCATTGCAAGCTCCCAAAGCCTGTTTTCTGTATTAATGTATTTTTCCTACTACTTTATGAATTTAGTTATTAGGGTAAGATCAGACTTACTGGATTTTCAAGTGGAAATTGTGAATAGGTAGAAAAATGGCAATATATTAAAATCCACAGCACCAACTTTATCTGAATGAGGCATTTAAACAGCCCTCCAGTCTCATTACTCTTGTTGTGTGTTCGGCAGTTAACGATCAATGATCTTTATTATTTTACTCATTTTTATAGCCCCATTACTTACATGCCACATTACAGACATTGTGAGCCCCAATGGGGACAGTGATGATGATCTACTGTACATTCCCTATCAGAGTGTGGGAGGAAACCAATGAAAACACGGCGAGAAAGAACAAACTCCATGCAGATGTTATCCTTAAGCTCTTCCTGTTCAGCTCTTGTTCTTCTTCCAGGCTCTGCTGTTGACGGGGCGTGATTGCCTAAGTCATGGTGATTGACAGCCGGCTTCACAGTGGCCTGTCAATCAGCAGGACATCAGCAGTCATGCCCCGTCAGCACAGCGGAAAATAAGCATCTGCTCTGTTATATGATGTTATCGGAAGCCACAGAATGGCCGTGAGAACCCATCCGTGATTGCTCAGAGGATTGGTATCGGACACTACAGTCAGGTATTAGCAACTACCTGCCTGTAAGTTGTGATGCCCATGAAAAGAAAAAAATAGACCCTGATAACCCCATTAATGGGAACCTAGCAACCTAGTGCTAACCACTGAGCCACCATGCTGCCCATCTTGCAGTATGTACTTTATCATCATTCTGCCCGCCTTTTAAAAAAAAATGTCCTACTGGTGAGCTTGTGATGGTATTCTGCTGGTATAAAGCAGTCAGTAAGCGGTGACTGAGCTTCCGGGAAAGGGACCAGTAATAATATGGAGTGTCTGACTACCTCCCTCTGTAAGCACCGTACTCGCAGGTCACAGTCCTGATGGAGCGGAGTTAGAGGAGGCTAGCCGCAATGCAGTAGTGAAATAAATGACAGTCATGTATTGACTTGGATATATTATTTTTGTTGTGTTCATGATCCACTTTTAAAGGGGGGGGGTGTCTTCTGCTGACACTGGTATAGGGGTAATATCCCCCAATTCTGATAATATCCCCCATCCTGGTATATATGCCCCCCCCCCCTTCCTTTTATACATGGTCCCCATCCTGGTATGCCTGGCATCCCTCCATCCTGGTATGCCTGGCATCCCTCCATCCTGGTATGCCTGGCATCCCTCCATCCTGGTATGCCTGGCATCCCTCCATCCTGGTTTGCATGGAACCCCTCCATCCTGGTATGCCTGGCACCTATCATCCCTATCCTGGTGTGCATGGCACCCCTAATCCCTATCCTGGTATGCATGGCACCCCTAATCCCTATCCTGGTATGCATGGCACCCCTAATCCCTATCCTGGTATGCATGGCACCCCTAATCCCTGTCCTGGTATGCATGGCACCCCTCATCCCTGTCCTTGTATGCATGTATCAGTAATCCCCATCCTGGTATGCATGGCACAGCAATCCCCATCCTGGTATGCATGGTACCCCTAATCCCTATCCTGGTATGTATGCCCCTCTCATCTTTATCCTGGCATGTATGGCCCCCTCATCTTTATGCTGGTATGTATGGCCCCCTCATCTTTATCCTGGTATGTATGGCCCCCTCTTATTTACCCTGGTATGTATGGCCCCCCTAATCCTTACCCTGGTATGTATGGCCCCCCTCATCCTTACCCTGGTATGTATGGCCCCCCTCATCCTTACCCTGGTATGTATGGCCCCTTCATCCTTTTTCCTAGTATGCATGGTCCCCGTAATCCCCATCATGCTGCACATAAAAAAAAATAAATATATAAACATTGCTACTCACCTTTCTTCTCTCCTCCAGCGCTGACGCCTGTCTGCCCGCACTGATCTCCCCATGTGAGCCGCGCATGGTGTCACTGCTATGCGCGGCTCACAAGGAGAGATCAGCTGACGGAAGTCACCTCTCCCCGCGCCGGGACTGTGTGCGCGGGGAGCAGTGACTTCATGCTCCTTCATAGCCGGCACACAGCTTAGCCGTGCTGCGGCTCCTGCTGCTGCCGGGTTATCTCGTGTGCCCGCTTATTAAAGGGCATGAATATTCACCCCATCCCCACGCCCATGGGCGTGGAGAGAGGTTAAATATTCATGCCCTTTAACAGCGGGCACAGGCGATTCCGGCAGCAGCTGCGGCTACACTGTGTGCTGCTATTAAGGACCATGAATATTCAGTGCTCCCCATGGGCGTGGGGAGCAGTGAATATTAATTTTCTTTAGCAGCGGGGACAGTGTAGGCTGCAGCAATCGGCTGCTGCCTCCTGTGCCCCTCTCCTCCACCGCTACAGCTCCCCCCAGCACAGTATATATACTCACCCCTCCCCAACATTTGGACTATAAGAATCACCCCCCATTTTCCTCCAAAATTTTGGAGGAAAAAAATGCGTCTTATAGTCTGAAAAATACGGTACTATTCATGGAGGGGATTAGAAATGCACAGGATAAGGCTTGTATAGGGCGCCAGTCACACAGATACATGTAGTGCAACATGCCAACTTGCTGCCTATTAGTGATGCCAAAGCTATTACAGAATTTCCCCAAAAATAAGCCCTAGCATGATTTTACAGGATTTTTGGAGGATGCTTGACATATAGGCCCTACTCCAAAAATAAACCTTAGTTAGTCAGGGCTGGCGTTAGGAGAGGGGAGCAACTGGGCAATTTATCAGGGCCCCTACTCTCTTTGGGGCTCTAAGCATTTCTATTCCAAGGCTGCTTAAGGACCTTTGGTGACATCATAGTCATGTGACCATAATGTCAGCAATGGTTCTTGAACTGTGGGAGCCTAGAGTAACTGAAGAGTAGATAGACTGGTATGTAGGGGGGGAGACTGGACAATTTCTCTAGGTTCCCACTCTGAGGCCCTCAGCGTTTCTATTCCAAGGTTCAGACTACTTAAGGACCTTTGGAGAAATCACTGTCCTATGACCCTGATGTCACCAAAGGTCTTTTAACAGAGGAAGTCTAGAGGAGCTGAGACAGACTGGTATGTATGTGCAGTGTGTGTGTCTGTGTATATTCTTGTGTATGTGCAATGTGTGTGATATGACATGATTATTATATATGGATAAATGAAGACATTCCCTGAAAATAAGCCCTAACCCATCTTTTTGAGCAAAAAATGATATAAGACCTTGTCTTATTTTCTGTAAAAGATGCTAGATCAGGCGGTCTGCCGAGCACTATATATGTGCACCCTACAAGAACAGACACATGGTTTCCACCAACACTACAAAAGCCTGGCTGCATCCTGCAAGGATGGAAAATTATGTAAGGTATTAGTTAATATTTTGACCAAAATATGTAAGCCTGCACCTACGTCAGGGGTCCTCATTGTCTTTCCAGCGAAAAGACAATATAACGTATTGGAAAACCAGATTTAACGCTGGCAGTAAAATGTTTTACCTCATAGAAAGAATAAGGCTGTGTGCCCACAATGTGTTTTTCAAGCATTTATGCTGCGGAATTTCCGCAGTATAAATGCTTCAAAAACGCTTGGTAATCCGCCCCCCATGGTCCCCAATGACAAGCCGCACTTTCAGTGCCCATGGTGCGTTTTTTTCCGCAGCGTTTATGCTGCGCTCAAAAATCTGCAGCATGTCCATTAATTTTGCGGAAGCGCGGCGTAATCGCCGCTATTGACTTGCATTGAGACGCATATAATCCGTGTCAGTACATTTGTACTCACGGATTATATGCGTTTCTATGTGCGGATGGTACCCAGGTCTGGAGTAGAGTAGACTCTCATCCAGACCTGGGTACCATAGAAACTGTAAAAAATAGAATTTAAAATAAAAAATAAGGTTTATACTCACCTTCCGATGTCTTCCCGGTGTTTTGTCTGCTACGTCCAGTGACTTGCAATGTTCGCGTGGTTGTGAAGGACCTGCCATGACGTCACTGAGTCATGTGACCCATCACATGGCTCAATGACGTCACCGCAGGTCCTTCACACCACCGCGAGCAGTGCAAGACACTGGACGGAGCAGACAATACACCGGGAAGACATCGGAAGGTGAGTATAAACTTTATTTTTTTTTGTTTTTCACCATTCTTGTTCTCTTTTTTAACTAACTTGGTCACACTACTATAAATCCATGCCCGTTGCAACAAGGTGGACAAGTTGTCAAGCACTTTTCCAAGTGATGCTAAAATCGCTTGGAAAAGTACTTGATAACCCGCATGCAGAAATGCGCATGCAAAGACGCTTCACAAACGCTTCTACCTGGCGGGAAAAACGCATGTAAAATCCGCATGCGTTTTTCCTGCCAGGGAGAAGCGTAAAAAATATGCAGCATTTCTGCATCGTGGGCACATAGCCTCTGTTATGCACACGCCCGGGCTGAGCGGCGTGTGCGTGTGATTGTAGTGATTCCACTGGACCATGAACCGGAGAGTGCCTGGAGGGGCGTGACTAAGTATCTGGCCGATCCGACCAAGATGGCACGACGGCATACGACGCCAGTGCACCAGGGAGAAACCGGGCAGAGGGACCAGGTGCTACTCCAGGTCAAACTCCGGACACGGGGGTTGACCCACACAGGGATTACTGGATCAGGCTGGTTAGGCTGGCGCACAGACTGGAGGGTATAGGCAGGCACGACTGGTATGCAGGCAGGCGGGTAAAGGCAAGCGCAGCTAGAGTGCAGACAGGGAGGCACTAGCAGGTAGGAACACAGGCGGGATAGGACCCAGTACACACTGGGACTCAGGAACAATACAGGTAGAGGGGTACAGGCAAGCACAGCTAGAGTGCAGACAGGGAGGCACTAGCAGGTAGGAACACAGGCGGGATAGGACCCAGTACACACTGGGACTCAGGAACAGGCAGGTTAGGCTGGCACAGACTGGTGGATATAAGCAAACACGGCAGGTATGCAGATGGGTGGATACAGGCGAGTATGCAGGCAGGGAGGTACTGGCCGAAAGGACGGGCTGGAGCACAGAAAGGTTAAGACCCAGTACAGACTGGGTCACAGAACCGCAGATGCGGTAGACAACCACAGCAGAGAGGGAACGCCCGAAGCGGTGGGCAAGAACAGAGCAGGACGGGGCTGCAGGAGCAGCGAGCACAAGCAGGTCAGGACAGGACTGCCGGAGCAGCGGGCAGAAGCAGGGCAGGACAGGACTGCCGGAGCAGCGGGCAGAAGCAGGGCAGGACAGGACTGCCGGAGCAGCGGGCAGAAGCAGGGCAGGACAGGACTGCCGGAGCAGCGGGCAGAAGCAGGGCAGGACAGGACTGCCGGAGCAGCGGGCAGAAGCAGGGCAGGACAGGACTGCCGGAGCAGCGGGCAGAAGCAGGGCAGGACAGGACTGCCGGAGCAGCGGGCAGAAGCAGGGCAGGACAGGACTGCCGGAGCAGCGGGCAGAAGCAGGGCAGGACAGGACTGCCGGAGCAGCGGGCAGAAGCAGGGCAGGCTAGAACCGCCGGAGCGGTAAGCAAAGGAGTCAGAGCAGGCTAGGCTGAGTAGGGGGGACAGGGCTCTGTTCACACGGAACAGACAGGAAGGGAAAGGCAGAGCCAGACACCCACAGGGTACTAGCAGAGAAGTAGCGAGTGGACCACAAACTCACAAACGGGAGTACAGAGACAACAAGCAGGAGTTAGGTACGAGTTCAGACTCTGCAGAAAAAGGAAGGGAACGGACATAGAGGCAAAACAGGTAAAGGATAGGAGAGAGTTCAGCCTGGAACTGAGTGTACGGAGGAGACCGACACTGCAGCGGAATACAGGAGCGGGTCTGGGAATACGGCCCCCAGAGAGGCAGGACGAACAGGCAAGGTGCGTGTTCAGACAGGACAGACAAGATACAGGAGCAGGTCTAGGTAATCGGCCCCTAGAAGGCAGGAGGAACAGGCTAGGAGCGTGTTCAGACAGGTCAGACAAGATACAGGAACGGGTCTAGGTAATCGGCCCCTAGAAGGCAGGAGGAACAGGCTAGGAGCGTGTTCAGACAGGCCTGGAAATACAGCCTCCAGGATAGGCAGACAAGAGAACACAGAACGGGACCTGGCACCTTCAGAGTGCAAGCACACACTGAATGAAACACTATGCTCAGGCAGGGATAGATGGGAGCAGCTGAGCTATATACCAGGTGACAGACAGCAATAGGCTGAGGACGCACAAGGGGTGTGACCCACAGCAGGTACAAAAAGCAGGAAGTGATCGGGCGCCGCCCTTAAGCAGCAGAAACAGACACAAACAGACAGCATGGAGGGAAGCCAGAGAGACATTCTGGACAGGAGATCAAGTGCGCACTCTTGCACAGTGGGAGATGGACCACTATGCAAGGACGCCGCCAGGTATGTTACAGTACCCCCCCCCTTACGCCCCCTCTTCTTCAGGCCTGCCAGAATCTTCCGCAGGGAATTCGAGGGCCAATTCTTCACTTCGAAGAGATCACTTCCCCTGTCCACCGGAAAAACTGGTCTCCTCTGGGTAGCTAGGATGCTACCTCCCATCCAGCCACCCTTAGCAACAGACGAAACGGGTGGAGTACCAGGAACAGCACACAAGGAAGTCTCTCTCCACATATTTTCAGGTGGCACCCCAGAGGGTACAGGAGACAACTGGAAGTCCTCCACCGGGTTGGAGGGGGACAGAGACTTGGGGGTAATCTCTGCTTCGAGGTACATCTTGTCAAGCTCACAGGAAGAAATAGACGGGTTATCAGGTACATAATGAGGAAAAGTCACTGTCTCTTTGTTTTCTGGTGGTACCCCGGAGGATTCAGGAAACAACTGGAGGTCCTCCGCCGGGTCAGAAGAGTGCAGAGGCTCAGAGAAAACATCTGCTTCAGAGTACACTAGGTCGGACTCACTGGACGAAGCAGGCGAGGTATCGGGTACCGAGTATAGGAAAGTCTCTGTCCATTCTCCACCAGGTGGCACCCCGAAGGGTTCTGGAGACAACTGGCGGTCCTCCGCCTGGTCAGAGGGGTGTAGAGACTCACGGGTAACCTCTGCTTCAGAGTACACTAGGTCGGACTCACTGGACGAAGCAAGCGAGGTATCAGATCCAGGATATAGGAAAGTCTCTGTCCATTTACCACCAGGTGGCACCCCGAAGGGTTCTGGAGACAACTGGAGGTCCTCCGCCTGGTCAGAGGAGTGTAGAGACTCGGGAGTAACCACTGCTTCAGAGTACACTAGGTTGGACTCACTGGACGAAGCGAGCGAGGTATCAGGTACAGAGTATAGGAGAGTCTCTGTCCTTTCGCTATCAGGTAGCACCCCGAAGGGTTCAGGAGACAACTGGAGGTCCTCCGCCTGGTCGGAGGGGTGTAGAGACTCGGGAGTAACCTCTGCTTCGGAGTACACTAGGTTGGACTCACTGGACGAAGCGAGCGAGGTATCAGGTACAGAGTATAGGAGAGTCTCTGTCCTTTCGCTACCAGGTAGCACCCCGAAGGGTTCAGGAGACAACTGGAGGTCCTCCGCCTGGTCGGAGGGGTGTAGAGACTCGGGGGTAACTACCACTTTGGGGTACCCATTGTCAGGCTCACAGGACGAAGCGGACAAAGTATCGAGTACCGGGTGTAGAGAATTCTCTCTCCATTTGTCATCGAGTGGTATCCCGGAGGATTCAGGAGCCAACAGGGGGTCCTCCGCCAGGTAGTAGAGGTGCACAGACTCTGAGGTAACCACAGCTTTGGAGCATCCTTGGACATGCACACCGGTTAAAGTGGGTGAAGCATCTGATGCCGGGTGCAGGAAGTTCTCCTGTGTGGAGTCTGGATGGGCAGAAGTCTCTTCGGGCAGGAGAACTGGTGCACTACCCACGCACATTACCCGTTGGGGCTTCTCCGGGATACAGGGAGATGAAGCTTCAGTAGGGACTTCAAGGTTGGGGTCAGGAGGTCTCAGGGAGGACAGACCCTGGCGTGACGGCTTGCCTCTACGTCTAGCACGTCTGGACTGCCTCTTGAGGTTGGGAGAAGTATTCCGGAAAGCGTAGTCACCCTGTGAGGATTCTGGGTGGGCAGTAGTATCATTGGGCTGGAGGACTATTGCGCTACCCACACACATTACCCATTGGGGCTGCTCCGGGATATTGGGAAGTGAAGCTTCAGCAGGAGCCTCCGGGTTAGGATCATCGAAGACCATTAGAAAGGCCACCAGGAAGGCCATTAGGTCCAGGAGGATCGGATCCTGTGTTTCATATAGGGGGTTGATCCATTCCAAGGCATCACCCGCCAGGTAAGACATAATGAATGCCACCTTAACCCGATCGGTGGGAAAACATAGAGGGTAGAACTTGAAGTGTAGCATGCATTGCTCCACAAATGCACGACTTTGTCTAGGATCCCCATAATAACGTAGCGGATCCGCGGGAACGAGAGCAGATAGATCCATCTGGACGGGTGCGTAATTCGCCTGGAACTCAGCTAAAGGAAAAAAAAAATATTTATTTATTTATTTTAATGCATGTATTCGCTGGAAAACTTCTCAGAGAGCGAAGGCCGTGGGGCTCAACGGGAACCATGGCCTGAGCATGCTGTTATGCACACGCCCGGGCTGAGCGGCGTGTGCGTGTGATTGTAGTGATTCCACTGGACCATGAACCGGAGAGTGCCTGGAGGGGCGTGACTAAGTATCTGGCCGATCCGACCAAGATGGCACGACGGCATACGACGCCAGTGCACCAGGGAGAAACCGGGCAGAGGGACCAGGTGCTACTCCAGGTCAAACTCCGGACACGGGGGTTGACCCACACAGGGATTACTGGATCAGGCTGGTTAGGCTGGCGCACAGACTGGAGGGTATAGGCAGGCACGACTGGTATGCAGGCAGGCGGGTAAAGGCAAGCGCAGCTAGAGTGCAGACAGGGAGGCACTAGCAGGTAGGAACACAGGCGGGATAGGACCCAGTACACACTGGGACTCAGGAACAATACAGGTAGAGGGGTACAGGCAAGCACAGCTAGAGTGCAGACAGGGAGGCACTAGCAGGTAGGAACACAGGCGGGATAGGACCCAGTACACACTGGGACTCAGGAACAGGCAGGTTAGGCTGGCACAGACTGGTGGATATAAGCAAACACGGCAGGTATGCAGATGGGTGGATACAGGCGAGTATGCAGGCAGGGAGGTACTGGCCGAAAGGACGGGCTGGAGCACAGAAAGGTTAAGACCCAGTACAGACTGGGTCACAGAACCGCAGATGCGGTAGACAACCACAGCAGAGAGGGAACGCCCGAAGCGGTGGGCAAGAACAGAGCAGGACGGGGCTGCAGGAGCAGCGAGCACAAGCAGGGCAGGACAGGACTGCCGGAGCAGCGGGCAGAAGCAGGGCAGGACAGGACTGCCGGAGCAGCGGGCAGAAGCAGGGCAGGACAGGACTGCCGGAGCAGCGGGCAGAAGCAGGGCAGGACAGGACTGCCGGAGCAGCGGGCAGAAGCAGGGCAGGACAGGACTGCCGGAGCAGCGGGCAGAAGCAGGGCAGGACAGGACTGCCGGAGCAGCGGGCAGAAGCAGGGCAGGACAGGACTGCCGGAGCAGCGGGCAGAAGCAGGGCAGGACAGGACTGCCGGAGCAGCGGGCAGAAGCAGGGCAGGACAGGACTGCCGGAGCAGCGGGCAGAAGCAGGGCAGGACAGGACTGCCAGAGCAGTGAGCAGAAGCAGGGCAGGACAGGACTGCCGGAGCAGTGGGCAGAAGCAGGGCAGGCTAGAACCGCCGGAGCGGTAAGCAAAGGAGTCAGAGCAGGCTAGGCTGAGTAGGGGGGACAGGGCTCTGTTCACACGGAACAGACAGGAAGGGAAAGGCAGAGCCAGACACCCACAGGGTACTAGCAGAGAAGTAGCGAGTGGACCACAAACTCACAAACGGGAGTACAGAGACAACAAGCAGGAGTTAGGTACGAGTTCAGACTCTGCAGAAAAAGGAAGGGAACGGACATAGAGGCAAAACAGGTAAAGGATAGGAGAGAGTTCAGACTGGAACTGAGTGTACGGAGGAGACCGACACTGCAGCGGAATACAGGAGCGGGTCTGGGAATACGGCCCCCAGAGAGGCAGGACGAACAGGCAAGGTGCGTGTTCAGACAGGACAGACAAGATACAGGAGCAGGTCTAGGTAATCGGCCCCTAGAAGGCAGGAGGAACAGGCTAGGAGCGTGTTCAAACAGGTCAGACAAGATACAGGAACGGGTCTAGGTAATCGGCCCCTAGAAGGCAGGAGGAACAGGCTAGGAGCGTGTTCAGACAGGCCTGGAAATACAGCCTCCAGGATAGGCAGACAAGAGAACACAGAACGGGACCTGGCACCTTCAGAGTGCAAGCACACACTGAATGAAACACTATGCTCAGGCAGGGATAGATGGGAGCAGCTGAGCTATATACCAGGTGACAGACAGCAATAGGCTGAGGACGCACAAGGGGTGTGACCCACAGCAGGTACAAAAAGCAGGAAGTGATCGGGCGCCGCCCTTAAGCAGCAGAAACAGACACAAACAGACAGCATGGAGGGAAGCCAGAGAGACATTCTGGACAGGAGATCAAGTGCGCGCTCTTGCACAGTGGGAGATGGACCACTATGCAAGGACGCCGCCAGGTATGTTACAGCCTCAGCCTCGATCCCATGCTGTCCTGTCTGTATACTTGCTTTTGCTTCATTCTCTGCCCAGGAGCTGTGGTTCCTGCACAGTCAGACAGCCATTACACAGTATACGATTATCTCCACACATTATATTTTTACACATCCAATTGTGGAACTTATTAATCCAATGTATGTTGATTAAAATGTACTTTAATATGACAACCCCTTTTGAACTTGGAGGGACCCTTTACTGCCGTGCAGCAATCATAAATGCCCAAAGGCAAAACCCTCTTGGGGAGGGGAGAATAAGTGAACATGTTTGTTGGTAATGCCTCAGTGTTGTTGGACACGTGCACTTATTGGCACTTGCAGTAATCGTTGTTTATGGCTACTTGTAGCATCTGCACAGTGGAAACCTACCTTACTTAAAGGGGTTGTCCGTACTTGGCCAGTGCCAGTCTCTTGAATGAAATTGGAAAACCCTATACTTACCTCCCACACCAGTGCCGTTCCAGCAGTGTTGGCGCCAGGTCTCTCGGTGCTCACGTGACAATATGAAATCTGCAGCCAATTGGGGGGTGTGATCGTCCACTCTGATGAAATAATAAAGGCAACAGCCGGCGACATAGTGTCATGTGAGTGCCAGGAGACCCGATGCCTAATATTGCTGAAAAGGCGCCAGTGCAGGAGATGAGTATAAGCCTCTCTTATTTAACATGGAGAACTCAGGCATTTAGGATGGGGTTGTCCAAGTAGAACTCTTGTGTATATTATTTAGCCAAAATTAAAATGTACCAAATATCCACATGTGCAAATACCGTATATAAAGCCTTTTACTCCAAATTCCGTTATTTCTCCTCTGATCTCATCGGTGGCCGTTCATTCAAAGCCACAAAGTGTTTGTCTATCCTGATATCTTGTGGAACAGCCTGGCCTCACATGGGTTCTCCTCCCTCTTATCTCGGACCCTCAGTATTGACACCCTCACTTTTTTCATGCCCCTACATCTTTATATTTAATGCGGAAAGACTACCAGGAAATGTAGTTTCTGATCACTTGAGTCTTTTCTAATGTGATCGGTTTCATTATACCCTTATACCATCCACAGCAGTATACGAAAAGGAGTGTAGGTGTGAGTTGTGCAGAGGTAGTGGCTGCACCCAGGCACTGATGCGGAAATCCCAGCTCCCCTCTGCCCATTACCGTTCACCAGTTTTATATGTGATGCATGGTGGTTCAGCAGACAGATTCTAGGGCAAAATAACTACTAAATAATGTCATGTTATAATGACAGATCTGTCACACGCAGTTTTTCAAGTTGTAGAGCAATAACCTGAATCTCCCCAGTTGTTCTTTCATAACCATATTCACCAGCATTCATAACCATAGTCACCAGCATTCATAACCATATTCACCAGCATTCATAACCATATTCACCAGCATTCATAACCATAGTCACCAGCATTCATAACCATAGTCACCAGCATTCATAACCATAGTCACCAGCATTCATAACCATATTCACCAGCATTCATAACCATATTCACCAGCATTCATAACCATAGTCACCAGCATTCATAACCATATTCACCAGCATTCATAACCATATTCACCAGCACTCATAACCATAGTCACCAGCATTCATAACCATAGTCACCAGCATTCATAACCATAGTCACCAGCATTCATAACCATAGTCACCAGCATTCATAACCATAGTCACCAGCATTGGCTGCAATTTCATGAAACCTCATTGTGCGCTAAGGGGATAATATATCATCTAGACATATTCAGAGATAAAGCTAAAATACAACACCAATAGCACAGTAATAATGGCGATCATTTATTGAAAGCAATGTAATATATAGAATTTTTTTATTTTTCCATGTATAATGTAGCCAGCAAGGGTGAGTCTATTTTAGCTTTTAATAATTATTTGCTAAAATAAAGTGGCTGACATTACAAATTATTGCCTAAATGGGCACAAAGCTGCCAGTCAGCGAGCAACAATGACCATAGCACTGGATAGGGGAAAGCTGTGGACCCCGTATAGTCAGGTTGACAATCGCACCAAGGACGGCTGTAGATGCCGCAGTTGTGTCCTGTAATTCATGCGTCACATCTCCCAACAAGGATTCCAGAGTTTGGATTTTATGACTTCACTTCTGAATCCACCTGGGGAACGTGGCACAGGGGCCTCATTGCTGCTTATGCTCCATCCCAGTTGGCACAGAGCAGACTGCCAGTGGTCACGTTGGCAGTGTAGCAGCAGCTTTCAGCCCTCTGTAAGTAGGTCAGATACATTGTGTGACTGCTTTGCTGCAGATCAGCACATATAGAGATGGAGGTAATAGGAAGATGTGGAAGAATGTTCTTCAGATTGGCAGGCCAGCCATGCTTGTTACTGATGACATGAAACATGATGATGTTGGCATTTTGAGTGCAGGTAGTAGGAGCTGATGGTACAGAAATAAATGAACTCCAGTAGATAGTCTTGCGTCAAGATACAGGAGGATTAGATGGTATGACGGTATTATGCTGTTTCTCCGCTTAGTGGTAAGTTGTGCTCCATGCTGGACCCACAAACGGGAAACTCGTGAAAATCCTCTGTTCTCTAGCAGGAATTGTCTCGTTCACGCCATCACTGCGCGGTGCTGGGATCTGCTGTCTCATGGTGACATACGGGTTCCTTCCTATAATAACTGGAGATGGCGCTTTTCCTGTCCTTATGTCTTTCCAGTTTATATTTGAAAAGAAGGGGTGCGTTCTGATTTTTCCATTAACCCCTAGCCGGACATAATGGTCTTTGCAGAGTAGTTTGGACATAATGTCCATAGCATCGTGGTCAGTGAGGTTTTCATATGATGGTTCTTCGTACAAGACATTATTCACAATCTCTTCAGTGGTGTCTCCTGGAAATGGTGAGTCTTGGAAAATCATGTCGTACAATATGACTCCAAAGGCGAACCAGTCCACACCTTCATCATAAGCGTCTCCCATGATCATTTCTGGGGCGCCATACCCAGGTGTTCCACTGAAATCTCTGGCATTAAATCTCTTATCAAACTCGTATAGAGATAGTCCAAAATCAGTAATTTTTATGTGGCCGTCACCAGTCAGCAGGATGTTATCCGGTTTTAAGTCCCGGTGAATGATGTCATTGCTGTGCAGGAATTGTAGGCCACAAACGATTTCTGCTCCTATAAATCTTACAGGTTCCTTCAGGGGAATGGTACTATATATATAGTGAAGCAGATCCCCTCCACTGGCCAGCTCGGTGACAAAATACGCATGGTTTTCCGTATGAAACGCGGCATGGCAATGGGTTAGGAATCTGCTGTTGTGGCTAAGCTTCAAGACATGGTGTTCTACAAGGCATTCAGGGAAGGAGATTAGGCTTTCTTTCTTAATGATTTTAAGGGCCACACTTTCTTTCCTTATTTTATCAGTGGCCAGCATAACCTTCCCATAACTCCCTTGTCCAAGTATGCCATGGCAGATAAACTTATCCCTGGTGAGAGGGACAGTGGTCTTTATTTTTTTGCTACTGGGGCCACTACATTCACCTGAGATGTCATCTTGACTGGTGGCTGGATCTTCATGATGTTTCCTTTTTCTCCCAGTTCTCTTCTCTTCTGCTGCACTTTCATTACCTTTCAGGTTAATGATCCTGGTTGGACCCAAAGTACTCAGTTTTTTTAGATTATCAGCTCGATTTGTGATGTATCCCACAAGCTTTTCACATCTGTTTTGTACAGTGTCTAGGAAGGAAATATTCTGGGTTCCCTCATTGACAGGTAATACCTGACCAACCTGCCCAGATTTCTTGGAATCCATCTTCCTTATCTTTGCTGGAGGTTCCTGGTTATTTCCAGTGTCTTCTCCATCTGGTGTTTCTTTCCTTTTTCTCTTTCTATTCCCTGTAAAGTCCATGTTGCATCAGGCAACAACAGGGCAATTATCCAAAAACGTATGTAAAATTATCAGAGAATGCAATCCACACGTATATTGTAGTCAAAGCCAACTACAACTAAAGCTCAATGGCTGCAGTCAGTTGTTTATGGAACTTTGTGGAATGTGATGTCACTGTGCCGGTGATGTCACACTCACTGTGATGTCAGCAGATGTATGTGAGTGTTCCATCTCTGCTGAACGTGAAAGTCTCGGAAGGGGCGGGGCTTAGTCACCATTGACTATAATGGAGTCTGTTGAGTGGGTAGTATTTAGTGACCTGAAGCTGGAAATCAGTGGGATAAATGACATCAGGATTCAGGAATAAGTTACAGTAGTTTTATATTTGTTTTAATTTATTTTATACAAAAAAAGAGCATGGACCTCACCTCCAAAAAAATCATACATTGATCTAATGCCTCTCAGCAAAAATATACATAACTGAACATGAGGTTCTTAGTTTAACATTCTGATCAGACTGTATGAAGCCCACTGCCACGTCACGGCAAACCTCGTAGTGGGTCCTAACATTTCCTGCCTAAAAGGAGCGGCGCCATGTGCCAACCACCGCTACAGTGAGAATGCACCAGCAGGGCGGGCGGCCTGGTGCCTCACAGCATCCATGCTTCAAGACCGAGTCCTCATGACTCCAGACCGCGGCGCCCCACAAGCACAAAACCACAGCAACAATGGCTGACACATTGCACCAACACCACATGAAAGGAGCATTGTGACTCACCTTCCTCAAGCTCTCAAGTGAGAGCAAAATAGGCTAGACCCTCTTTGCAGACTCCTGCTAATTAAAATTGCCTGTGCCAAATGGGATGAGTGCTGGTCCAAGAAAGGGAAAAGAATAAGCTGGTTCATTGACATGGCAGTGGGCTTCACACAGTCTGATCAGAATGTTAAGCTAAGAACCTCATGTTCAGTAATATGTATTTTTGCTGAGAGGCATTAGATCAAATGTATGATTTTTGGAGGTGCGGTCCATGCTCTTTTTATTTATTTTTTTTTATTTTATGTTACATTATTTTGTGTAGGGCTGTGATGATATACATTTTTCAGTTCTTTTGTATCAAACTTAAAGGAAAATGTGTTAACCACTTCCTGACTGCCCACTGCACATAAACGTCCGCGCTTGCTGGGCTCTGTACATCGCCGATGTTTATGAACGGTCGGCGGTCTTTTAGCGCTCAGGGCCCCCAGGGTCCTGCACCCTGCGATTCCTGTGCAGAGCGATAGCTCTAACAGGTGACATCCTCGAGACCGGATTGGATCAGGTTCCAATAAAGTTAACCCTTTGCTATCTTCTACTACCCCTGGCAAAAATTATGGAATCACCGGGCTCGGAGTATGCTCATGCAGTTGTTTAATGTTGTTGAAAAAAAGCAGATCACAGACATGGCACTAAACTAAAGTCATTTCAAATGGCAACTTTAGGGCTTTAAGAAACACTAAAAGAAATCAAGATTAAAAATGTGGTGCTCAGTAAGGGTAATTTTTTTCAGACCAAGCAGAGAGGAAAAAATTATGGAATCACTCAATTCTGAGGAAAAAATTATGGAATCACCCTGTAAATTTTAATTTACAAATCTAACACCTGCATCAAATTAGATCTGCTCGTTAGTCTGCATCTAAAAAGGAGTGATCACACCTTGAAAAGCTGTTGCACCAAGTGGACTGACATGAATCATGGCTCCAACACGAGAGATGTCAATTGAAACAAAGGAGATGATTATCATACTCTTAAAAGAAGGTAAGTCATCACGCAATGTTGCAAAATATGTTGGTTGTTCACATTCAGCTGTGTCTAAAATCTGGACCAAATACAAACAACATGGGAAGGTTGTTAAAAGAAAACATACTGGTAGACCAAGGAAGACCTCAATGCGTCAAGACCGGAAACTAAGCAATATGTCTCCAAAACAGGAAATGCACAACAAAACAAATGAGGAACGAATAGGAGGAAACTGGAGTCAATGTCTGTGACCGAACTGTAAGAAACCGCCTAAAGGAAATGAGATTTACATACAGAAAAGCTAAGCATAAGCCATCATTAACACCTAAACAGAAAAAAACAAGGTTATAATGGGCTAAGGAAAAGCAATCGTGGACTGTGGATGACTGGATGAAAGTCATATTCAGTGATGAATCGCGAATCTGCATTGGGCAAGGTGATGATGCTGGAACTTTTGTTTGGTGCCGTTCTAATGAGATTTATAAAGATGACTGCATGAAGAGAACATACAAATTTTCACAGTCATTGATGATATGGGGCTGCATGTCAGGTAAAGGCACTGGGGAAATGGCTGTCATTACATCTTCAATAAATGCCCAAGTTTACATTGATATTTTGGACAGTTTTCTAATCCCATCAATTGAAAGGATGTTTGCGGATGATAACATCATTTTTCAAGATGATTATGCATCCTGCCATAGAGCAAAAACTGTGAAAACATTCCTTGAAAAGAAGACACATAAGGTCAATATCATGGCCTGCAAATAGTCCGGATCTCAATCCAATTGAAAATCTTTGGAAGTTGAAGAAAATGGTCCATGACAGGGCTCCAACCTGCAAAGCTGATCTGGCAACAGCAATCAGAGAAAGTTGGAGCCAGATTGATAAAGGGTACTGTTTGTCACTCATTAAGTCCATGCCTCAGAGACTGCTTTAAAGCCAGAGGTGGTGCAACAAAATACTAGTGATGTATTGGAGTGTTCTTTTGTATGTTTGTTTTTCATGATTCCATATTTTTTTGCTCAGAATTGAGTGATTCCATAATTTTTTCCCTCTGCTTGGTCTGAAAAAAATTACCCTGACTGAGTGCCACATTTTTTATCTTAATTTCTTTTAGTGTTTCTTAAAGCCCTGAAGTTGCCATTTGGAATGACTTTAGTTTTGTGCCATGTCTGTGATCTGATTTTTTTCAACAGCATTAAACAACTGAATGAACATCCTCAGAGCCCGGTGATTCCATAATTTTTGCCAGGGGTTATAGATGCTGTGATCCATAGCGATCACGGCACATAGAAGAGAGGGAGAGGCAGTTGTGCACTCACCTTTGACGGCCTCCGAGATAAGGTCTGACGTGGTCATGGCAGCCGGAGATCACATGATGACCTCCGAGGCTGCCAGGTACGGTGGCCTGTTAGGCTCAGCCATCAACGGAGTCTAACACGAGATCTACCAGTGTAAAACTGACATCCGGTCTCATGCAATGCAATACATGTGTATTGCATTGCATGAGACCTGTGATGATAAAAATATTCCCATAGAGGGACTAAGTGAGAAAGTTAAAAACAGAAAGTTTAAAAATTGGGTCACTTGAGGGGGATTCAGCTCTTCTAGTGCTTAAGGGCTCTGTATACGTAGTCCGCAAACTATTCTACAATAATTTGTTCTCCAAAAGCGAAATAGTGCTCCTTCCCTCCTGGGTGTCGCCGTGTGCCTAAGCAGTACTGTACCGCCACATATGGGATATTGCCACGTTCAGCAGAAATTGTGTGATACATTTCGGCACCATTTTTACCCATTGCCTTGTGTGAAAATGTAAAATCTGAGGCTAAAACTAATTTTTTTTGTGGTAAAAATAGAATTATTTTTTTCTTCGCTGCCCAATGGTATAAATTTCTGAGAGTCACATGTGGTGTCAGTTTGATCACTGCATCCGTAGAGGAATTCATTGAGAGGTGTAGTTTATAAAATGGGGTCACTTATGGGGGTTTCCTGCTGCTTTAGGACCTCAGTCTCTCCCAGTGGGTCATGGCACCTGCAAAACACAACAGTAAAATCTGCACTGTAATATGACAATTTTTCCCTTCTGAGCTTTGCACTGTGCCTGAAAAGTAGGCTTCCAGTATCCATTGTTTCAGATGCTGCACATCTCGTATCTTGATGGTCTGGTGTGGTATATGGGGTACAAAGATAGTGGGGCCATTCTTCATCAGTGGAAACCTCAATGCCACTGGATATCTGAAATTGCTACACGATGATGTGTTGCCCTCTTTATGCACTGAAGATGGCACGTTCCCTGAGTTTTTCCAACAAGATGGTGCACCACCACATTATGGGTGTCAGGTCCGAGCATTCCTACATGAACAGTTTGCTGGAAAGTGGATTGGTTGTTGTGGACCTGTTGAATGGCCACCAAGGTCTCCCGATCTGACCCCCTTAGACTTTTATCTTTGAGGTCATCTGAAGACAATTGTCTATGCTGTGAAGAAAGGAGATGTGCAGCATCTGAAACAACGGATACTGGAAGCCTGTGCTAGCATTTCTTCTGCAGTGTTGCTATCAGTGTGTCAAGAGTGGAAGAAGAGGGTTGCATTGACAATCCAACACAATGGGCAGCACTTTGAACACATTTGATAAGTGGTCATAAACTTGTAAAAAACTCATGAAAGAATAAAGTTACGTTAAAACCAAGCACATCATTGTTTTTCTTATGAAATTCTCAATAAGTTTGATGTGTCACATGACCCTCTACCCATTGAAAAAAATTAAGTTGAATCCAAAATGGCCAACTTCAAAATGGCCGCCATGGTCACCACCCATCTGGAAAAGTTTTCCCCTTCCCTTATACTAATGTGCCACAAACAGGAAGTTGATATCACCAACCATTCCAATTTTATTTAGGTGTATCCATATAAATGGCCCACCCTGTAGTTTTAATCCTTCTAACTTCCTAACCAAAAAAAAATTGTTTAAAAAATTGTGCAGATGTAAAAGAACTATTTTGTGTGACCTAACTCTCTGGTTTAAGGGCATAAAAATTAAAAGTTTAAAAATTGCAAAATTTTCCCAATTTTGCCAAATTTCTGATATTTTAAAAAATAATCTAGTTACCGTATTTTTCGGACTATAAGATGCACCAGACCATGACCATAAGACACACCTGGGTTTTAGAGAAGGAAAATAGAAAAGAAAATTTAAGCAAAAAATGTGGTCATGATGCTCTGTTAAGGGGGATGGGGTCTGCCGCTCACACTGTTAAGGGGTAATGTCCTCCAATTCTGTACTAATATCCCCCATCCTAGTAAATATGCCCCCAACCTTCCTGTTATACATGGCCCTCATCCCCATCCTGGTATGCATGGCACCCCTCATCCCCATCCTGGTATGCATGGCACCCCTCATCCCCATCCCGGTATGCATGGCACCCCTCATCCCCATCCTGGTATGCATGGCACCCCTCATCCCCATCCCGGTATGCATGGCACCCCTCCATCCCGGTATGCATGGCACCCCTCCATCCCGGTTTGCATGGCACCCCTCCATCCCGGTTTGCATGGCACCCCTCATCCCCATCCTGGTATGCATGGCACCCCTCATCCCCATCCTGGTATGCATGGCACCCCTCATCCCCATCCTGGTATGCATGGCACCCCTCATCCCCATCCTGGTATGCATGGCACTCCTCATCCCCATCCTGGTATGCATGGCACCCCTCATCCCCATCCCGGTATGCATGGCACCCCTCCATCCTGGTATGCATGGCATCGCTCCATCCCGGTTTGCATGGCACCCCTCCATCCCGGTTTGCATGGCACCCCTCATCCCCATCCTGGTATGCATGGCACCCCTCATCCCCATCCTGGTATGGATGGCACCCCTCATCCCCATCCTGGTATGCATGGCACTCCTCATCCCCATCCTGGTATGCATGGCACCCCTCATCCCCATCCTGGTATGGATGGCACCCCTCATCCCCATCCTGGTATGCATGGCACCCCTCATCCCCATCCTGGTATGCATGGCACCCCTCATCCCCATCCCGGTATGCATGGCACCGCTCCATCCCGGTATGCATGGCACCTCTCCACTCCAAAATTTTGGAGGAAAAAAGTTCGTCTTACAATCCGAGAAATACAGTATATCTAGAAAAAAAATTACTACTATCCTGACTACTATCATGAAGTACAATATGTCACAATAAAACAATCTCAGAACCACTGGGATATGTTGAAGCGTTTCAGAGTTATTACCTCAAAAAGTGACGCTGGTCAGAATTGAAAAAAATTGGCCTGATCACAAAGGCAAAAACTGGCTCTGGCGCGAAAGGGTTAAATCTATAAGTTTAAAAAATATCTATTTCTGCTATTTTTATTAAAAACACAAAATTCTACTGTGGAAGGGCTAAGAAAATGTACTTGTGAACAAATCTTTTGCAAATTACCCAGATATCAAGAGTTTCCAAAAGGTAATTCTGCCCAACTATGGTACATTGGGTAGTAAGAAAAGGGGAGTCAGTGTTTCGCAGGTCTATATTACAGCTCCACAGGGTTTATTACCCCTCTCCCAGGACCTTGTAAGGTGAGGCTCCATAGCTAAGCTACAGTATGGAGATTGGTGACCGCATATCTGGGCAGATGAGTTCATTACAGCTTCACACAGATCTTTACCCGGCGTTTCTAAGCTTCTGAGTAGCAACCTGACTAGTAATATTATTATACAAGATTTGATCATTTATTACATAGTTTGTAAAGCCGAATAAAGACTTGCGTCCATCAAGTTCGACCTGTTAGTCCTGTAATTGCTACAGTTGATCCAGAGGAGGGCAAAAACCCCAAATGATTTAGCCAATCTTCACCTGAGGAAAAATTCCCTCCCGACTCTGAAACCAGCAGTCAGAATAAATCCCTGTATCAACCTACTATTTTATTTTATTTTTAAGTATATGCTGAAATCTGCCTGGTATCTAGAAATGCATCCAGTCCCCGCTTGAACTGGTTTAGTGAATCCGACATTACCGTCTCCTCACTCAGTGAATTCCATATTCTCACTGCTCTTACCGTAAAGAACCCCTTCCTATGCTGGTGCTGAAACCTTTTCTCTTCCAGTCTTAGTGAATGCCCTCTTGTTACCGTAATATTCCTCCTTTTGAATAAATCCCGGGCAAGGTCTCTATACTGTCCCCTAACATATTTGTACACATTTATTATATCCCCCCTCAACCTTCTCTTTTCCAGGCTGAATAGTCCTAGTTTTGCCAACCTCTCTGGGTATTGCAGTCCCTCCATTCCCTTTATTAATTTTGTTGCCCTCTTTTGTACCTTTTCAAGCTCATTTATATCCTTTCTATATATTGGGGCCCATAACTGAGCACAGTATTCCAAGTGTGGTCTGACCAGTGCTTTGTACAGTGGAAGAACAATGTTCTCCTCCTTTGCAGCTATACCTCTTCTGATACATCCCATTACCCTGTTCGCCCTTACAGCAGCGGCCTGACTTTGGGCACTCCAATTTAGTTTGCTATCAATCAAGATGCCCAAGTCCTTCTCCATCTCTGAATTCCCCAATGATTTCCCATTCAGTGAGTACTGGTGACTTCCATTTTTCCTTCCCATATGTATGACCTTACATTTCTCCTCGTTAAACCTCATTTGCCATTTAATGCTCCACCTACCCAGTTTATCCAAATCCCTCTGTAGGTCTGCACTGTCCTCTTTTATATTAATTGTTTTACATAACTTTGTGTCATCTGCAAATATTGACATTTTACTATTTATCCCGTTGACTATGTCGTTAATAAAGATATTAAATAACATTGGGCCTAGTACAGACCCCTGTGGTACCCCACTAGTGACGCTTACCCAATCTGAGTATATTCCATTTATAACCACCCTCTGCCTTCTATCTTTTAGCCAGTTAGCTACCCACTTGCAGACATTTTCCCCCAGCCCCATCATTCTCATTTTGTATACCAACCTATTATGTGGCACGCTATCGAACGCTTTTGAGAAGTCTAGATACACGACATCCACTGGTTCCCCCTGATCTACTCGTGAGCTAACCTCCTCGTAGAAGTCAATCAGGTTTGTTTGGCAGGAGCGATTCCTCATGAATCCATGTTGGTTCGGGGTTAAAAGATTATTAGCATCAAGATGCTCCGTAATTGCCTCTTTAATGAAGCTTTCAAAAATTTTGCCCACAACGGACGTCAGACTCACCGGCCGATAGTTTCCGGCGTCACTTTTTGCTCCCTTTTTGAATATTGGCACTACATTCGCCTGTCGCCAATCAAGTGGTACAGACCCAGTCTCAACAGAGTCCTTAAATATAAGATATAACGGTCTGTCTATCACATTACTTAGTTCCCTTAGTACCCGTTGGTGTATGCCATCAGGTCCTGGTGATTTGTTTATTTTAATGTTACTGAGGCGTTTCTGTACCCCAACTTGGGTTAGATTAGTCATACTTAGTGGAGGATTAAGCTTGTCACTTGTCATTTCGCCTGTTAGTTCTATTTCCTTTGTGAAAGTTGTCGAAAAAAAATTATTTAATAGGTTAGCTTTATCCTCATCTTTCTCTATGATTTTGCCTTCATCACTTTTTATCGGTCCAATATTATCCGATTTAATCCTTTTACTATTTATATACGTAAAGAACAGTTTGGGATTTGATCTACTTTCCCTAGCAATACGTCTCTCTGTTTCCTCCTTCGCTATTTTTATTTGTTTTTTACAGGTTCTCGTTTTTTCCTTGTAACACATTAGTGCCTCCTTACTGTTTTCCTGTTTTAATCTCTTGAATGCCTCTTTTTTTGCTATTTAACGCCCCTTTTACGTTCTTGTTCAACCATATTGGTTTCCTCTTATTTCTGGCCCATTTATTCCCATATGGTATATACCTCTCGCACTGAGTATTCAGAATTCTTTTGAAGGTTTCCCATTTACTATTCGTATTCCTTTGATTAAGAACTTTGTCCCAGTCAATAAGTTGAAGGTTTTCTATCAGCTGATCAAACTTCGCCCTCCTAAAGTTTAATGTTTTTGTTGTTCCCTTATTGATAACCCTACTGAAGGGCATTTTGAAATTGATAATATTATGATCGCTATTACCTAGGTGCCCCCCTATCTGTACCTCAGTTATTCTATCAGGCCTATTAGTCAATATTAAGTCCAACACGGCCTTCCCTCTCGTTGGTTCCTGCACTAGTTGGGAGAGATAATTATCCTTAATATTTGTCAAGAACCTTTTTCCTTTCTGAGATCTACAGGTTTCTGTTTCCCAGTCAATATCCGGGTACTTGAAATCCCCCATTACAATCACTTCATTATGTTTTGCTACTTTGTCTATTTGTCCTAATAGCAGACTCTCATTCTCCTCTGTTATATTTGGTGGCTTATAGCAGACCCCCAATAATATTTTATTATTATTTTTTGCCCCCTCTATCTCTACCCACATGGACTCGACCCCCTCTTCTCCCTCTCCTATATCTTCCCTTAGTCTGGGCTTTAGACATGACTTTACATATAAGCAGACTCCTCCGCCTTTCCCCTGTTTCCGGTCCCTTCTAAATAAACTATAATCCTAATAAATTTACCGCCCAGTCGTAGCTATCATCTAGCCAAGTCTCTGTTATACCTACGATGTCATACCTCTCCTCCGATATAAGCGCCCGCAGCTCATTCGCCTTATTGGTCAGGCTTCTTGCGTTGGTCAGCATGCAAGATAAAATTTTGGGGTTATTTAGCTTCCTATTCTTCTCTAGCGATCTAACTGTACTATCCTCACCCCCCTCTCCACCCTCATTATATTCACTTCTCCCCTTCCCCCTTGCTTGCCTCACATCCCACCTATTTCCTTGGCCCCCCCCCCCCGTCTCTAGTTTAAATACTCCTCCAACCTATTAGCCATCTTCTTCCCCAGCACCGCTGCACCCTCCCTATTGAGGTGCAGCCCGTCCCTACGGTAGAGCCTGTAGCCGACTGCGAAGTCATCCCAGTTCTCCATGAACCCAAACCCTTCTGCCTTGCACCAACTCTTTAGCCACTTATTCACCTCCCTAACTTCCCGTTGGCGCTCCTGTGTGGCTCGCGGGATTGGTAGTATTTCTGAGAAAACTACTTTGGAGGTCCTTGCCCTAAGCTTCCTACCTAGGTCCCTGAAATCATTTTTAAGGACCCTCTATCTACCACTCACTTTGTCATTGGTGCCGATGTGGACCATGACCGCTGGGTCTTCGGCAGCCCCACCCAGTAACCTGACAACCCGATCCGCGATGTGCCGGACTCGAGCGCCAGGGAGGCAGCACACCGTTCGGCGATCCCGGTCTTTGTGACAGATTGCCCTGTCTGTCCCCCTAATAATAGAATCACTCACTACCAGGACCTGTCTTGCCTGCCCTACACTTCCCCCCTCCCCCTCATTACTGGAGCATACACTCCCCCGGCGGTCAGAGGATCTGTCGTGCTCCAATAATGCCGGTTCTGAACCAGCCTTCCTATACTTCTTCCCTCTATCCCTCCTAACTGTTATCCAGCTCCCTGCCTGTTCAGCCTGCACTTCCCCTCTATGCTCCACCCCCAGTATTGACCCATTGAGTGTCTGCTCGGTGAGCAGCTAACTCCGTTCCATGTTGTCGATGCTCCTCAGTATCGCTATCTGAGCACTTAGATCCAGAATTTGGGCTTCCAAGTGCACGATATGCTCACATCTCTCGCAGCAGTATAGATCCTCGAGCGGTAGCTCACGGAATGCATACATTGCGCAAGATGTACACTGCACGGCTCCGGCCAAGATGGACGCCATTCTAAATATGGGGATACAGTCAGTATATATATACAAGTACAAAACACAATTATTTATATATAGGTGTATGGACGGGGATCAATTAGGGATGTGCAAGTGTATCAATTAGATATCGGCGGGGGATCAGTTAAGTATGGACGGGGGATCAATTAAGTATGGACCGGGGACTCAGCTGAGTAGGTCAGGTGGATTAATTAAGTATGGACGGTGTGTCAATTGACTATGGACTGGGGATCAATAAATATGGGCTGGGGAAATAATTAATTGTGGACTGGGGAATCAATCAATTAATTATGGACAGGGGGTTAATTAAATATGGATGGGGATAAGGCAAATAAATAGGGACTGGGGGATCAGTAAAAGTGGACAGGGGGAATCTATTAAATATGGACAAGGGGGATCAATTGATTATGGGCTGGGGGGGTCAATCAGTTAAATGTGGTCGGGGGATCAATTTAATATGGACGGGGGGGTCAATTTAAATGTTGTCAGGGGGATCAGTTAAATATGGACGGGGGGTTATCAGGGGATCAATTTAAATATGAACGGGGGGTGATCAATTAAATATGGTCTGGGGGATCACTAAAGATGGCCTGGGGAGTTGTATTAAATATGGATAGGGGGGAGATCGATCAAATATGGACAGGGGATTAATTTAAATAAGGCCGGGGGGGGGAGCACTTAAATAAAATACAATTACAATACAAATACAGTACAATACACGCTCGGGTTCAGTAGGGCCTCTTATCGCGGCCTCCTGCCCCTCACTCACCTCCTCTAGGGACGCTGCACGCTATCACAGCGCGCTCGCCCCTCCGGTCGCCTCCTACCGGTCCTCCCGGTCCACTTGGTCACCTCCGCCTGGCTCCCTCGCCAGAGGGCCGCGAGCCGAGTCGGACCACGCCGCACGCCGCTCACCACAGCCACACCACAGCCCACGTGTTCACACCCCGCGCGCGCTCTCACTTCCGGTCACCTCCACGGTAGTGTTTAGATTGACTGGCCGGGCAGATCTGGCATTCTGCAGACTGGAAAAGCTGGGGAACAACCATTATATAAAATATGAAAAAATAGAAAATATTAGCAATGTTCTATAATGGTTAATTTTTACATAACACTGGTTCAATTCACTTGATATTAACCCGTTCATGATCTTGTGATTTTCTATCTTTGCACTTTAGTTTTTTTTCTCCTCTTTTTTCCAGAGCCATAACTTTTATATTTTTTCAATATAACCAAGGGCTTGTTTTTTGCAGGACAAGTTGTACTTTTGAATGACACCATTTTTTTGAAGTGCTACTTTAGTGAAGTAAAAATAATAAATTTAGGATTTTTTATCTTCGTTATTTTTTTATAGACTTTACATTTATCATATTGCGGGCTACAATTAAGATAGAGATGGGAGAGGCAGCATTTTGTTCAGAATTGTACAGGCTTTAATTCGACATGTCTTAACCAAGTTTGTTATTTTGTTTTCGAGGAGTCAAATTCTAAATTTTGATGGGCGATTTCGGGAAAACTGTGTTTTGTAAAAAAAAAAAAAAATGCGTATGTGTTACTTGTGTTATTGGTTACATTCCTTCAGGGATTCAAGTTGGTATTTCTGTAGGATCATATTTTGTTGTGTGATTTTCTAAATACAGTCTCATCCTAGTCATAGGTTTAATGCTAAACTAAAAGAATCAATATTTTAACACCTTTTTAATATACAGTTATACATGTAACAACTTTTTTTTTATTATTACTTCACTAGACATTTCCTTTTTCCAGTTTAAAAAAAAAATGAAAAAAATACAGTAAAATCGTCCAGCGATAAAATAAAACATTATGAATTAGTCTGAACAATTAATAGTACGTCTTTACACTGATCTTTTCTCAATAATTTGTTCTCCCTTCTGGGTGAAATGTAATCTTGTCCACAATCTCTTACTAACAATGGCCGTTTCCTTTTGTGTCAGTATGTACGCCTGTTATGGGGTTTGGGTCCACTTGTGTTAATATCTGATTTTTGGTTACTTTCAAAATGTCTGCTTTCTTGGATACACAAAGGATGGTGATGGACCAGAAGGTGCAGAAAAATGGCTTTACTTCTTCATTGTCCTAGTCTTTGGAGAGTCCATTAGCCAGCAGCCACCAGTGCTGATCATACTCACAGGTCACATATCCAGTTATATCATCCATCGCCAATCTTGTGCCACCTTCAATCACTTCATGGACTTCACTGTCATTTCTGGATGAAAAAATCCTTGTTTATATTTTTGTTTCACTACATGGAATTAAAGTGTTAGTTCCTTTGATGGGTTCTGCTTTTTGTAACCAATGTTTTAACAAACTTTCCTCTTCTTCTTAGTCCTGGTTTGTACAGTACGTGAACTGGATGTTAGGAATATTTTTCTCACTCAGTTGGAAAAGTTGCATGGGTGTTAAAATTTGGTCTGAATGTGGTCTATGGAGGCTAGCTTGAGCTGCTAGACATTTCACCGTGCCTCCTAAACCATCACATACACCTTTTGCCAGAAGCTGAATGGCAAAAAAGTGCCATTCAGCTTTCACTCCAAAATGTTTCTTGTGATGGCATACAATTATAAGGTTTCTCCTATTTTTATACTGTGCAGAAGAGTCATCCGAGGAGTAGTAGACCTTGCTCAAACTTGTTAGGATGTCAGTTTTATCACTGAAATCAAATTTTTTTGGAACAAATGAACAGCTGTTGAATCGTGAAGTAAGCACTCAGACATAAAATACATAAGTGTAGTTCTGATATCTGACTGTAAGCAGAGTCGGCTTATTAGTAATAAGTTATTACTATTCAGCTAAGCAGACAACAGACCGGATGCTGCACTTATCGCACAGGGCGCTGAGGGAGACATTGCACGGACCAGCCCCTGAAAACAGCATCACTGATGGGCGGCAAACAAAGCAGGGGAGAGTAGGGATGTCCCAGTCCCCTCCTTTTCGATGATCTTCGTTTCAGTGTGGAAAGGGAAGTGACAGCAGTTTCCACATTTTTGGGTTCACTGTTAAGCCCACGGCTGTGTGCAAATCCACTACTGATTGTACCTGGGACAAGTTGGTATGCCACTTGGTACTAAAGGTAATATCATCCAAATACACCGATACATACTTCTGATAAGGCTCTAACACTATGTCCATCAGCCTCTGGAACATGGCCGAGGCTGCATGTAACCCAAAAGGCAAGACGACCTAGTGATAGAGACCCTCCGGCGTTATGAAGGCTGACTCTGTCCGAGGCACCTGCCAGTAACCCGTGGTGAAGTACTGGGCCTGCCCCATTCTCTCAATCAGCTCGTCCACCCAGGACATTGAATAAAGGTCAAATTTCAACACTTTATTACATTTTCAGAAGTCGTTACAAAATCATAACGATCCGTCCAGCTTCAGAACCAGTACAATGGGGCTAGCCCGCTCCCTCCTGGACTCCTCGATAACTCCTAGCTGGAGCATTTGTTTTTCCTCAGCTGCGATGGCTTGTGTCTGGGCCTCTGTCACACGGTACGGTTTCATTCGTACCCTTACCTGAGGCTCTGTGACAATGTTATGTTGGATCACAGATGTTCGGCCAAGCAGTTCCGAAAATACATCCGTACTCTGCAGCACCAATTTCTGAGTCTCCCGTTGCTTCTGTTTAGAGAGTGTGTCACTTATATTTACCTCTCCCCTGGCCATTGTCGGAGGGTCCCCAGACGATACGACCGGAGTCGCATCCGTAATCATACATTCCCAGTCTTTCCTTGCTTATAGCAAATTTACGTGATATAGCTGTTTGGGTTTTCTCTTCCCAGGTTGATATACTCTCTAATTCATCTCCCCAACCTTTTCCCGGACTTCATATGGCCCTTGCCACTTGGCCATGAGCTTACTTTCTGCTGTGGGCACTAAGACTAATACCTGATCCCCTTGGACATTGACCATGCCAGGGGTGCAACAAAGTGCCATTAGTTGCATAAGGATTAAAAGTGAATTTAGGCTGTGTACCCACGATGTGTTTTTCAAGCGTTTTTGCTGCGGAATTTTCCGCAGCGTAAATGTAGCACCCTGAGGACTCGGCTGCTACAGGGGTATTGCACCTCAGCCAGAGGTGTGATATTCCACTCCCGGGTAAGGATGGAGTGTGGAACTGAGCTCAGTAGGCTGCATGCACTACACACATCCCATTTCCTGGGGACAGATCAATGGTACTCCCACTAGAGAAATGTGCAGGTACGACAGTGTCTGTCCCTGGCTGGAGTGGGAGGGGGGTGGAACATCCCAGTAGTGTAGGGGCAGATAGGGGGAGCAGTCTGGGTAATGCTAGGAGCTCTTTGGGTGCTGGTCACCTGAGCTCACACATAGAGGGAGTATATAAGGTGGGAACCATCTTAGATCAGGGTCAGACAGGCAGACAGTTACCAGTCAGTCTGTTGTAGAGGGTCAAGCAGTCCTGAAAGAAGAGAGAGAGGAGAAGAGAAGGACCCAGAGGGGGAGAAGAAGGAACTCCAAGAACCCAAAATTAGACCAGAGGGTGAAGAGTTGGCACAAGGGTACCGGATCCCAAGCTGGTGGAGGGCACTAATCCTCAGCCAGAGACCGGAGGTCGTGGGCAGGATTTGCCACGATCCCCCACTAAATCCACCCGGAAGGCAAACCGAGAATAGGGTCAGGGAACCCAGAGACAAGGGTTTTACCCAACAAGAGGCCCGAGGGAGCCGGACATAGGTGGATCCCTGGTGGGGAAGGCCAGAGAAAAGGAACGTCAGAAAGGGAGCTCAGGACCACGCTCCAGAATTACTTGGGGGTTGGCCGAGTCCAGGACCTGGTGGACGCAGCACAGCTCGGGCGGTCACTCAAGGCCAGAGTGACCACAAGAACAGCAGTAAGTAAAGACCCTGAACTGCACAGCCCGACTCTGAGTCTTCTTACCGTCCACACTGCACCACCACAACCACCATCCTCTACAACTGACCCCCTGAGGCTATACCCCTCCCGTTGGGGGTTATACTACCAGAGCTGCACACACACCACCAGCCTCAGCGGACCCTGCTGCAGCGGCGGCCGTATTGACCGCAAATCAACGGGTGGCGTAGTCGACACTAAAGAACATCCAGTAACATCTGTAGGACTGCCACACACTGAGCTTGACACCCTGGGCACGGACCGGGTCACCGCCACTCGGAGACTACAACCCCCCCATCTGATCCGGCTCCGGGTATCCCCTAAACAACACTGGCCCAGGGGGCGCGTCAACTTTGGCGTAGTCGGCAGGATAACGTGCCCGCAACAACCGGGTACTGCGTGCCTGAAGAAAAGTTCACCGTTACCTCAAAAAGAAGTCTCCCGCCGGTTCCGGAGGGTCCCCGCCAACGGACTCCATCACAGGTCGTTTCCCGCCGGTTGTCCGCCATTTGCAGCTTTTTCCCGCCATCCATGGAGTTTCCCGCCACTGGGAGACGATTCCCGCCATTTCCAAAGATTTCCCGCCTTGGAAGAGCGGACGCCATTATGGGCGTGCCAGAGGGTGGCAAGAGGCCACCTCCCATCGTGGGCCAGGTCGAAGAATGGCGCCAAAAGCGGAAACCGCGCCCACCAACAGAGACTGTGATGCTGGAAGTGTCCATCAGCGTGAGAGAACTGCCCCTGGAACTGACAATCACTAAGTTGCCCCGGGACCACCCTCAATGTGGGCGGAGACAGAGAAAAAGAGCAAAGATGGGTGCCGCCTGGAGGAGTCTGGAGAGAGCGCACCCGGAGACAAGAAGTCTGGAGAGGACTCCGGAGAAGTCATACCCGGAGATGGAGGGAGAGACAGGCAGCACCGACCCAGTAGTCAGGAGCCTGCTACAAGCCACAACCCCACTAGGCTTAGTGGAGATCCTGGCACAGCTCCCCCGAGACCGGGAGTGTGCACAGACCGCGCTGGAGGGCCTCGCACGGAGGATGGCCCAGGTGCAGCGAGAGACGTTGGCGGAGTGGAGCCGAGAGATGGCCCAGCAGACCGAAACCCGTCAGCGGAGCACGCCACCCGAGATGAGGAGACAGACCGCCTCTGAGGATGGTGCAGGAGGACTCAAGGCCGGAGACGGCGCCGAGAAGGGAGCCGAACGAACGGAGGCAGGTAAAGGGGATGTCTCTAACCCGAGCCGGGAAACCGCGTGCCTGCCCCAGCTCCCCGTCGCAGAGCCCGAAATTCCCCCTGCCGTGCCCGTCGCTGCATCGTCACCGCCCCGGACTAGGCCTCAAGTAGAAGCCGCGGCCGCGACCCCTGTGACGTCACACGCCTCGACCCTGAGCGCGACCAAACAGGAAATACCACCGGCCTGGTCGCAAGGCCTAGTACCCCCGGGCGCCGCCATTCCAACAGCGCCCCCTACCTCCGCGGAGCCACCGGCCTGGTCGCAGGGCCGAGTAACCCCGGGCACCGCCGTCCTTACGGTGCCCTTTTCCTTTAGGGTGCCCCAAGCCTGGTCGCAAGGCCTGGTCAATCCGGGCGCCGCTACCACCACTGCGCCCATAACATCTAGAGTGCCGCACCTGGGTGAAGATCTATTTGCCCAGCACACGTGCCCGGATGGGCAGCCCTTTGTATGGCCCCAGGAGTACTACCAACTGGAACTCCAAAGAGCAAGGCCCCTGTGCGAGCCCCTGATTCCGGCTCCGAAGCCCGTCAGGAGAACCCCGCTCCCGCTAGTAGAAGCACAATTCGAGTGGGACCCCACCGGAGGAGACCTCATGGGGTTCACTCAAGAAACGCGGGCAGCCGTAGCAGAGCGAGTGGAGTGCTGCCGCCAGCAGTTGGCAGCCTTCGAGCAAGAGCGGAAAGAGAGGCGGATCCGTGAGCAGCGGCTGCAGGAACAGAGCGCAGGGCAGAAGAGCCGGACCAGGAGGAACCCCCGTGCAGCTCATGGTCCCCATACCACTGGGACTGTGATTAAATTCAACCTGCAGCATGGGTGGGGCTTCATAAGAGACCACCACACCCCCGGCGACGTCTTTGTCACCCGCAGAGACGTAGAGAGACATCTGCCGGAGGGACACAGAGGTCGTGACCTTTACGTAGGGGACGAGGTCACGTTTACCCGGCACAAATGTGCCAAAGGACCCTACGCCCTCCATGTGCATCGCCTGACGGAGGAGGAGCTGCGGTGTGGGGAGGAGCAAGAGGACCCGGACGGGTCTGAAGATAAAGAAGGAGCAGGAGGACGCCGTCATTGAAGTACGGTAAAGAGAGACTGTAAATAGTTACCCATCGGGGTACAGTGAACTGTTGCTGCTTTAAAATATGTTCCCCGTTGGGACAAGTGTGAACTGTTAACCCGTGTGTCCCTTAATCCCACTGACCGAGGACTGAGAGCGGTCATTCCTTCCTTATACCTGGCCGAGGACTGAGAGCGGCCACCTTCCTCCTTGTATATAGTTGCGCCTCCTAAGGCGCCCCCTATTGGTTTTATAAGGAAACCGTTTTTTCTACAAGAGACTGTCGCACTTTACCCGGTCACAAGTCGCACCGTGGCCGGAGGAGCAAGAGTGTTAATATATATATAATGTTTTATACGTTATTGTTGTTATGAAAATTTGTATGTTTGGTGTTTTTATTCTCTTACAGCCCGAGGACGTGCTGTGATTTACCAGGGGGGAATGTAGCACCCTGAGGACTCGGCTGCTACAGGGGTATTGCACCTCAGCCAAGGTGTGATATTCCACTCCCGGGTAAGGATGGAGTGTGGAACTGAGCTCAGTAGGCTGCATGCACTACACACATCCCATTTCCGGGGGACAGATCAATGGTACTCCCACTAGAGAAATGTGCAGGTACGACAGTGTCTGTCCCTGGCTGGAGTGGGAGGGGGGTGGAACATCCCAGTAGTGTAGGGGCAGATAGGGGGAGCAGTCTGGGTAATGCTAGGAGCTCATTGGGTGCTGGTCACCTGAGCTCACACATAGAGGGAGTATATAAGGTGGGAACCATCTTAGATCAGGGTCAGACAGGCAGACAGTTACCAGTCAGTCTGTTGTAGAGGGTCAAGCAGTCCTGAAAGAAGAGAGAGAGGAGAAGAGAAGGACCCAGAGGGGGAGAAGAAGGAACTCCAAGAACCCAAAATTAGACCAGAGGGTGAAGAGTTGGCACAAGGGTACCGGATCCCAAGCTGGTGGAGGGCACTAATCCTCAGCCAGAGACCGGAGGTCGTGGGCAGGATTTGCCACGATCCCCCACTAAATCCACCCGGAAGGCAAACCGAGAATAGGGTCAGGGAACCCAGAGACAAGGGTTTTACCCAACAAGAGGCCCGAGGGAGCCGGACATAGGTGGATCCCTGGTGGGGAAGGCCAGAGAAAAGGAACGTCAGAAAGGGAGCTCAGGACCACGCTCCAGAATTACTTGGGGGTTGGCCGAGTCCAGGACCTGGTGGACGCAGCACGGCTCGGGCGGTCACTCAAGGCCAGAGTGACCACAAGAACAGCAGTAAGTAAAGACCCTGAACTGCACAGCCCGACTCTGAGTCTTCTTACCGTCCACACTGCACCACCACAACCACCATCCTCTACAACTGACCCCCTGAGGCTATACCCCTCCCGTTGGGGGTTATACTACCAGAGCTGCACACACACCACCAGCCTCAGCGGACCCTGCTGCAGCGGCGGCCATATTGACCGCAAATCAACGGGTGGCGTAGTCGACACTAAAGAACATCCAGTAACATCTGTAGGACTGCCACACACTGAGCTTGACACCCTGGGCACGGACCGGGTCACCGCCACTCGGAGACTACAACCCCCCCATCTGATCCGGCTCCGGGTATCCCCTAAACAACACTGGCCCAGGGGGCGCGTCATAAATGCTTGGGAAACGCATGGTAAGCCTTCTGCCATGGTCCCCTATGCAATTCCGCACTTTCAATGCCCATGCTGCGGATTTTTCCGCAGCGTTTATGCTGCTCTCAAAAATCCGCAGCATGTCCCTTAATTTTGCGGAAGCGCTGCGTTTTCGCCGCCATTGACTTGCATTAGAACGCGCCAATTCTGCAAGACTGCTTCTGTACATGCGTAATTGGCGCGTTGTAATGTGCGGATGGTGCCCGAGTGTGGAGAAGAGAAGACTCTCATCCACACCCAGGTACCATAGAAACTGTAAAAAAAAAGAATAAAATAAAAAATAAAGATTATATTCACCTACCGACAGCCCCCGGTCTCCTTCCCTGTGCTTGCCAGCAGACTGAAGGACCTGCGCTGACGTCACAGTCATGTGACAGCAGGTCTTTCAGTGCAGTGTCCCGCGATCAGCTGGCAGCCAGGAAGGAGCGCAGCAACACACGCCGGGCCATCGGAAGGTAAGTATCAAGGTTTATTTTTTTATTTTTAACCACTCTAAAGGTCACACTATATAAATCCATGCTGTTTGCATGGATTTATATAGTGTGACCTAGTTGTCAAGCACTTTGCAAGTGATGCTAAAATCGCTTTGAAAGCGCTTGTCAATCCGCATGCGGAAACGCATGTGAATCCGCATGTATTACGCAGGAAAAATGCATGTACAATCCGCATGCGTTTTTTCTGCCAGGGAGATGCAGAAATGCTGCAGAAATTTTCTGCTTCATTTCTGCATTGTGGGCACATAGCCTTTATGTAAATCATTAAGGCTGTGTGCCCACGTAGCGTTTTTCAAGCGTATATGCTGCGGAATTTCCGCAGCGTAAACGCTTGAAAAACGCATGTATATCCGCACCCCATGGTCCCCAATGGCATTCCGCAATGTCAATGCCCATGCTGCGGATTTTTCCGCAGCGTATATGCTGCAGTCAAAAATCCGCAGCATGTTCATTAATTTTGCGGAAGCGCAGCGGAATCAATGTGCGGATGGTACCCAAGTCTGGCGGAGAGGAGACTCTCATCCAGACCTGGGTACCAAAGAACCTGTAAAAAAATTAATAAAATAAAGTTTATACTTATCTTCTGATGTTTTCCCTCCGTCGCGCTGTTGTCTGAAGGACCTGCCACGTCATTGAGTCATGTGACCCACCACATGACTCAATGACGTCACCGCAGGTCCTGCACACAACAGCGTGAGCCGCTCAAGACTCCGGACGGGGCAGAGGATGCATCAGAAGGTGAGTATAAAGTTTATTTTTTTATTTTTTACCATTCTGAACAAGTTGTCAAGCACTTTTCCAAGTGATGCTTGGAGAAGTGCTTGATAACCCGCATGCGGAAATGCATGCAAAGACGCCTCACAAACGCTTCTACCTGGCGGGAAAACCGCATGTAATATCTGCATGCGATTTTCCCGCCAGGGAGAAGCGTAAAAAATATGCTTCAGGTCCGCAACGTGGGCACATAGCCTAAGTAGCTGAATTTCCATTTTGGGTTAACAAACTCCTTTTGAGAGATTCATTGAAGTTACTTTGCATGTTGATTCACTTTGTAAGGACACACGTGCACACATTTCAGATTTTGTCACCTTTTTTCTGTGCAGATTTGTCACAAAACCTAAAGGGTTTCCCGATGCCAGGAAAGTGACTGAGAATCCTGACGTCTCCTGCACATGTTACTTATTTGTGACTTGCAGGTTTGGTGAAGATATAATTCTGCAGGATGTCAATTCTGTCAGCGTTTTTGCTGCAGATTTCACCCACACTGATGAGTGGGGAAAAATCTGCACCTATTTACAGCATTTTCCAGACAAGAGATGCAGAAATATTGCAGAAACCAAAAGCTTAATGTGTGCACACAGCCTAATAGACGTCATTACTAGTGTTGAGCGAGCATGCTCGTTACTCGCCCGAGCATCTCACTACTCGGGATGTTCGGCGAGCACCGAGCATTTCCGGGTTACTCGGGCGGGAGCTCGGGTCTCCGCCCTGCATGTTTGGCGCTCTTTACAGAGCCAATGAACATGCAGGGATTGCCAGCCAGTCACTGTAATGCCGCAGCCATGTTGTTTGTGGGCATTACAGTGATTGGCTGGCCGCCCAGCGTCACCTCGAGTATTTAAAACCGGGCGCCGCCATCTTGGACCCAGTCGCCCGGGATCACACAGTGTAGGGAAAGTACTGCTGATTTAGGGAGAGATATATACTGCGAAATAGTTAGTGTAGGGTCTGTAAAAGCTGCCAGATCAAACAAACCATCCTCAGGACTAATATCCATCCCAGATATCAGGCAGGCAGGCAGGCTGTATAGGAAACGCAGTGGTTATACCAGCAAACGCTGCATTACAGTCCTGTGTGCTCCTGCTGCTCAAATTGCTAGACTTAGCTCCAGGTTTCGGGGGCCAGGAAAAATCCTTTTTTTTTCATCTAAATCCTCTTTTTTTCTCCGCTAGAAGTGGTGGAAGAGAAGATCCCATGTAGCGATGCCCAAATATTTGAACAGCCAAGGCCACAGGAAGGCGACGCTGGCAATTTGTCAAAAGAGGTGGACGATGACGAGACACAATTGCCACGAAGTGAGGAGGAGGATCGTGGTGCGGAAGTGGAAGAGGAGGACGTGGTGGATGATCTAGTAACTGACCCAAGATGGCAGGAGGACACGCAGAGCGAGGCCAGCAGCACACAGGGGGAGGGAGGCAGAGTACCCCAACAGACAGGAAGAAGCAGTGTGGTGGCTGCACACAGAAGGCGGGCAACCGTTCCCCGTAACACTAACACGAGGGACTTTGCCAGTACAACCGGTAGGTCTTCCAGAGTCTGGAATTTTTTTAAAGACTCTGCTGATAACCCCAAAAAGGCCATTTGTACCACCTGCCATGCCAGCGCCAGCAGGGGTGACAAAAGTACCAGCCTGACCACCACCAACATGATCAGGCACATGTCAGCAAAGCACCCGACTTTGTGGGGCGAACCCCAGGGTCCACGACCAGTGTCTGCGGGTGTCACCACTGCTTTTTCCGCCGTTGTGCGTGTAAGAGAACCCCCTGTTGTGCGTGCAAGGTAATCCCCTGTCCATACTGCATGCAAAGATGCCCCCTCCTCTCAGTCTTCACTTGTTATGGCAGTTTCTCAAGAAACCGCATCAACGTCCACGTGCCACCGCAGCGTTCAATTGTCTTTATCCCAGACCTTTGAACGAAAGTGCAAATTCGCAGCCAACGCCCCACAGGCCACAGTCCCAAATTCGCACATTTCACGACTACTTGCGTTGGAAATGCTGCCTTTTAGGTTGGTGGAGACAGAATCTTTCCGCAACCTTGTGGCGGTGGCCGTCCCTCGGTACTCGGTCCCCAGCCGACACTATTTTGCCCGGTGTGCCATCCCCGCACTACTCAAGCATGTGTCCCAAAACATCTGCCGTGCCCTCAACAACGCAGTTACTGGGAGAGTCCACCTGACAACGGACACGTGGACAAGGGCTTGTGGCCAGGGACGGTGCATCTCCCTGACTGCACACTGGGTAAACATAGTGGAAGCCGGGACCCAGTCTGACCTTGGAACGGAACACATCCTCCCCACACCGAGGATTGCGGGCCCTATGTCAGTCAGAGTTGCCCCCACAGTGTACTGCTCCTGATGATCATCCTCCTCATGTTCAGCCTCCATCTCAGATATCACCGCATCAGTTACAAGCTGGAAGCACTGCAGTACTGCCTCCGCCAAGCAGCAACAGGCTGTGCTGAAACTCATAAGCTTAGGTGATAAACCTCACAGTTGTGGACAGCTGTGAAAGAGCAGGCAGATCTGTGGCTGAGACCGCTGAACCTACATCCTGGCATGGTCGTGTGTGACAATGGCCGTATCCTGGTGGCGGCTCTGAGGCGAGGCGAAATCACACCCGTACCATGCCTGGCTCATGTGCTTAAGCTCGTGGTTCAGCGGTTTCTTAAATCGTACCCCGAGTTGCCAGATCTGCTCGTCGAAGTACGCCGCCTGTCAGCTCATTTTTGGAAGTCAGCTACAGCTTCCGCCACACTTGCTGTGTTGCAGCAGCGTTTGCAGCTTCCGTCACACCGACTTGTGTGTGATGTCCCCACACGTTGTAACTCTATCCTCCACATGTTGCAAAGGATTTGTGAGCAGAAGAGCAGTTGTAGAGTACCAGCTGCAACAAGGCCGTCGATATTCAGGTCAGACTCCACACATAAGACCTCAGGAGTGGACCTGGATGTCTGACATATGTACCATCCTGACAAACTTTGAGGAGTCCACCAAGATGGTGAGTGGCGATGACGCCATCATTAGCGTCAGCATCCCACTTGTCTGTCTTTTGCAACGCTCTCTGCAGATAATTAAAGAGGAGGCATTGCAGCCAGAGTATTATGAGATGGATCAAGAAGCCGTAGCGGGCGATTACACCCAGCCCAGCCTCATCTCATCCCAATGTGCATTGGGGGACAATGAGGGAGAGGAGGAGGAGGAAGAAGAATAGGAGCTGGTATCATGTTCTTTAGACGGTAGTACCTGTACAACTGTCATATCATCGGTTTAGCGTGGGTGGCCTGAGGACGGGGAGGAGGAGGAGGAGAAGAGCATGGTCAGTCGTGATCTTGTTGAGCACACGGAAGTCTTGCCCGTTACCAGTCTGGCACGCATGGCTGACTTTATGTTACGCTGCCTTAACCGTGACCCTCGCGTTGTCAAAATGTTGGGTGACAGTCATTACTGGTTGGTGACACTTTTAGACCCCCGCTACAAGGAGAACTTTCACTCTCTTATTCCTGAGGTGAAGAGGTCTACAAAAATGGGGCAGTACCAGAAGGCTCTTGCTGCAGAACTGTTAAAAAATTCCCATCTGAACACGCTAGCGGCAGAGGTCACAGCTGGTTGCCCAACCAAGGCGTACAGGCGAGCGAGACGCAACTCCAATCCAGCAGAGGCAGGGGAACGCTGTCAACGTTCTGGGATAGTTTTCTGAGACCCGCCCAATTTACAGGCCCTGAGGCTCGGGGCACTCTCACAAGGAGTGGAAAGTTTCAAAAGATGGTGAGGGGGAGTACCTTGCCGACCGTACCAGCGTCCTCCGTGATTCCTCTGTGCCTTTTAATTATTGGGTATCCAAGCTGGACACTTGGAATGAACTTTCTCTGTATGCCTTGGAGGTTCTGGCCTTCCCTGCCGCTAGCATGTTATCGGAGCGTGTTTTTAGTGCCGCTGGGGGAATTATAACTGATAAGCGCACTCGCCTGTCAACTGACAATGCTGACCCTTATCAAAATGAACAAGGGCTGGATTGGGCCAGACTTCTCATCATCACCAAATGACAGCAGGGTAACATAAAGTCAAATCCACTGTGTTATTTCGGGAGGTGTATTCCCATGCACCGCTTCACACCCACACATGGGGGTATACGCTTCCTTATTTCGGCTGTATTTTGCTCTTCTCCTTATCCTCAGCCTCCATCACCACTATACCACCAGGGTGACCTTGGTCCGTGTTGCCAGCATTACAAGTTCCTCCGTCCTAATTTTTGGCAGCTTTTGATTGGAAGGCATAGGCGCAGACTATGGGAGACCCACTCCCTAATTATGGGTATAAGGTTTTTAATATGCTGTACTGCATGGCTCTTGTAAGGGGCATTAAAACCGTCTTGTTAAGCTACTGCGACCTCCACCACTCTTCCAAGGGGCATTAAAACCGTCTTGTTAAACCACCCTGTACTCCACAGCTCTTCCAAGAAGCATTGAAATGTTGTTTTTAATTACCTCTAATCTCCACGACTCTTCCAACGGGCATTGCATTTCCTCCTAATATTAGTCAGCTTTTGCTTTTCAATGCATAGGCAAAAACTAAGGGAGACTCGCTCTCCAATAATGGGTAGAAGGTTTTTAGTACGCTGTAATCCACGCCTGTTTCAAGGGGCATTGCAGTTCCTCATAATTTTTGGAAAGCCTTCCATTCACTGCTTAGGCCAACAGTGTACGGGAGACCCAGTTGCTATAAATGAAAAAAAACGGTTTAATTAAGGTCCTCTGACCTCCATGTCACTTCCAAGGGGCAATGGAGTGCCTCGAAATTTTTGGTAGGCATTGCACTCACTGTATGCCCTATAACTGTGTAGCTGAACCGCTCCTTTTGGTACAGAAACATATCCTACAAAACATGTGTGGTTGACTGGCCTGATATTGATGTGAATGGTCCCTGTTCATTCTGCTCTTTCTCCTTTGCCACCACCTCATCCATCATTCATCACCTGAAGCTTTGTTTTAACAGGAGTCATAGTAGCAGGAAAACATCCAGCAATCTACGGAGGAGGTAGGATATGCGCCAAAACGCTGACCACCTCAGGCCTAGCTGCTACTACATACATGTGCTTGCATTCCAAGGAACAGAAAGCTAAGGAGATGGATGGCCTCATGATCATGAATAATTTATTCGTTGTATAGGAGGCCGACCACTGCTGCTGTCTACCTTCTGAACCTTGTTTTGAAGCCTGATTGACCCAGGACGCGCAATCCTCTATGTCTGGAGGACGTGTTGCATCCCAGTGTCCAACGGTGTCCCGGCTTCCACAATATTAACCCAGGGTGAAGGCGTCAGTGAGATGGACCATCCCTGGCCACATTCACAAGGACTTGCACGGGGATAGTTGCAAGTCTGCATCTTCTGATGCGGCAACTATCACTTCAGATGGGCACACTTTTAGGCAGTGACCTGGGTGTCAGAGATGCTTCCAGGGGTCTTCCCCATGCTGTTCCCATGTCTTTTTAGCACTGTATGCATGTGTCATACAGCACATGGCCAGATAAGGTTGTAAAATGTTAAAATGACATTTCCCGGTGAATGCATTTGTCACGGTTGAAAGCAATACAAAGTGCAAAAACGCTTAAACAATGCTACTTGTGAACATACCCCAAGGTGTGCAGGAATATTTTTGTTTTTGGTTATTTATTTTACCTTATACACAAGGCTTTACCCTGGAAAGGAAGTTCCTTAACATATTTCACAGGAAAACCGTTTCAGTTTCGTTTTTGAACGTTTTATTGTGAGCCCGTAAAAGTGGCTTAAACGTTGTTGACAACAGTGACTTGGGGGTCAGAAATGCTTCCTGGGGTGATCCCTATGCTGTCCCCATGTCATTTGAGCACTGTCACTATCGTTTTGGGCACTTTTTAGGCTTTCTACAGACTGTCGGGGTGCTGCCTCAAAAATGCTCGGGTCTCCCATAGACTAACATTGGGCTCGTTGCTCGGATCGAGCACCCGTGTATCACGGTGAGCTGGGCCCGAGCTTCGAGCACCCGAGCATTTTAGTGATCGCTCAACAATAGTAAGCATCATTTATCTGCATTGCAAGCTCCCAAAGCCTGTTTTCTGTATTAATGTATTTTTCCTACTACTTTATGAATTTAGTTATTAGGGTAAGATCAGACTTACTGGATTTTCAAGTGGAAATTGTGAATAGGTAGAAAAATGGCAATATATTAAAATCCACAGCACCAACTTTATCTGAATGAGGCATTTAAACAGCCCTCCAGTCTCATTACTCTTGTTGTGTGTTCGGCAGTTAACGATCAATGATCTTTATTATTTTACTCATTTTTATAGCCCCATTACTTACATGCCACATTACAGACATTGTGAGCCCCAATGGGGACAGTGATGATGATCTACTGTACATTCCCTATCAGAGTGTGGGAGGAAACCAATGAAAACACGGCGAGAAAGAACAAACTCCATGCAGATGTTATCCTTAAGCTCTTCCTGTTCAGCTCTTGTTCTTCTTCCAGGCTTTGCTGTTGACGGGGCGTGATTGCCCAAGTCATGGTGATTGACAGCCGGCTTCACAGTGGCCTGTCAATCAGCAGGACATCAGCAGTCACGCCCCGTCAGCACAGCGGAAAATAAGCATCTGCTCTGTTATATGATGTTATCGGAAGCCACAGAATCGCCGTCAGAACCCATCCGTGATTGCTCAGAGTATTGGTATCGGACACTACAGTCAGGTATTAGCAACTGCTTGCCTGTAAGTTGTGATTCCCATGAAAAGAAAAAAATAGACCCTGATAACCCCATTAATGGGAACCTAGCAACCTAGTGCTAACCACTGAGCCACCATGCTGCCCATCTTGCAGTATGTACTTTATCATCATTCTGCCCGCCTTTTAAAAAAAAATGTCCTACTGGTGAGCTTGTGATGGTATTCTGCTGGTATAAAGCAGTCAGTAAGCGGTGACTGAGCTTTCGGGAAAGGGACCAGTAATAATATGGAGTGTCTGACTACCTCCCTCTGTAAGCACCGTACTCGCAGGTCACAGTCCTGATGGAGCGGAGTTAGAGGAGGCTAGCCGCAATGCAGTAGTGAAATAAATGACAGTCATGTATTGACTTGGATATGTTATTTTTGTTTTTTAAAACCCGAGTGTACAATTGCTTACAGGGGACTGCCTGAGCTGAACTGAAACCTCTACAGAATTGTGAATGTGTGCAATGTCCCCAGCTGATCAACGGTCACATAACCGCATGAAAGCAATTTGTATACTTGTGGGCACATGCCAACTATATGTAAGAATTGAGCGAAACTGAGACCATCCACTGACTGGGGAACTATGACAGTGTGTGCTTTACTCATGGGCACAATTCTGTAGTCTGCAAACTTTTAATTTCAGCCCTGACAATCCCGTTCTTTCGTTTTATTACTCTTTTCCAAGAGCAAAAAGGTTTTATTATTTTTCCATTGACACAGCCATGTGAGGATTTTTTTTTTTTGCAGAACGAGTTGTAGTTTTGAATGATGCAATTAATTTTGCTATATAACATACATTATAAAAGAGGCAGCCATACTTGCCAATTCCTAGTCGCAATACTAATGTACAACGGGATGTAGCAGCCCTCAGGTGGAGAGAGAGCTGGTGCAAAATACTAATGAAATAACCACTCACACCTACCATATTGTTTGGACCATAAGACGCACCGGACCATAAGACGCACCTAGGTTTTAGAGGAGAAAAAAAAAAATTAAGCAAAAGATGTGTTCATGATCCACTTTTAAGGGGGGAGTGTCTTCTGCTGACACTGGTATAGGGGTAATATCCCCCAATTCTGACAATATCCCCCATCCTGGTATATATGCCCCCCCCCTTCCTTTTATACATGGTCCCCATCCTGGTATGCCTGGCATCCCTCCATCCTGCTATGCCTGGCATCCCTCCATCCTGGTATGCCTGGCATCCCTCCATCCTGGTTTGCATGGAACCCCTCCATCCTGGTATGCCTGGCACCCATCATCCCTATCCTGGTGTGCATGGCACCCCTAATCCCTATCCTGGTATGCATGGCACCCCTAATCCCTATCCTGGTATGCATGGCACCCCTAATCCCTATCCTAGTATGCATGGCACCCCTAATCCCTGTCCTGGTATGCATGGCACCCCTCATCCCTGTCCTGGTATGCATGGCACCCCTCATCCCCGTCCTTGTATGCATGTATCAGCAATCCCCATCCTGGTATGCATGGCACAGCAATCCCCATCCTGGTATGCATGGTACCCCTAATCCCTATCCTGGTATGTATGCCCCTCTCATCTTTATCCTGGCATGTATGGCCCCCTCATCTTTATGCTGGGATGTATGGCCCCCTCATCTTTATCCTGGTATGTATGGCCCCCTCATATTTACCCTGGTATGTATGGCCCCCCTAATCTTTACCCTGGTATGTATGGCCCCCCTCATCCTTACCCTGGTATGTATGGCCCCCCTCATCCTTACCCTAGTATGTATGGCCCCTTCATCCTTTTTCCTAGTATGCATGGTCCCCGTAATCCCCATCATGCTGCACATAAAAAAAAATATATAAACATTGCTACTCACCTTTCTTCTCTCCTCCAGCGCTGACGCCTGTCTGCCCGCACTGATCTCCCCATGTGAGCCGCGCATGGCGTCACTGCTATGCGCGGCTCACAAGGAGAGATCAGCTGACGGAAGTCACCTCTCCCCGCGCCGGGACTGTGTGCGCGGGGAGCAGTGACTTCATGCTCCTTCATAGCCGGCACACAGCTTAGCCGCACTGCGTCTCCTGCTGCTGCCGGGTTATCTCGTGTGCCCGCTTATTAAAGGGCATGAATATTCACCCCATCCCCACGCCCATGGGCGTGGAGAGAGGTTAAATATTCATGCCCTTTAACAGCGGGCACAGGCGATTCCGGCAGCAGCTGCGGCTACACTGTGTGCTGCTATTAAGGACCATGAATATTCAGTGCTCCCCATGGGCGTGGGGAGCAGTGAATATTCATTTTCTTTAGCAGCGGGGACAGCGTAGGCTGCTGCCTCCTGTGCCCCGCTCCTCCACCGCTACCGCTCCCCACAGCACAGTATATATACTCACCCCTCCCCAACATTTGGACTATAAGAATCACCCCCCATTTTCCTCCAAAATTTTGGAGGAAAAAAATGCGTCTTATAGTCTGAAAAATACGGTACTATTCATGGAGGGGATTAGAAATGCACAGGATAAGGCTTGTATAGGGCGCCAGTCACACAGATACATGTAGTGCAACATGCCAACTTGCAGCCTATTAGTGATGCCAAAGCTATTACAGAATTTCCCCAAAAATAAGCCCTAGCATGATTTTACAGGATTTTTGGAGGATGCTTGACATATAGGCCCTACTCCAAAAATAAGTCTTAGTTAGTCAGGGCTGGCGTTAGGAGAGGGGAGCAACTGGGCAATTTATCAGGGCCCCTACTCTCTTTGGGGCTCTAAGCATTTCTATTCCAAGGCTGCTTAAGGACCTTTGGTGATATCATAGTCATGTGACCATAATGTCAGCAAAGGTTCTTGAACTGTGGGAGCCTAGAGTAACTGAAGAGTAGATAGACTGGTATGTAGGGGGGGAGACTGGACAATTTCTCTAGGTTCCCACTCTGAGGCCCTCAGCGTTTCTATTCCAAGGTTCAGACTACTTAAGGACCTTTGGAGAAATCACTGTCCTATGACCCTGATGTCACCAAAGGTCTTTTAACAGAGGAAGTCTAGAGGAGCTGAGACAGGCTGGTATGTATGTGCAGTGTGTGTGTCTGTGTATATTCTTGTGTATGTGCAATGTGTGTGATATGACATGATTATTATATATGGATAAATGAAGACATTCCCTGAAAATAAGCCCTAACCCATCTTTTTGAGCAAAAAATGATATAAGACCTTGTCTTATTTTCTGTAAAAGATGCTAGATCAGGCGGTCTGCCGAGCACTATATATGTGCACCCTACAAGAACAGACACATGGTTTCCACCAACACTACAAAAGCCTGGCTGCATCCTGCAAGGATGGAAAATTATGTAAGGTATTAGTTAATATTTTGACCAAAATATGTAAGCCTGCACCTACGTCAGGGGTCCTCATTGTCTTTCCAGCGAAAAGACAATATAACGTATTGGAAAACCAGATTTAACGCTGGCAGTAAAATGTTTTACCTCACAGAAAGAATAAGGCTGTGTGCCCACAATGTGTTTTTCAAGCATTTATGCTGCGGAATTTCCGCAGTATAAACGCTTCAAAAACGCTTGGTAATCCGCCCCCCATGGTCCCCAATGACAAGACGCACTTTCAATGCCCATGCTGCGGTTTTTTCCGCAGCGTTTATGCTGCGCTCAAAAATCTGCAGCATGTCCATTAATTTTGCGGAAGCGCGGCGTAATCGCCGCCATTGACTTGCTTTGAGACGCATATAATCCGTGTCAGTACATTTGTACTCACGGATTATATGCGTTTCTATGTGCGGATGGTACCCAGGTCTGGAGTAGAGTAGACTCTCATCCAGACCTGGGTACCATAGAAACTGTAAAAAATAGAATTTAAAATAAAAAATAAGGTTTATACTCACCTTCCGATGTCTTCCCAGTGTTTTGTCTGCTACGTCCAGTGACTTGCAATGTTCGCGTGGTTGTGAAGGACCTGCCATGACGTCACTGAGTCATGTGACCCATCACATGGCTCAATGACGTCACCGCAGGTCCTTCACACCACCGCGAGCAGTGCAAGACACTGGACGGAGCAGACAAAACACCGGGAAGACATCGGAAGGTGAGTATAAACTTTATTTTTTTTTTTTTTTTCACCATTCTTATTCTCTTTTTTAACTAACTTGGTCACACTACTATAAATCCATGCCCGTTGCAACAAGGTGGACAAGTTGTCAAGCACTTTTCCAAGTGATGCTAAAATCGCTTGGAAAAGTACTTGATAACCCGCATGCAGAAATGCGCATGCAAAGACGCTTCACAAACGCTTCTACCTGGCGGGAAAAACGCATGTAAAATCCGCATGCGTTTTTCCTGCCAGGGAGAAGCGTAAAAAATATGCAGCATTTCTGCATCGTGGGCAGATAGCCTCAGCCTCGATCCCATGCTGTCCTGTCTGTATACTTGCTTTTGCTTCATTCTCTGCCCAGGAGCTGTGGTTCCTGCACAGTCAGACAGCCATTACACAGTATACGATTATCTCCACACATTATATTTTTACACATCCAATTGTGGAACTTATTAATCCAATGTATGTTGATTAAAATGTACTTTAATATGACAACCCCTTTTGAACTTGGAGGGACCCTTTACTGCCGTGCAGCAATCATAAATGCCCAAAGGCAAAACCCTCTTGGGGAGGGGAGAATAAGTGAACATGTTTGTTGGTAATGCCTCAGTGTTGTTGGACACGTGCACTTATTGGCACTTGCAGTAATCGTTGTTTATGGCTACTTGTAGCATCTGCACAGTGGAAACCTACCTTACTTAAAGGGGTTGTCTGTACTTGGCCAGTGCCAGTCTCTTGAATGAAATTGGAAAACCCTATACTTACCTCCCACACCAGTGCCGTTCCAGCAGTGTTGGCGCCAGGTCTCTCGGTGCTCACGTGACAATATGAAATCTGCAGCCAATTGGGGGTGTGATCGTCCACTCTGATGAAATAATAAAGGCAACAGCCGGCGACATAGTGTCATGTGAGTGCCAGGAGACCCGATGCCTAATATTGCTGAAAAGGCGCCAGTGCAGGAGGTGAGTATAAGCCTCTCTTATTTAACATGGAGAACTCAGGCGTTTAGGATGGGGTTGTCCAAGTAGAACTCTTGTGTATATTATTTAGCCAAAATTAAAATGTACCAAATATCCACATGTGCAAATACCGTATATAAAGCCTTTTACTCCAAATTCCGTTATTTCTCCTCTGATCTCATCAGTGGCCGTTCATTCAAAGCCACAAATTGTTTGTCTATCCTGATATCTTGTGGAACAGCCTGGCCTCACATGGGTTCTCCTCCCTCTTATCTCGGACCCTCAGTATTGACACCCTCACTTTTTTCATGCCCCTACATCTTTATATTTAATGCGGAAAGACTACCAGGAAATGTAGTTTCTAATCACTTGAGTCTTTTCTAATGTGATCGGTTTCATTATACCCTTATACCATCCACAGCAGTATACGAAAAGGAGTGTAGGTGTGAGTTGTGCAGAGGTAGTGGCTGCACCCAGGCACTGATGCGGAAATCCCAGCTCCCCTCTGCCCATTACCGTTCACCAGTTTTATATGTGATGCATGGTGGTTCAGCAGACAGATTCTAGGGCAAAATAACTACTAAATAATGTCATGTTATAATGACAGATCTGTCACAAGCAGTTTTTCAAGTTGTAGAGCAATAACCTGAATCTCCCCAGTTGTTCTTTCATAACCATATTCACCAGCATTCATAACCATAGTCACCAGCATTCATAACCATATTCACCAGCATTCATAACCATATTCACCAGCATTCATAACCATAGTCACCAGCATTCATAACCATATTCACCAGCATTCATAACCATATTCACCAGCATTCATAACCATATTCACCAGCATTCATAACCATAGTCACCAGCATTCATAACCATAGTCACCAGCATTCATAACCATATTCACCAGCATTCATAACCATATTCACCAGCATTCATAACCATATTCACCAGCATTCATAACCATAGTCACCAGCATTGGCTGCAATTTCATGAAACCTCATTGTGCGCTAAGGGGATAATATATCATCTAGACATATTCAGAGATAAAGCTAAAATACAACACCAATAGCACAGTAATAATGGCGATCATTTATTGAAAGCAATGTAATATATAGAAATTTTTTATTTTTCCATGTATAATGTAGCCAGCAAGGGTGAGTCTATTTTAGCTTTTAATAATTATTTGCTAAAATAAAGTGGCTGACATTACAAATTATTGCCCAAATGGGCACAAAGCTGCCAGTCAGCGAGCAACACTGACCATAGCACTGGATAGGGGAAAGCTGTGGACCCCGTATAGCCAGGTTGACAATCGCACCAAGGACGGCTGTAGATGCCGCAGTTGTGTCCTGTAATTCATGCGTCACATCTCCCAACAAGGATTCCAGAGTTTGGATTTTATGACTTCACTTCTGAATCCACCTGGGGAACGTGGCACAGGGGCCTCATTGCTGCTTATGCTCCATCCCAGTTGGCACAGAGCAGACTGCCAGTGGTCACGTTGGCAGTGGAGCAGCAGCTTTCAGCCCTCTGTAAGTAGGTCAGATACATTGTGTGACTGCTTTGCCGCAGATCAGCACATATAGAGATGGAGGTAATAGGAAGATGTGGAAGAATGTTCTTCAGATTGGCAGGCCAGCCATGCTTGTTACTGATGACATGAAACATGATGATGTTGGCATTTTGAGTGCAGGTAGTAGGAGCTGATGGTACAGAAATAAATGAACTCCAGTAGATAGTCTTGCGTCAAGATACAGGAGGATTAGATGGTATGACGGTATTATGCTGTTTCTCCGCTTAGTGGTAAGTTGTGCTCCATGCTGGACCCACAAACGGGAAACTCGTGAAAATCCTCTGTTCTCTAGCAGGAATTGTCTCGTTCACGCCATCACTGCGCGGTGCTGGGATCTGCTGTCTCATGGTGACATACGGGTTCCTTCCTATAATAACTGGAGATGGCGCTTTTCCTGTCCTTATGTCTTTCCAGTTTATATTTGAAAAGAAGGGGTGCGTTCTGATTTTTCCATTAACCCCTAGCCGGACATAATGGTCTTTGCAGAGTAGTTTGGACATAATGTCCATAGCATCGTGGTCAGTGAGGTTTTCATATGATGGTTCTTCGTACAAGACATTATTCACAATCTCTTCAGTGGTGTCTCCTGGAAATGGTGAGTCTTGGAAAATCATGTCGTACAATATGACTCCAAAGGCGAACCAGTCCACACCTTCACCATAAGCGTCTCCCATGATCATTTCTGGGGCGCCATACCCAGGTGTTCCACTGAAATCTCTGGCATTAAATCTCTTATCAAACTCGTATAGAGATAGTCCAAAATCAGTAATTTTTATGTGGCCGTCACCAGTCAGCAGGATGTTATCCGGTTTTAAGTCCCGGTGAATGATGTCATTGCTGTGCAGGAATTGTAGGCCACAAACGATTTCTGCTCCTATAAATCTTACAGGTTCCTTCAGGGGAATGGTACTATATATATAGTGAAGCAGATCCCCTCCACTGGCCAGCTCGGTGACAAAATACGCATGGTTTTCCGTATGAAACGCGGCATGGCAATGGGTTAGGAATCTGCTGTTGTGGCTAAGCTTCAGGACATGGTGTTCTACAAGGCATTCAGGGAAGGAGATTAGGCTTTCTTTCTTAATGATTTTAAGGGCCACACTTTCTTTCCTTATTTTATCAGTGGCCAGCATAACCTTCCCATAACTCCCTTGTCCAAGTATGCCATGGCAGATAAACTTATCCCTGGTGAGAGGGACAGTGGTCTTTATTTTTTTGCTACTGGGGCCACTACATTCACCTGAGATGTCATCTTGACTGGTGGCTGGATCTTCATGATGTTTCCTTTTTCTTCCAGTTCTCTTCTCTTCTGCTGCACTTTCATTACCTTTCAGGTTAATGATCCTGGTTGGACCCAAAGTACTCAGTTTTTTTAGATTATCAGCTCGATTTGTGATGTATCCCACAAGCTTTTCACATCTGTTTTGTACAGTGTCTAGGAAGGAAATATTCTGGGTTCCCTCATTGACAGGTAATACCTGACCAACCTGCCCAGATTTCTTGGAATCCATCTTCCTTATCTTTGCTGGAGGTTCCTGGTTATTTCCAGTGTCTTCTCCATCTGGTGTTTCTTTCCTTTTTCTCTTTCTATTCCCTGTAAAGTCCATGTTGCATCAGGCAACAACAGGGCAATTATCCAAAAACGTATGTAAAATTATCAGAAAATGCAATCCACACGTATATTGTAGTCAAAGCCAACTACAACTAAAGCTCAATGGCTGCAGTCAGTTGTTTATGGAACTTTGTGGAATGTGATGTCACTGTGCCGGTGATGTCACACTCACTGTGATGTCAGCAGATGTATGTGAGTGTTCCATCTCTGCTGAACGTGAAAGTCTCGGAAGGGGCGGGGCTTAGTCACCATTGACTATAATGGAGTCTGTTGAGTGGGTAGTATTTAGTGACCTGAAGCTGGAAATCAGTGGGATAAATGACATCAGGATTCAGGAATAAGTTACAGTAGTTTTATATTTGTTTTAATTTATTTTATACAAAAAAAGAGCATGGACCGCACCTCCAAAAAAATCATACATTGATCTAATGCCTCTCAGCAAAAATATACATAACTGAACATGAGGTTCTTAGTTTAACATTCTGATCAGACTGTATGAAGCCCACTGCCACGTCACGGCAAACCTCGTAGTGGGTCCTAACATTTCCTGCCTAAAAGGAGCGGCGCCATGTGCCAACCACCGCTACAGTGAGAATGCACCAGCAGGGCGGGCGGCCTGGTGCCTCACAGCATCCATGCTTCAAGACCGAGTCCTCATGACTCCAGGCCGCGGCGCCCCACAAGCACAAAACCACAGCAACAATGGCTGACACATTGCACCAACACCACATGAAAGGAGCATTGTGACTCACCTTCCTCAAGCTCTCAAGTGAGAGCAAAATAGGCTAGACCCTCTTTGCAGACTCCTGCTAATTAAAATTGCCTGTGCCAAATGGGATGAGTGCTGGTCCAAGAAAGGGAAAAGAATAAGCTGGTTCATTGACATGGCAGTGGGCTTCACACAGTCTGATCAGAATGTTAAGCTAAGAACCTTATGTTCAGTAATATGTATTTTTGCTGAGAGGCATTAGATCAAATGTATGATTTTTGGAGGTGCGGTCCATGCTCTTTTTTTTTTTTGTATTATTTATTTTATGTTACATTATTTTGTGTAGGGCTGTGATGATATACATTTTTCAGTTCTTTTGTGTCAAATTTAAAGGAAAGTGTGTTAACCACTTCCTGACTGCCCACTGCACATAAACGTCCGTGCTTGCTGGGCTCTGTACATCGCAGATGTTTATGAACGGTCGGCGGTCTTTTAGCGCTCAGGGCCCCCAGGGTCCTGCACCCTGCGATTCCTGTGCAGAGCGATAGCTCTAACAGGTGACATCCTCGAGACCGGATTGGATCAGGTTCCAATAAAGTTAACCCTTTGCTATCTTCTACTACCCCTGGCAAAAATTATGGAATCACTGGGCTCGGAGGATGCTCATGCAGTTGTTTAATGTTGTTGAAAAAAAGCAGATCACAGACATGGCACAAAACTAAAGTCATTTCAAATGGCAACTTTAGGGCTTTAAGAAACTCTAAAAGAAATCAAGATTAAAAATGTGGTACTCAGTAAGGGTAATTTTTTTCAGACCAAGCAGAGAGGAAAAAATTATGGAATCACTCAATTCTGAGGAAAAAATTATGGAATCACCCTGTAAATTTTAATTTACAATTCTAACACCTGCATCAAATTAGATCTGCTCGTTAGTCTGCATCTAAAAAGGAGTGATCACACCTTGAAAAGCTGTTGCACCAAGTGGACTGACATGAATCATGGCTCCAACACGAGAGATGTCAATTGAAACAAAGGAGATGATTATCATACTCTTAAAAGAAGGTAAGTCATCACGCAATGTTGCAAAATATGTTGGTTGTTCACATTCAGCTGTGTCTAAAATCTGGACCAAATACAAACAACATGGGAAGGTTGTTAAAAGAAAACATACTGGTAGACCAAGGAAGACATCAATGTGTCAAGACCGGAAACTAAGCAATATGTCTCCAAAACAGGAAATGCACAACAAAACAAATGAGGAACGAATAGGAGGAAACTGGAGTCAATGTCTGTGACCGAACTGTAAGAAACCGCCTAAAGGAAATGAGATTTACATACAGAAAAGCTAAACATAAGCCATCATTAACACCTAAACAGAAAAAAACAAGGTTACAATGGGCTAAGGAAAAGCAATCGTGGACTGTGGATGACTGTATGAAAGTCATATTCAGTGATGAATCGCGAATCTGCATTGGGCAAGGTGATGATGCTGGAACTTTTGTTTGGTGCCGTTCTAATGAGATTTATAAAGATGACTGCATGAAGAGAACATGCAAATTTTCACAGTCATTGATGATATGGGGCTGCATGTCAGGTAAAGGCACTGGGGAAATGGCTGTCATTACATCTTCAATAAATGCCCAAGTTTACATTGATATTTTGGACAGTTTTCTAATCCCATCAATTGAAAGGATGTTTGCGGATGATAACATCATTTTTCAAGATGATTATGCATCCTGCCATAGAGCAAAAACTGTGAAAACATTCCTTGAAAAGAAGACACATAAGGTCAATGTCATAGCCTGCAAATAGTCCGGATCTCAATCCAATTGAAAATCTTTGGAAGTTGAAGAAAATGGTCCATGACAGGGCTCCAACCTGCAAAGCTGATCTGGCAACAGCAATCAGAGAAAGTTGGAGCCAGATTGATAAAGGGTACTGTTTGTCACTCATTAAGTCCATGCCTCAGAGACTGCTTTAAAGCCAGAGGTGGTGCAACAAAATACTAGTGATGTATTGGAGTGTTCTTTTGTGTGTTTGTTTTTCATGATTCCATATTTTTTTCCTCAGAATTGAGTGATTCCATAATTTTTTCCCTCTGCTTGGTCTGAAAAAAATTACCCTGACTGAGTGCCACATTTTTTATCTTAATTTCTTTTAGTGTTTCTTAAAGCCCTGAAGTTGCCATTTGGAATGACTTTAGTTTTGTGCCATGTCTGTGATCTGATTTTTTTCAACAGCATTAAACAACTGAATGAACATCCTCAGAGCCCGGTGATTCCATAATTTTTGCCAGGGGTTATAGATGCTGTGATCCATAGCGATCACGGCACATAGAAGAGAAGGAGAGGCAGTTGTGCACTCACCTTTGACGGCCTCCGAGATAAGGTCTGACGTGGTCATGGCAGCCGGAGATCACATGATGACCTCCGAGGCTGCCAGGTACGGTGGCCTGTTAGGCTCAGCCATCAACGGAGTCTAACACGAGATCTACCAGTGTAAAACTGACATCCGGTCTCATGCAATGCAATACATGTGTATTGCATTGCATGAGACCTGTGATGATAAAAATATTCCCATAGAGGGACTAAGTGAGAAAGTTAAAAACAGAAAGTTTAAAAATTGGGTCACTTGAGGGGGATTCAGCTCTTCTAGTGCTTAAGGGCTCTGTATACGTAGTCCGCAAACTATTCTACAATAATTTGTTCTCCAAAAGCGAAATAGTGCTCCTTCCCTCCCGGGTGTCGCCGTGTGCCTAAGCAGTACTGTACAGCCACATATGGGATATTGCCACGTTCAGCAGAAATTGTGTGATACATTTCGGCACCATTTTTACCCATTGCCTTGTGTGAAAATGTAAAATCTGAGGCTAAAACTAATTTTTTTTGTGGTAAAAATAGAATTATTTTTTTCTTCGCTGCCCAATGGTATAAATTTCTGAGAGTCACATGTGGTGTCAGTTTGATCACTGCATCCATAGAGGAATTCATTGAGAGATGTAGTTTGTAAAATGGGGTCACTTATGGGGGTTTCCTGCTGCTTTAGGACCTCAGTCTCTCCCAGTGGGTCATGGCACCTGCAAACCACAACAGTAAAATCTGCACTATAATATGACAATTTTTCCCTTCTGAGCTTTGCACTGTGCCTGAAAAGTAGGCTTCCAGTATCCATTGTTTCAGATGCTGCACATCTCGTATCTTGATGGTCTGGTGTGGTATATAGGGTACAAAGATAGTGGGGCCATTCTTCATCAGTGGAAACCTCAATGCCACTGGATATCTGAAATTGCTACACGATGATGTGTTGCCCTCTTTATGCACTGAAGATGGCACGTTCCCTGAGTTTTTCCAACAAGATGGTGCACCACCACATTATGGGTGTCAGGTCCGAGCATTCCTACATGAACAGTTTCCTGGAAAGTGGATTGGTTGTCGTGGACCTGTTGAATGGCCACCAAGGTCTCCCGATCTGACCCCCTTAGACTTTTATCTTTGAGGTCATCTGAAGGCAATTGTCTATGCTGTGAAGATACGAGATGTGCAGCATCTGAAACAACGGATACTGGAAGCCTGTGCTAGCATTTCTTCTGCAGTGTTGCTATCAGTGTGTCAAGAGTGGAAGAAGAGGGTTGCATTGACAATTCAACACAATGGGCAGCACTTTGAACACATTTGATAAGTGGTCATAAACTTGTAAAAAACTCATGAAATAATAAAGTTACGTTAAAACCAAGCACATCATTCTTTTTCTTATGAAATTCTCAATAAGTTTGATGTGTCACATGACCCTCTTCCCATTGAAAAAAATTAAGTTGAATCCAAAATGGCCAACTTCAAAATGGCCGCCATGGTTACCACCCATCTGGAAAAGTTTTCCCCTTCCCTTATACTAATGTGCCACAAACAGGAAGTTGATATCACCAACCATTCCCATTTTATTTAGGTGTATCCATATAAATGGCCCACCCTGTAGTTTTAATCCTTCTAACTTCCTAACCAAAAAAAATTGTTTAAAAAATTGTGCAAATGTAAAAGAACTATTTTGTGTGACCTAACTCTCTGGTTTAAGGGCATAAAAATTAAAAGTTTAAAAATTGCAAAATTTTCCCAATTTTCTGATATTTTAAAAAATAATCTAGTTACCGTATTTTTCGGACTATAAGATGCACCAGACCATGACCATAAGACACACCTGGGTTTTAGAGAAGGAAAATAGAAAAGAAAATTTAAGCAAAAAATGTGGTCATGATGCTCCCCATCCTGGTATGCATGGCACCCCTCATCCCCATCCCGGTATGCATGGCACCCCTCATCCCCATCCCGGTATGCATGGCACCCCTCATCCCCATCCTGGTATGCATGGCACCCCTCATCCCCATCCTGGTATGCATGGAACCCCTCATCCCCATCCTGGTATGCATGGCACCCCTCATCCCCATCCTGGTATGCATGGCACCCCTCATCCCCATCCTGGTATGCATGGCACCCCTCATCCCCATCCTGGTATGCATGGAACCCCTCATCCCCATCCTGGTATGCATGGCACCCCTCATCCCTATCCCGGTATGCATGGCACCGCTCCATCCCGGTATGCATGGCACCTCTCCATCCCGGTATGCATGGCACCTCTCCACCCCAAAATTTTGGAAGAAAAAAGTTCGTCTTATAATCCGAGAAATACAGTATATCTAGAAAAAAAATTACTACTATCCTGACTACTATCATGAAGTACAATATGTCACAATAAAACAATCTCAGAACCACTGGGATATGTTGAAGCGTTTCAGAGTTATTACCTCAAAAAGTGACGCTGGTCAGAATTGAAAAAAATTGGCCTGATCACAAAGGCAAAAACTGGCTCTGGCGCGAAAGGGTTAAATCTATAAGTTTAAAAAATATCTATTTCTGCTATTTTTATTAAAAACACAAAATTCTACTGTGGAAGGGCTAAGAAAATGTACTTGTGAACAAATCTTTTGCAAATTACCCAGATATCAAGAGTTTCCAAAAGGTAATTCTGCCCAATTATGGTACATTGGGTAGTAAGAAAAGGGGAGTCAGTGTTTACCAGGTCTATATTACAGCTCCACAGGGTTTATTACCCCTCTCCCATGACCTTGTAAGGTGAGGCTCCATAGCTAAGCTACAGTATGGAGATTGGTGACCCCATATCTGGGCAGATGAGTTCATTACAGCTTCACACAGATCTTTAACCGGCGTTTCTAAGCTTCTGAGTAGCAACCTGACTAGTAATATTATTATACAAGATTTGATCATTTATTACATAGTTTGTAAAGCCGAATAAAGACTTGCGTCCATCAAGTTCGACCTGTTAGTCCTGTAATTGCTACAGTTGATCCAGAGGAGGGCAAAAACCCCAAATGATTTAGCCAATCTTCACCTGAGGAAAAATTCCCTCCCGACTCTGAAACCAGCAGTCAGAATAAATCCCTGTATCAACCTACAATTTTATTTTATTTTTAAGTATACGCTGAAATCTGCCTGGTATCTAGAAATGCATCCAGTCCCTGCTTGAACTGGTGTAGTGAATCCGACATTACCGTCTCCTCACTCAGTGAATTCCATATTCTCACTTCTCTTACCGTAAAGAACCCCTTCCTATGCTGGTGCTGAAACCTTTTCTCTTCCAGTCTTAGTGAGTGCCCTCTTGTTACCGTAATATCCCTCTTTTTGAATAAATCCCGGGCAAGGTCTCTATACTGTCCCCTAACATATTTGTACACATTTATTATGTCCCCCCTCAACCTTCTCTTTTCCAGGCTGAATAGTCCTAGTTTTGCCAACCTCTCTGGGTATTGCAGTCCCTCCATTCCCTTTATTAATTTTGTTGCCCTCCTTTGTACCTTTTCAAGCTCATTTATATCCTTTCTATATATTGGGGCCCATAACTGAGCACAGTACTGGTGACTTCCATTTTTCCTTCCCATATGTATGACCTTACATTTCTCCTCATTAAACCTCATTTGCCATTTAATGCTCCACCTACCCAGCTTATCCAAATCCCTCTGTAGATCTGCACTGTCCTCTTTTATATTAATTGTTTTACATAACTTTGTGTCATCTGCAAATATTGACATTTTACTATTTATCCCGTTGACTGTCGTTAATAAAGATATTAAATAGCATTGGGCCTAGTACAGACCCCTGTGGTACCCCACTAGTGACGCTTACCCAATCTGAGTATATTCCATTTATAACCACCCTCTGCCTTCTATCCCTTAGCCAGTTACCTACCCACTTGCAAACATTTTCCCCCAGCCCCATCATTCTCATTTTGTATACCAACCTATTATGTGGCACGCTATCGAACGCTTTTGCGAAGTCTAGATACACGACATCCACTGGTTCCCCCTGATCTACTCGTGAGCTAACCTCCTCGTAGAAGTCAATCAGGTTTGTTTGGCAGGAGCGATTCCTCATGAATCCATGTTGGTTCGGGATTAAAAGGTTATTAGCATCAAGATGCTCCGTAATTGCCTCTTTAATGAAGCTTTCAAAAATTTTGCCCACAACGGACGTCAGACTCACCGGCCGATAGTTTCCGGCGTCACTTTTTGCTCCCTTTTTGAATATTGGCACTACATTCGCCTGTCGCCAATCAAGTGGTACAGACCCAGTCTCAACAGAGTCCTTAAATATAAGATATAGCGGTCTGTCTATCACATTACTTAGTTCCCTTAGTACCCGTGGGTGTATGCCATCAGGTCCTGGTGATTTGTTTATTTTAATGTTACTGAGGCGTTTCTGTACCCCAGCTTGGGTTAGATTTGTCATACTTAGTGGAGGATTAAGTTTGTCACTTCTCATTTCTCTTGTTAGTTCTATTTCCTTTGTGAAAGTTGTCGAAAAAAAATTATTTAATAGGTTAGCTTTATCCTCATCTTTCTCTATGATTTTGCCTTCATCACTTTTTATCGGTCCAATATTATCCGATTTAATCCTTTTACTATTTATATACGTAAGGAACAGTTTGGGATTTGATCTACTTTCCCTAGCAATACGTCTCTCTGTTTCCTCCTTCGCTATTTTTATTTGTTTTTTGCAGGTTCTCGTTTTTTCCTTGTAACACATTAGTGCCTCCTTACTATTTTCCTGTTTTAATCTCTTGAATGCCTCTTTTTTGCTATTTAACGCCCCTTTTACGTTCTTGTTCAACCATATTGGTTTCCTCTTATTTCTGGCCCATTTATTCCCATACGGTATATATCTCTCGCACTGAGTATTCAGAATTCTTTTGAAGGTTTCCCATTTACTATTCGTATTCCTTTGATTAAGAACTTTGTCCCAGTCAATAAGTTGAAGGTTTTCTATCAGCTGATCAAACTTCGCCCTCCTAAAGTTTAATGTTTTTATTGTTCCCTTATTGATAACCCTACTGAAGGGCATTTTGAAATTGATAATATTATGATCGCTATTACCTAGGTGCCCCCCTATCTGTACCTCAGTTATTCTATCAGGCCTATTAGTCAATATTAAGTCCAACACGGCCTTCCCTCTCGTTGGTTCCTGCACTAGTTGGGAGAGATAATTATCCTTAATATTTGTCAAGAACCTTTTTCCTTTCTGAGATCTACAGGTTTCTGTTTCCCAGTCAATATCCGGGTAGTTGAAATCCCCCATTACAATCACTTCATTATGTTTTGCTACTTTGTCAATTTGTCCAAATAGCAGACTCTCATTCTCCTCTGTTATATTTGGTGGCTTATAGCAGACCCCCAATAATATTTTATTATTATTTTTTGCCCCCTCTATCTCTACCCACATGGACTCGACCCCCTCTTCTCCCTCTCCTATATCTTCCCTTAGTCTGGGCTTTAGACATGACTTTACATATAAGCAGACTCCTCCGCCTTTCCCCTGTTTCCGGTCCCTTCTAAATAAACTATAATCCTAATAAATTTACCGCCCAGTTGTAGCTATCATCTAGCCAAGTCTCTGTTATACCTACGATGTCATACCTCTCCTCCGATATAAGCGCCCGCAGCTCATTCGCCTTATTGGTCAGGCTTCTTGCGTTGGTCAGCATGCAAGATAAAATTTTGGGGTTATTTAGCTTCCTATTCTTCTCTAGCGATCTAACTGTACTATCCACATCCCCCTCTCCACCCTCATTATATTCACTTCTCCCCTTCCTCCTTGCTTGCCTCACATCCCACCTATTTCCTTGGTCCCCCCCCCGTCTCTAGTTTAAATACTCCTCCAACCTATTAGCCATCTTCTTCCCCAGCACCGCTGCACCCTCCCCATTGAGGTGCAGCCCGTCCCTACGGTAGAGCCTGTAGCCGACTGCGAAGTCAGCCCAGTTCTCCATGAACCCAAACCCTTCTGCCTTGCACCAACTCTTTAGCCACTTATTCACCTCCCTAACTTCCCGTTGGCGCTCCTGTGTGGCTCGCGGGATTGGTAGTATTTCTGAGAAAACTACTTTGGAGGTCCTTGCCCTAAGCTTCCTACCTAGGTCCCTGAAATCATTTTTAAGGACCCTCTATCTACCACTCACTTTGTCATTGGTGCCGATGTGGACCATGACCGCTGGGTCTTCGCCAGCCCCACCCAGTAACCTGTCAACCCGATCCGCGATGTGCCGGACTCGAGCGCCAGGGAGGCAGCACACCGTTCGGCGATCCCGGTCTTTGTGACAGATTGCCCTGTCTGTCCCCCTAATAATAGAATCACTCACTACCAGGACCTGTCTTGCCTGCCCTACACTTCCCCCCTCCCCCTCATTACTGGAGCATACACTCCCCCGGCGGTCAGAGGATCTGTCGTGCTCCAATAATGCCGGTTCTGAACCAGCCTTCCTATACTTCTTCCCTCTATCCCTCCTAACTGTTATCCAGCTCCCTGCCTGTTCAGCCTGCACTTCCCCTCTATGCTCCACCCCCAGTATTGACCCATTGAGTGTCTGCTCGGTGAGCAGCTAACTCCGTTCCATGTTGTCGATGCTCCTCAGTATCGCTATCTGAGCACTTAGATCCAGAATTTGGGCTTCCAAGTGCACGATATGCTCACAACTCTCGCAGCAGTATGGATCCTCGAGCGGTAGCTCACGGAATGCATACATTGCGCAAGATGTACACTGCACGGCTCCGGCCAAGATGGACGCCATTCTAAATATGGGGATACAGTCAGTATATATATACAAGTACAAAACACAATTATTTATATATAGGTGTATGGACGGGGATCAATTAGGGATGTGCAAGTGTATCAATTAGATATCGGCGGGGGATCAGTTAAGTATGGACGGGGGATCAATTAAGTATGGACCGGGGACTCAGCTGAGTAGGTCAGGTGGATTAATTAAGTATGGACGGTGTGTCAATTGACTATGGACTGGGGATCAATAAATATGGGCTGGGGAAATAATTAATTGTGGACTGGGGAATCAATCAATTAATTATGGACAGGGGGTTAATTAAATATGGATGGGGATAAGGCAAATAAATAGGGACTGGGGGATCAGTAAAAGTGGACAGGGGGAATCTATTAAATATGGACAAGGGGGATCAATTGATTATGGGCTGGGGGGGTCAATCAGTTAAATGTGGTCGGGGGATCAATTTAATATGGACGGGGGGGTCAATTTAAATGTGGTCAGGGGGATCAGTTAAATATGGACGGGGGGTTATCAGGGGATCAATTTAAATATGGACGGGGGGTGATCAATTAAATATGGTCTGGGGGATCACTAAAGATGGCCTGGGGAGTTGTATTAAATATGGATAGGGGGGAGATCGATCAAATATGGACAGGGGATTAATTTAAATAAGGCCGGGGGGGGAGCACTTAAATAAAATGCAATTACAATACAAATACAGTACAATACACGCTTGGGTTCAGTAGGGCCTCTTATCGCGGCCTCCTGCCCCTCACTCACCTCCTCTAGGGACGCTGCACGCTATCACAGCGCGCTCGCCCCTCCGGTCGCCTCTTACCGGTCCTCCTGGTCACCACCACCTGGCGCCCTCCGCCGGCCGGCGCTGCACGATATCACAGCGCTCTCTTGCGCTCGTTCCTCCGGTCGCCTCCTACCGGTCCTCCCGGTCCACTTGGTCACCTCCGCCTGGCTCCCTCGCCAGAGGGCCGCGAGCCGAGTCGGACCACGCCGCACGCCGCTCACCACAGCCACACCACAGCCCACGTGTTCACACCCCGCGCGCGCTCTCACTTCCAGTCACCTCCACGGTAGCGTTTAGATTGACTGGCCGGGCAGATCTGGCATTCTGCAGACTGGAAAAGCTGGGGAACAACCATTATATAAAATATGAAAAAATAGGAAAATATTAGCAATGTTCTGTAATGGTTAATTTTTACATAACACTGGTTCAATTCACTTGATATTAACCCGTTCATGATCTTGTGATTTTCTATCTTTGCACTTTAGTTTTTTTTCTCCTCTTTTTTCCAGAGCCATAACTTTTATATTTTTTCAATATAACCAAGGGCTTGTTTTTTGCAGGACAAGTTGTACTTTTGAATGACACCATTTTTTTGAAGTGCTACTTTAGTGAAGTGAAAATAATAAATTTAGGATTTTTTATCTTCGTTATTTTTTTATAGACTTTACATTTATCATATTGCGGGCTACAATTAAGATAGAGATGGGAGAGGCAGCATTTTGTTCAGAATTGTACAGGCTTTAATTCGACATGTCTTAACCAAGTTTGTTATTTTGTTTTTGAGGAGTCAAATTCTAAATTTTGATGGGCGATTTCGGGAAAACTGTGTTTTGTAAAAAAAAAAATAAAAAAAATGCGTATGTGTTACTTGTGTTATTGGTTACATTCCTTCAGGGATTCAAGTTGGTATTTCTGTAGGATCATATTTTGTTGTGTGATTTTCTAAATACAGTCTCATCCTAGTCATAGGTTTAATGCTAAACTAAAAGAATCAATATTTTAACACCTTTTTAATATACAGTTATACATGTAATAACTTTTTTTTTATTATTACTTCACTAGACATTTCCTTTTTCCAGTTTAAAAAAAAAAATGAAAAAAAATACAGTAAAATCGTCCAGCGATAAAATAAAACATTATGAATTAGTCTGAACAATTAATAGTACGTCTTTACACTGATCTTTTCTCAATAATTTGTTCTCCCTTCTGGGTGAAATGTAATCTTGTCCACAATCTCTTACTAACAATGGCCGTTTCCTTTTGTGTCAGTATGTACGCCTGTTATGGGGTTTGGGTCCACTTGTGTTAATATCTGATTTTTGGTTACTTTCAAAATGTCTGCTTTCTTGGATACACAAAGGATGGTGATGGACCAGAAGGTGCAGAAAAATGGCTTTACTTCTTCATTGTCCTAGTCTTTGGAGAGTCCATTAGCCAGCAGCCACCAGTGCTGATCATACTCACAGGTCACATATCCAGTTATATCATCCATCGCCAATCTTGTGCCACCTTCAATCACTTCATGGACTTCACTGTCATTTCTGGATGAAAAAATCCTTGTTTATATTTTTGTTTCACTACATGGAATTAAAGTGTGGTATTGCTTAGTTCCTTTGATGGGTTCTGCTTTTTGTAACCAATGTTTTAACAAACTTTCCTCTTCTTCTTAGTCCTGGTTTGTACAGTACGTGAACTGGATGTTAGGAATATTTTTCTCACTCAGTTGGAAAAGTTGCATGGGTGTTAAAATTTGGTCTGAATGTGGTCTATGGAGGCTAGCTTGAGCTGCTAGACATTTCACCGTGCCTCCTAAACCATCACATACACCTTTTGCCAGGAGCTGAATAGCAAAAAAGTGCCATTCAGCTTTCACTCCAAAATGTTTCTTGTGATGGCATACAATTATAAGGTTTCTCCTATTTTTATACTGTGCAGAAGAGTCATCCGAGGAGTAGTAGACCTTGCTCAAACTTGTTAGGATGTCAGTTTTATCACTGAAATCAAATTTTTTTGGAACAAATGAACAGCTGTTGAATCATGAAGTAAGCACTCAGACATAAAATACATAAGTGTAGTTCTGATATCTGACTGTAAGCAGAGTCGGCTTATTAGTAATAAGTTATTACTATTCAGCTAAGCAGACAACAGACCGGATGCTGCACTTATCGCACAGGGCGCTGAGGGAGACATTGCACGGACCAGCCCCTGAAACCAGCATCACTGATGGGCGGCAAACAAAGCAGGGGAGAGTAGGGATGTCCCAGTCCCTCCTTTTCGATGATCTTCGTTTCAGTGTGGAAAGGGAAGTGACAGCAGTTTCCACATTTTTGGGTTCACTGTTAAGCCCACGGCTGTGTGCAAATCCACTACTGATTGTACCTGGGACAAGTTGGTATGCCACTTGGTACTAAAGGTAATATCATCCAAATACACCGATACATACTTCTGATAAGGCTCTAACACTATGTCCATCAGCCTCTGGAACATGGCCGAGGCTGCATGTAACCCAAAAGGCAAGACGACCTAGTGATAGAGACCCTCCGGCGTTATGAAGGCTGACTCTGTCCGAGGCACCTGCCAGTAACCCGTGGTGAAGTACTGGGCCTGCCCCAGTCTCTCAATCAGCTCGTCCACCCAGGACATTGAATAAAGGTCAAATTTCAACACTTTATTACATTTTCAGAAGTCGTTACAAAATCATAACGATCCGTCCAGCTTCAGAACCAGTTACAATGGGGCTAGCCCGCTCCCTCCTGGACTCCTCGATAACTCCTAGCTGGAGCATTTGTTTTTCCTCAGCTGCGATGGCTTGTGTCTGGGCCTCTGTGACAATGTTATGTTGGATCACAGATGTTCGGCCAAGCAGTTCCGAAAATACATCCGTACTCTGCAGCACCAATTTCTCAGTCTCCCGTCGCTTCTGTTTAGAGAGTGTGTCACTTATATTTACCTCTCCCCTGGCCATTGTCGGAGGGTCCCCAGACGATACGACCGGAGTCGCATCCGTAATCATACATTCCCAGTCTTTCCTTGCTTATAGCAAATTTACGTGATATAGCTGTTTGGGTTTTCTCTTCCCAGGTTGATATACTCTCTAATTCATCTCCCCAACCTTTTCCCGGACTTCATATGGCCCTTGCCACTTGGCCATGAGCTTACTTTCTGCTGGGGGCACTAAGACTAATACCTGATCCCCTTGGACATTGACCATACCAGGGGTGCAACAAAGTGCCATTAGTTGCATAAGGATTAAAAGTGAATTTAGGCTGTGTACCCACGATGCGTTTTTCAAGCGTTTTTGCTGCGGAATTTTCCGCAGCGTAAAAGCTTGGGAAACGCATGGTAAGCTTTCTGCCATGGTCCCCTATGCAATTCCGCACTTTCAATGCCCATGCTGCGGATTTTTCTGCAGCGTTTATGCTGCTCTCAAAAATCCGCAGCATGTCCATTAATTTTGCGGAAGCGCTGCGTTTTCGCCGCCATTGACTTGCATTAGAACGCGCCAATTCTGCAAGACTGCTTCTGTACATGCTTAATTGGCGCGTTGTAATGTCTGGATGGTACCCGAGTGTGGAGAAGAGAAGACTCTCATCCACACCCAGGTACCATAGAAACTGTAAAAAAAAGAATAAAATAAAAAATAAAGATTATATTCACCTACCGACAGCCCCCGGTCTCCTTCCCTGTGCTTGCCAGCAGACTGAAGGACCTGCGCTGACGTCACAGTCATGTGACAGCAGGTCTTTCAGTGCAGTGTCCCGCGATCAGCTGGCAGCCAGGAAGGAGCGCAGCAACACATGCCGGGCCATCGGAAGGTAAGTATCAAGGTTTATTTTTTTATTTTTAACCACTCTAAAGGTCACACTATATAAATCCATGCTGTTTGCATGGATTTATATAGTGTGACCTAGTTTTCAAGCACTTTCCAAGTGATGCTAAAATCACTTTGAAAGCGCTTGTCAATCCGCATGCGGAAATGCATGTGAATCCACATGTATTACGCTGGAAAAACGCATGTACAATCCGCATGCGTTTTTTCTGCCAGGGAGATGCAGAAATGCTGCAGAAATTTTCTGCTTCATTTCTGCATTGTGGGCACATAGCCTTAATGTAAATGATTAAGTAGCTGAATTTCCATTTTGGGGTAACAAACTCCTTTTGAGAGATTCCTTGCAGTTACTTTGCATGTTGATTTACTTTGTAAGGACACACGTGCACACATTTCAGATTTTGTCACCTTTTTTCTGTGCAGATTTGTCACAAAACCTAAAGGGTTTCCCGATGCCAGGAAAGTGACTGAGAATCCTGACGTCTCCTGCACATGTTACTTATTTGTGACTTGCAGGTTTGGTGAAGATATAATTCTGCAGGATGTCAATTCTGTCAGCGTTTTTGCTGCAGATTTCACCCACACTGATGAGTGGGGAAAAACTTCACCTATTTACAGCATTTTCCAGACAAGAGATGGAGAAACCAAAAGCTTAATGTGTGCACACAGCCTAATAGACGTCATTACTAGTGTTGAGCGAGCATGCTTGACACTGCTCGTTACTCGCCCGAGCATCTCACTACTCGGGATGTTCGGCGAGCACCGAGCATTTCCGGGTTACTCGGGCGGGAGCTCGGGTCTCCGCCCTGCATGTTTGGCGCTCTTTACAGAGTCAATGAACATGCAGGGATTGCCAGCCAGTCACTGTAATGCCGCAGCCATGTTGTTTGTGGGCATTACAGTGATTGGCTGGCCGCCCAGCGTCACCTCGAGTATTTAAAACCGGGCGCCGCCATCTTGGACTCAGTCGCCCGGGATCACACAGTCTAGGGAAAGTGCTGCTGATTTAGGGAGAGATATATACTGCGAAATAGTTAGTATAGGGTCTGTAAAAGCTGCCAGATCAAACAAACCATCCTTCTCAGGACTAATATCCATCCCAGATATCAGGCAGGCAGGCAGGCTGTATAGGAAACGCAGTGGTTATACCAGCAAACGCTGCATTACAGTCCTGTGTGCTCCTGCTGCTCAAATTGCTAGACTTAGCTCCAGGTCTCGGGGGCCAGGAAAAATCCTTTTTTTTTTTTTCATCTAAATCCTCTTTTTTTCTCCGCTAGAAGTGGTGGAAGAGGAGATCCCATGTAGCGATGCCCAAATATTTGAACAGCCACTGCCACAGGAAGGCGACGCTGGCGCAATTTGTCACAAGAGGTGGACGATGACGAGACACAATTGCCACGAAGTGACGAGGAGGATCGTGGTGCGGAAGTGGAAGAGGAGGACGTGGTGGATGATCTAGTAACTGACCCAAGGTGGCAGGAGGACACGCAGAGCGAGGCGAGCAGCACACAGGGGGAGGGAGGCAGAGCACCCCAACAGACAGGAAGAAGCAGTGTGGTGGCTGCACACAGAAGGCGGGCAACCATTCCCCGTAACACTAACACGAGGGACGTTGCCAGTACAACCGGTAGGTCTTCCAGAGTCTGGAATTTTTTTAAAGACTCTGCTGATAACCCCAAAAAGGCCATTTGTACCACCTGCCATGCCAGTGCCAGCAGGGGTGACAAAAGTACCAGCCTGACCACCACCAACATGATCAGGCACATGTCAGCAAAGCACCCGACTTTGTGGGGCGAACCCCAGGGTCCACGACCAGTGTCAGCGGGTGTCACCACTGCTTTTTCCGCCTTTGTGCGTATAAGAGAACCCCCTGTTGTGCGTGCAAGGCAATCCCCTGTCCATACTGCATGCAAAGATTCCCCCTCCTCTCAGTCTTCACTTGTTATGGAAGTTTCTCAAGAAACAGCATCAACGTCCACGTCAGCGTTCAATTGTCCTTATCCCAGACCTTTGAACGAAAGAGCAAATTCGCAGCCAACGCCCCACAGGCCACAGTCCTAAATTCGCACATTTCACGACTGCTTGCGTTGGAAATGCTGCCTTTTAGGCTGGTGGAGACGGAATCCTTCCGCAACCTTGTGGCGGTGGCCGTCCCTCGGTGCTCGGTCCCCAGCCGACACTATTTTGCCCGGTGTGCCATCCCCGCACTACACAAGCATGTGCCGTGCCCTCAACAACGCAGTTACTGGGAGAGTCCACCTGACAACGGACACGTGGACAAGAGCTTGTGGCCAGGGACGGTACATCTCTCTGACGGCACACTGGGTAAACATAGTGGAAGCCGGGAACCAGTCGGACCTTGGGACGGAACACATCCTCTCCACACCGAGGATTGCGTGCCCTATGTCAGTCAGAGTTGCCCCCACAGTGTACAGCTCCTGATGATCATCCTCCTCATGTTCACCCTCCATCTCAGATATCACCGCTAGAGATGAGCGTTGTTCTACTCGAACTGTTCGCCAATCTCAAATTCGAGCTGTTTTGGGCGGTGTTCGAGCCGTTCGGCGAACACGAACAATTTGAGAAAAATTCGGCTGTTCGAGGTTATGTTCGATAACTGTTCGTGCACCAAAATCATAACTGGATTTTTTCTCAGTAATGATGAAAATTAATGTTAATACGCAGTTTGAGTGTACAGCGGGGTGGGGGGAGGGGCAGGGGATGGATCTCTGCAGGAACAATGAAGATCTCCATTTTTTTTTCTCTTTCCCGCATTTGCAGTGGGGAGGTGCAATCTGTCAGCCTATCAGCAGCGCACACACGGAGCGAAGTGCTTTTTTTCACACAAGCAAGGGCATGTGTCATTGGCAGTGTATGTCACATGTCCTTGCCCTATAAGACCAAGCCATTTTCCCCGTCGCCACCATTTTCTCACTGCTGCAGCTGCGTGTTAGACGGCACCGCTGTTGCTGTGTGCGCTATACCTTGTTAATTTCAAGCCAATTTTCGCACAAATATACAGATAGCTTGGGAGTAGGGAATAGTTGTGATTGCAGTCCTTTTAAGGACTAGGTTACAGCATTTCCTACGACTTTTATCAGGGAGGTCTGTGCTCTTAAATAGATAGATTGTGGGAGTAAAGACTAATTGTAATTGGAGTCCTTTTCAGGACTAGGTTACATCAGTTCCTATCAGTTTTTGCCAGGCAGGTCTGTGCCAGTGCTGTGCAAGTTTTTTTCACAGCATTTGGCTGAATCTAGCAAAGCTAATCCTTTTTGGCCTATTGCAGAGTGTGTTAGTCAGTGGAGTAGCCTATCTGTGTTGCAAGATATACCACCTGTGTATAGAATACCAATTTTTTTACTGCACCTAGTGAAGTAAAATCTTTTGGGCATAGCATCATTCTATTAGTCCATCTATACTGACCTCCATCAGGTTGCAAACTGAATATAATTTTTTTCTGCATCTAGCTCTGAAAAAATATTTGGCCTTCTAGCAGTGTGTCGGACTTTCTCTATTAGTCCATCTATACTGACCTCCATCAGGTTGCAAATTAAAAATAATTTTTATCTGCATCTACAGTACCTCTGAAAAAATATTTGGGCTTCTAGCTGTGTGTGGGACTTGTTGTATTAGTCCATCTATACTGACCTCCATCAGGTTGCAAACTGAATATATTTTTTTCTGCATCTACCTCTGAAAAAATATTGGGCTTCTAGCTGTGTGTGGGACTTGTTGTATTAGTCCATCTATACTGACCTCCATCAGGTTGCAAACTGAATATATTTTTTTCTGCATCTACCTCTGAAAAAATATTGGGCTTCTAGCTGTGTGTGGGACTTGTTGTATTAGTCCATCTATACTGACCTCCATCAGGTTGCAAACTGAATATATTTTTTTCTGCATCTACCTCTGAAAAAATATTGGGCTTCTAGCTGTGTGTGGGTCTTGTTCTATTAATCCATCTATACAGACCTCCATCAGGTTGCAAACTGAATATAATTTTTTTCTGCATCTACCTCTGAAAAAATATTGGGCTTCTAGCTGTGTGTGGGACTTGTTGTATTAGTCCATCTATACTGACCTCCATCAGGTTGCAAATTGAATATAATTTTTTTCTGCATCTAACCCAGCCAATAGTTTTGGCCTAATACCACAGTTTGGCCACTCAGCTCTGCTCGGTTACCATCCATTGTTTTTTTGTGCAAACAACTCCAGAGTTGTGAATTAGTTAACCACCAAAATGAGTGGAAAAAGGCCTGCTGCTGGTGGAAAGGGGAATAGGCGTGTTGGGAAGGGGAAAAAAGGTTGTGTCCGTGGGGTAGGTGTTAAAGCAACAGTAACATCTGCAGAAGAAAGACCATCTTCCAGCCAAACTAAAATGTCTACTTCTTTTAGCGGACAATGTGATAAGATCCCTTTCTTACGGCCACGCCAATCGCTACAAATTCCAGATGAGGCACAAAAACAGCAGGTGCTTCAACGGATATCAAGTGCTCCTTTAAGTGGGCTCTCCTCCACATCAACTTCAACATCACAAATACTCCAGTCCTCAAAGGTGTCACCCCAATCGCACTTGCTTCCTCACAGCTCCCAAATCTCCAGCTGCCCGTCTGAGTATGAGGTAGAACAGATGGTTGAGTCTGCAGAGCTGTTTACTCATACTATAGCCTGGGAATCAGAGGTCGACTCCAGCGCTTCTGTGAATCCAGACCAGGAAATGATCTGCACTGATGCCCAGAATCTTTATGAGTCGGATCCAGGACCAGACTCAGAAGGTTCTGACCATAATGTAGACCCTCATTCCCAAACTGTAACTCCTGTTGGTGGAGACAATGAGGAAGATGATGATAAGACTCAAATACCTGATTGGAGCTACAACTTTAGTTTTTTGTCAGGGCAGGAACAGGTTGGCTCTGAGGACGACGGGTGTGATAACGCACAGGGTGATGATGATGAGGTTGGAGATCCCACTTACTGTCAACCCACAGTCAGCCAAGAGATGAGGTCAGCAGAGGAGGTGGAGGAAGATGCTAGTGACGACGAGGTCAGGTTGCGCCTTCCTGGACAGAGATGTAGTACTGGAAGCACGTTAACAACTGCATCCTCAAACACAACTCTGCATCTCACCACAAGTCGTGGTGGCTCTTCAGGTCGCATGGGTGCTAAGCCTTGCATAGCCTGGGCATTTTTTCAGATCGATAAAGATGACCCAACTCGTGTTATCTGTAACATTTGTCAGCAAAAGCTAAGTAGAGGCCAAAAAATACATAGTTTGAGTACTTCATGCATGAACCGTCACATGGACATGAAGCATAAGTTGCAGTGGGAAGCTCAGTGTGCTACAATGCGGCCTAGCCGGCCGGGCCAACCACCGTCTGCCATATCTTGTGCATCCGCGGCCTCTTCATCCTCTGTGACTGGGGGGACAGCAGTCACACCTGTTTTGGGGCGCAGACCTGCCACCTCTCTACCCGCAACAGCCAGCGTGATTGGCAGGTCATCATTTTCTTTGGAGGTGGGAACACCAGCTGGTGTTGAGCGCTGTCCGACATCGATAGCACCACCTTTGGATCAAGGCAACCTAACATGTCCGCCTGCATCTTCCTCACAGACCGGCAGTTTGCCGGGGACACCCTTATCAACCCCGTCTAAGCACAATAGCCAGCCCTCGGTCCCTCAGATGTGGACAAGTAAAAGACCATTTCCTCCTAGTCATGAGAAAGCTAAGAGGTTGAATTTCACCATCTGCAAGCTCTTGGCTACAGAAATGCTGCCTTTCCGCCTGGTGGACACAGAGGATTTTCGAGACCTTATGTCCGTCGCAGTGCCCCAGTACCAGATGCCCAGTCGGCACTACTTCTCAAAGAAAGGTGTGCCTGCGCTCCACCAGCATGTCGCACACAACATCACCGCTTCTTTGAGAAACTCTGTGTGTGACAGGGTGCATTTCACCACAGACACTTGGACGAGTAGGCATGGACAGGGGCGTTACATGTCGCTGACTGGGCACTGGGTAACTATGGTGACAGCAGGACAAGGGGCTGCTGTCCAAGTCTTGCCGTCCCCACGAGTTGTGCGTCAATCCTCTTTTTGTCAAAGTTCCTCCACTGCTTCTGCCTCCTCAACCTCCTCTCGGTCTTCCACCTGCACCCAAAGCCTGTCTGGTCATGCCACAAGCTTTCTAACTGCGCAGAAGGGATCCTGCACACCTCCTTACTATGCTGGCAGTAGGGCTCAACGTCATCAGGCGGTTTTTACATTGAAATGTCTGGGAAATGTGAGTCACACAGCTGAGGAGTTGTGGTCAGCTCTGGAGAACCAATTTCATGAATGGTTGTCTCCACTGGACCTGAAACCAGGGAAGGCCGTGTGCGACAATGCTGCAAACCTGGGTGCGGCCCTTCGCCGGGGCAATGTCACACACGTGCCTTGTATGGCTCACGTGTTGAACCTGGTTGTCCAGCAATTTTTAGCCCACTATCCCAGACTAGATGGCCTTCTGCAGAGGGCACGGTCGCTGTGTGCTCACTTCCGCCGTTCGCATCCCGCAGCTCAGCGACTTACATCTCTACAGAAGACGTTGGGCCTGCCACTTCACCGGCTACAATGCGATGTGCCTACCCGGTGGAATTCAACTCTGCACATGTTGCAGCGACTGTGGCAGCACCGACAAGTCCTGGTGCAATACGTTCTGACGTATAGCCTGGGCCAACGAGATTCAGAGGTGGGGCAAATCACGCTGGAGGAGTGGTCTCAGATCAGGGACCTATGCACCCTTCTGCACAGTTTTGAAATGGCGACGAAGATGTTTAGTGCTGACAATGCCATTATCAGCATGACTATTCCGGTGATTTACATGCTGGAGCACATGTTAAACAGAATTCGGAGTAAGGTGGTGGCACAAGAGGAGGTGGAGGAAGTAGAGGAGGAGGAGTTGTATGCGGAAGGGCTAACATCTGCAAGGTCCAGACGGTCGGCAGCACCAAGGCGGCAGGCATGTGAGGGTGGGGGAGATGGTTTTACCAGGGCGCATGGTAGCAGCCAAACTAGTGAGGAAGGTGCAGGAGCCCAGGAAGAAGTGGAGGACGAACTGATGGAAGACTCATCAGATGAGGGAGACCTTGATCACATTTCTGTTGTGCGAGGTTGGGGGGAGAGGACAGAGGAAGGAAGCATGATTGTTACCTCGCCACCAACACAACAGGGACTTGGTGCTCCTGGATGCGCAACACACATGAGTGCCTTCTTGCTGCACTACCTGCAACATGACCCTCGAATTGTGAGAATTAGAAATAATCCTGACTACTGGGTTGCCACACTGTTAGATCCCCGGTACAAAAGTAAATTTGCAGAAATTATTCCTGCCATAGAAAGGGATGCACGCATGCAGGAGTATCAGCAGAGACTGTTGCAGAATCTTACATGTGCTTTTCCACAAAATACCAGTGGTGCACGTAGTGAATCTCACAGTTCCAACTTGCCAACCGTGGGACCGTCAAGTGTTCAGCACTCAAACCGTAACAGAACCACAGTATCTGCTGGTAACATCAATTTTGCGGAATCATTTCACCACTTTTTTAGCCCATCCTTTGCAAGGCCACAGGAGACAAGAAGTCTGACACATAGTCAACGCCTAGAGACGATGGTACAGGAGTATCTCCAAGTAAACATTGAAGCCACGACTGTGTCACTGGACCCTTGCTCTTTTTGGGCTTCCAATCTGGATAAATGGCCGGAGCTAGCCACTTACGCCTTGGAGATCTTGTCATGCCCCGCAGCCAGCATTCTGTCTGAACGTGTGTTCAGCGCTGCTGGTGGTGTGCTGACAGATAAGCGCACGCGGCTCTCCACTGATAATGTAGACAGACTCACGTTCATAAAGATGAACAAATCATGGATCCGAAACGACTTTTCTACCCCTGTGTCATCCTGGGGAGAGTAAAAGCTTGATGATTGGTTAAAATCACCCTACCAACCGTTTTAAGCTTTCAAATTACTAATCATGTTTATCTGTATCTTGACTGGAAAATAATTTGGGCTTTGTAGCAGTGTGCAGCACTGATCCTATTAGGCCATCTATACTAAAGCTTCACCAGATTTAAAATTAAAAATAATTTTTAGCTGCATCTAGCCCGGAAAATAATTTTGGGGCTCCGAGATGCGCAAGACACATAAGTGCCTTCTTGCTGCACTACCTGCAGCATGACCCTCATATTGTCAGAATTCGAAGTAATCATGACTACTGGGTTGCCACACTCTTAGATCCCCCAAACTTTTCGATCAACCTTTTCATTTTAATAAAGACCAAAAAAATGGTCATTTTTGAAATTATAAGCATTAGCAGGTTGTTAGAAACTGAAATCAAACAGTTTTCAACTCAAAACTTTATTCTAGGTGATGTTACATTTTCACATAGGACCCCTTGTTCGAAAGGAGCTTCTGAACTCTCTCGTCCATTGAATTTGTCAGGTTTTGGATGGTTTCTGCTTCAATTGTTTTGCATGAGGACAGAATACCCTCCCAGAGCTGTTGCTTAGATGTGAACTGCCTCCCGCCATCATAGACACTCCTTTTAATGATGCTCCAAAGGTTCTGAATGGGGTAGAGGTCAGGGGAGCATGGGGGTCACACCATAAGTTTGTCCCCTTTTATGCCCATATCAGCCAGAGATGCAGATGTTTTATGTGCAGCATGAGATGGTGCATTATCATGCAGAAAAATGATCTTGCTGTGAAATACACGGTTCTTCTTCTTGAACCATGGCAGGAAGTGCTGTTTGAGAAAATCCACATACATTATGGAGTTCATCTTTAGCGCCTTCAGGGATCCTAAAGGGGCCGACAATCTCTCTCCCCATGATTCCAGCCCAAAACATTACTCCACCTCCTCCTTGTTGGCGCTGTAGCCGTGTTTGCGTGGGGTGTCCATCAACCAGCCATCCTCCACTCCATCCATCTGGACCATCGAGCGCTGCACGGCACTCATCCGTGAACAAAACTGTTTTGAAATCAGTCTTCATGTAATGTTTGGCCCACTGGAGCCGTTTCTGCTTGTGTGAAGTGGATAGAGGAGGTCGACAGGATGGCGTATGCACAGCTGCAAACCTCTGAAGGACCCTGCATCTTGTTGTTCGGGGGACGTTGGAGGCACAAGCAGCTTCAAAAACTTGTCTGCTGCTATGACAAGGCTTTTTTGCCGCTGCTCTTTCAACCTGACGTAATTGCCTGTAGGAAAGAGTCCTCAATTTGCCCTTATCAGCACGCACACGTGTGTACTGTGAATCAGCTACATACTTCTTGATTGCCAAGACACTTCATCCTGATCATCGCACAATGTTGATTGTAGTCATGCCTTGACCTAAACACTCCACAATTTGTTGCTTCTCAGCAGCCGACACATCCTTTTTCTTTCCCATTTTGGCAGAAAATGTAGGCTGCTTAATAATGTGAGAGCCTTCTTAAGTAGTCTTGCCTTTCATTGGACACACCTGCCAAACTAATTAGCACAGGTGTCTGCAATTGCTTACAGTGATATAAAGAGCCCTGACACACATCACCATCAATGAGTTTAACTGACAAACAAACAAATTCTTCCCTTATCACTCCTAAACACTTTTTGCATAATAATTTGGAACGCGGTGTACATGTGCTTTTCCACAAAACACCAGCGGTTCACGTAGTGAATCTTACAGTTCTAACTTGCCAACCGTGGTCTGTATGGAGTTGTTCAATAAAGGGCCCAAAATTAAGATAACATAGATGGGAGAGGTCTCTATGAATAGGAATTCCTAAGTATTTGATACCCTGTGAGGGCCAGGCAAAGGGAAAGTTGGACTGGATGGAATCCTATATGGATTTGGGGAGGGAGACATCGAGGGCCTCAGACTTCGCTGCATTGATTTTAAAATTTGACCATGTAACAAAGTGATCTATTTCAGCCATAACAGCATGGATGGATATATGTGATTGAGTGATATATACTAGGACATCATCAGCAAATAGAGAGCACTTGTACTCGGTGCCTCCCACCTCAATCCACCTAATATTGGGGAATTGATGAGAGCAGGTGCTCTGTCACTAGGATGTATAAGAGAGGGGACAGAGGACATCCCTGCCTTGTCCCATTGGTGATTGTGAAAGGTGATGAAAATGTTCTGACGCACCCCCTGGGCCTTGGGACACCCGGAGCCGGACCCTTTTTGGTGGATGCTGGTGGTTGTAGTCTTCGTGGCGGCGACCCGGTTCCGTGGCTCAGGGCGGTCAAACCAGTGGCGGAACTATTTATGTGGTTTTGATGTTTAAATGTACGACTACGCCACCCGTGGATTGCGGTCAGAGTGAACCGCCGCTACAGGGCAGACCGCTGAGGCTGGTGTTGTGGGTGCAGCAGAGCGTAGCATAACTCCCCAGGGGAGGAGTATAGCCTCAGGGCAGTGTATGCGGAGGATGGGGGTGATGGTGCAGGGCAGCAGCAGTAACGACACGGAGTCAGTGATGCAGTTCAGGGCCTTTACTCACAGTTCTTATTATCCAGACCACGTTTGCAGGTAACGGCTGCCCACGTCGTACTGTGCTCACCAGGTGAGGGGCTCAGACAACTCCCAGATAACTTTGGAGCACTTCACAGGACCCCCTTTGTGTGTCCTTTGTCTGGCCTTTCTTACCAACACTTCTGTCCGGCTGCCTCGGGCCTCCTCTTGGTAAACTTGGCGCCAGTTTCCCTGACCCTATGTGGTGCCTTCCTAGCGGGTGTAGCGAGGGGCTGCGCCACATAAAATGTCAGAGCCTCCGGTTTCTAGCTGAGGGTCGTTTCCTGCCTCCACTAGTTCGGGGACTGGTCTCCCCCTTTGGCCTGACCCCTCCACGCAGGTGGATTCGGGCGTGCGGTGGCGACTCGCCCGTCCGCACCCCTGGGATCCCTTCATTCCTCGTTCCTGGAGCCTTCTCCGCTCCTCTTCCTTCCTTCTCCCTCTTCCAGGCCTGGGCCTCTGTTACTAGGCCCGCCTCCGGAGCAGAGCTCATGCAGAGCCCCTGCTCCCTGCCACTTCTGCTCAGACTTCTCTGCACTGAACTAAGATGGTGCCCACCTTTTATACTCCCTTCTCAATGCACCCAGGAACTGCTTCCTCCCTGCTCCTGCACTACAGGGTTCCCCTTCCTCAGTGTTCCCTCCCCCCACTCCAGCCAGGGACAGGGACTGTCGTGCCCATCTCAGGGGCATATTGGTCGCCCTGCCCCACGGCAATGTGGTGTAATGCATGCAGGTGTCGGGTCCTGATCCACACTCCATCCTTACCTGAGAGTGAGATATCACACCTCTGGGTGAGGTGCAATACGTCTGTAGCATCCGAGCCCTCAGGGTGCTACAGTTCCATTTATCTTCAGCCTAGGTGACGTATTGTGATACAGGGCCGTGATTTTGGCTATAAAAGGGTCCCCTAGACCCCTACCCCAAGCTTTTTAAGAGAATCATATATGGCGTGCCAGGAGACTCTATGGAATGCTTTCTCAGCATCCAACGAGAGTATCTAATTACAAATTTTTAACTGCATCTAGCCCAGGAAATACTTTGTGCCTAGTAGCAGTGTCTGCTAGTCAGCGGATTATCCCGGCTGTTATGCAAGCTACACCACCTGTAGTTTAGACACTTAATTTTTTCAAAGGAAATGCTTCGGGACCATGGGATACTTAGTGAAGAGCATCAGGAGGCACCCCAAGGCATAGGGGCTGGGACTGGCAGTAGGATGCCTTGCGGTGGACAGCCGAGCTCGATCCTTATAAAAGCTTTTTAACTGCAGCAGCTTTAGTGGACGCTACTGGAGCTGGAATTACGCGGCTGCTGGCATGAGACTTGCCCTCCAATAGATCCTTGTAAATGGATTTAAAGTGTATTCATTCAAATTAGAGAGACAATTTAAATTAAAAAGCTTAGAGCTGCCTCCACCACAGGGGGGCTCGCTCGACCCACCAGCGGACAGGCACCAGTATTGGGAGAGGGGGGCTGGCCATCAGGGTTCACCGCGGCTCTGGCACAAACCCGGCGACACGGAGGTGGCACGGGCAGGAGCGGACTGGCCGTGTCGGCTTCTCACTTTTTGGATTTTAGAAGGGCATGACATGCCTATATCTGTGTCTCCCCCTCCTTTTACTCCTCCACCTCTTTTATTTTCGCATGACTATATGTACTTGTCACTTTTCCATGTGTTAGTTATGTCTTCTGAGCAGTTTGTCAGCTTTTGGACACCTTTGAAGGTGTTTTCTATGTGTTTCTATGTGTTTTTGTTTGCCTGCCATTGGTTTTAACGGTGTTCGAAGGTGTTCGACGAACAGTTCGACGAACAGTTCGGCGAACACACGGGTGTTCGACGAACCGAACCGAACTCGAACACTACGGGGGTGGCTCAACACTAATCACCGCATCAGTTACAAGCTGGAAGCACTGCCGTACTGCCTCCGCCAAGCAGCAACAGGCTGTGCTGAAACTCATAAACTTAGGTGATAAACCTCACAGTTGTGGACAGCTGTGAAAGAGCAGGCAGATCTGTGGCTGAGACCGCTGAACCTACATCCAGGCATGGTCGTGTGTGACAATGGCCGTAACCTGGTGGCGGCTCTGAGGCGAGATCACACACGTACCATGCCTGGGTCATGTGCTTAAGCTCGTGGTTCAGCGGTTTCTTAAATCGTACCCCGAGTTGCCAGATCTGCTCGTCGAAGTACGCCGCCTGTCAGCTCATTTTCAGAAGTCGGCTACAGCTTCCGCCGCCCTTGCTGTGTTGCAACAGCGTTTGCAGCTTCCGTCACACCGACTTGTGTGTGATGTCCCTACACGTTGGAACTCTACCCTCCACATGTTGCAAAGGATTTGTAAGCAGAAGAGAGCAGTTGTAGAGTACCAGCTGCAACAAGGCCGTCGATATTCAGGTCAGACTCCACACATAAGACCTCAGGAGTGGACCTGGATGTCTGACATATGTACCATCCTGACAATCTTTGAGGAGTCCACCAAGATGGTGAGTGGCGATGACGCCATCATTAGCGTCAGCATCCCACTTGTCTGTCTTTTGCAACGCACTCTGCAGAGAATTAAAGAGGAGGCATTGCAGCCAGAGTATGATGAGATGGATCAAGAAGCCGTAGCGGGCGATTACACACACACAGCCCAGCCTCATCTCATCCCAATGTGCATTGGGGGACCATGAGGGAGAGGAGGAGGAGGAAGAAAAACAGGAGCTGGTATCATGTTCTTTAGACTGTAGTACCTGTACAACTGTCATATCATCGGTTTAGCGTGGGTGGCCTGAGGACGGGGAGGAGGAGGAGAGCATGGTCAGTCGTGATCTTGGTGAGCACACGGAAGTCTTGCCCGTTACCAGTCTGGCACGCATGGCTGACTTTATGTTACGCTGCCTTAACCGTGACCCTCGCGTTGTCAAAATGTTGGGTGACAGTCATTACTGGTTGGTGACACTTTTAGACCCCCGCTACAAGGAGAACTTTCACTCTCTTATTCCTGAGGTGGAGAGGTCTACAAAAATGGGGCAGTACCAGAAGGCTCTTGCTGCAGAACTGTTAAAAAAAAAATTCCCATCTGAACACGCTAGCGGCAGAGGTCACAGTTGGTTGCCCAACCAAGGCGTACAGGCGAGCGAGACGCAACTCCAATCCAGCAGAGGCAGGGGAACACTGTCAACGTTCTGGGACAGTTTTCTGAGACCCACCCAATTTAGAGGCCCTGAGGCTCAGGGTACTCTCACAAGGAGTGGAAAGTTTCAAAAGATGGTGAGTGGGAGTACCTTGCCGACCGTACCAGCGTCCTCCGTGATTCCTCTGTGCCTTTTAATTATTGGGTATCCAAGCTGGACACTTGGAATGAACTTTCTCTGTATGCCTTGGAGGTCCTGGCCTTCCCTGCCGCTAGCGTGTTATCGGAGCGTGTTTTTAGTGCCGCTGGGGGAATTATAACTGATAAGTGTTAGAACTCTCCTGTTAGGTTTTTTCTAGTTTGCTTGTCACATGACCTTTTTTGCCTATTTAAACCTGCTCCGCCCTTCTGGCCTTGCTGGACTTCATTGTAATTTCAACTCTTTATCTAGCCAGGTGCTTTGTTACCTTACTCCGTCAGTTTAGCTAGGTCTCTTGACCTCTATTTTCTATGTTGTTTTGTTTGTCCTTTTCTGCTACAATTTCTGTTAGGAGGTGTCCATCTTACTCCCAGTCCCTAGTTCTTGTAGGGATCCCTCCCTCACATCTATAGGTCTTCGTACAGACTAGCTGAGGACTTTAGCGGGTCTGATCACAGGATCAGGTTCCTCGCTACAACGTAGCGGGTTAAGCTTAGTTCTATTGTAGGGACAGATCTCCTTTCTTTCCTTAGTGCTTGTAGCAGATCATAACAGTAAGTCCAGCCCAAAAATATCTCTTAAGGAAAGACTTCCCATTTCCATCATGGTGTCGGTTCAGGATTTGGCTCAACGCCTGCAGGGACTCTCTCTGGAGGTGGCCGAGCTCCAACAACACGTGAGTAGCTGTTCTGGAGCACATTTTGTGGAGCCAAAGGTACGTTTGCCTGATTTATATTTTGGTGATCAAGAAGATTTTTTTTCCTTTTAAAAATGCTTGTTTATTATATTTTCGTTTGAGACCCAGATCCTCTGGTGATGAATCACAGCGCATAGGGTTCATAATGTCACTTTTGCGCAAAGAACCTCAGGGATGGGCCTTTTCTCTCCAACCTAGTGATCCATGCTTTAGATCAGTGGATAGTTTTTTTTCTGCTTTGGGTCTGTTGTATGATGATCCTGATCGTGTCTCATCAGCTGAGACTGAATTGAGACGTTTGAGGCAGGGATCAGGTAATGTGGAAAAATATTGTTCTCACTTACGTGGGTGGTCTGCCCAGGTGGGGTGGAACGATTCAGCTTTGAAAAGTTTGTTTCTTGCGGGGCTAGGTGAAAGGGTTAAGGATCTGCTGATTGCTTATCCCACACCTGGAAACTTGCAGGAGGCAATGCAATTAGCTATACGGGTGGACAGGAGACTGCGTGCAAGGGTTAATGAGAGTAAAACCTCTGCCATGTCAGCTCCGAGTCTTGAGAGGGTCTGTACTGACATTGGAGAGCCGATGGAGATTGGGGCGATGGCACCCCGCTCTCAGGAAAAAGACCGCAGGTTTTCTGAAGGTTTGTGCTTTTATTGCGGAAAATCTGATCATTTCATTAAGAACTGTGTGCTTCGTATGAACAAAGAAAAAAAAAAGGTCAGTTACGCCCATATAGCCTGTTTAAATACTAAGCGGGTATTCCTATCTGCTACTACCGTTGCTCAGGAAGAATTAATTGAATTTCGGGTATTTGTGGATTGTGGTTCTACTCTGAATGTGATTGATGGGGGGATTCTTGGAAAAACTTAAATTAAAACCCAAACCTTTGTCATCCCCTATTGCTGTGGTTTCCGTCGATGGCTCTCCCTTGAAGAGTGTTACTCACAAGGTCTGTGAATTTCCCCTCACTATTAATGGTGTTCACCAAGAGAATTTGGATTTGGTAGTATTAAATAATTTGCCTTGTCCAGTAGTTTTGGGGTTGCCCTGGTTAAAATTGTACAATCCTGTACTGGATTGGTCTACCAATGAAATTAAGTCCTGGAGCCCTAAGTGTTATGACAAGTGTTGTAACGGACGTATTGCTGCGGTGGAAAAAGGGGAATTACCTGTACCTATTTAGGATTTTTGGAGAGTTTTTTCTGAGGATGAGTCACAAATTTTGCCTCCCCATAGAGACTATGATTGTACCATTGAATTTGTCCATGGAGCGACTCTTCCTAACAGTCGTTTATTTAATCTTACTATTCCTGAGAGAAAGGCTTTGGAGGAATACATACAAACGAGCTTGGCCGCCGGTTACATTAGGCCTTCCAAGTCTCCTGTGGCTGTTGGATTTTTTTTTGTTAAAAAAAAAGGACGGCGGTTTACGTCCTTGTCTGGATTTTCGTGAGATTAATAAAATTACTGTACGCAATCCTTACCCACTGCCATTGATTCCTGATTTGTTTAACCAGTTAGTGGGGGCCAAGTGGTTCTCTAAAATTGATGTCCGGGGGGCATACAATTTGTTGCGCATGAAGGACGGTGATGAATGGAAGACTGATTTTAACACTCCTGTGGGTCATTTTGAGAATCTGGTTATGCCTTTCGGTCTTACCAATGCACCAGCATTTTTTCAGAATCTTATTAATGACATCCTTAGACCTTTGATCGGCAAAAATTTGGTTGTGTATTTGGATGACATTTTGATTTATTCAACGGATCTGGAGTCTCATTGGCGTAGCGTACGTGAGGTATTACAGTTATTAATTGACAATTCGCTTTTTGCTAAGCTGGAGAAATGTGAGTTCGCTGTACAGAGAATTAGTTTTTTGGGCTACATTATCTCCAGCGAGGGCTTTGAGATGGACCCGGTGAAAGTTCAAGCTGTGCAGGAATGGCCTAGGTCTATTGGTTTGAAATCGATACAGAGGTTTTTGGGTTTCGCCAATTAATACAGAAAATTCATTAAAAACTTTTCTATTATTGTCAAACCACTGACCGATCTCACCAGGAAAGGTGCTAATGCGGTTCAGTGGACTACTGAGGCCATTGAAGCTTTTGTGTTTCTAAAGGAGAGGTTCAGTTCTGCTCCCATCCTTATGCAGCCTGATGTGACTAAGCCGTTTTTGGTTGAGGTTGATGCTTCTTCGGTGGGGGTTGGTGCGGTGTTGTCTCAGAAAAACAAGGATGGAGTACATCCCTGTGCTTTTTTTTCAAAAAAATTTTCTGAGACTGAACTTAATTACGATATTGGTAATCGGGAATTGTTGGCTATTAAACTCGCATTTGAACACTGGCGTCATCTCTTGGAAGGTGCTGAATTTCCCATTCAGGTTTTCACTGATCATAAAAATCTGATCTATCTTGATGCTGCCAAGCGCTTGAATGCCCGTCAGGCTAGGGGGGCACTTTTTTTCTCGCGGTTTAATTTTTCTGTTACTTACATCCCGGGTACCAAGAATGTTAAAGCTGATGCTTTGTCTCGCAGCTCGTCTCCCATGGTCGGTGCTGAGGAGGAGGAGAGCATTTTACAAGAAGGTGTTGTGATTGCTGCATTGGACTCCGTTTTGGAAGATGAGATTCTTAAAGCACAGGAGAATGCCCCATCTAACACTCCCCATGGGAGGTTGTTTGTGCCTAGGACCTTTAGGAGAGATTTGTTTGTTGAGTGTCATGAGTCTCGGTTGGCAGGTCATCCAGGAATTTCTGAGACCAAGAGACTTGTGGGTCGCAGTTTTTGGTGGCCTGGATGGCAGAAGGAAGTTATTAAGTGGGTGCGTCAATGTACTGTGTGTGCTAGATCTAAGTCTTCACATGCTCCTGCTGCGGGATTGCTTTGTCCTCTGGAGGTTCCTAGTGCACCTTGGACACATCTGGCTATGGACTTTATTACTGACCTTCCCCCCTCTGAGGGATTCACCGTCATCTGGGTGGTCGTGGACCGTTTTAGCAAGATGTGTCACTTGGTTCCCTTCATCAAACTGCCCTGCGCTAAGACACTCGCTAAGGCCTTTGTCAAGGAGATTGTGAGACTCCATGGCCTTCCTACTGACATTGTTTCTGATAGGGGACCTCAGTTCGTGGCTCGTTTTTGGCGTGCCTTTTGTGACAGGTTGGGAGTTCATTTGTCATCTTCATCTGGATATCATCCTGAGTCTAATGGCCAGACAGAAAGGAAGAACCAGGATGTTGAGCAGTTCTTGCATTGTTTTGTGGCAGACAATCAAGAGGGGTGGTCTGAGTTTCTGCCACTTGCTGAATTTGCTCTTCACAACCATACATCCTCTTCTGCTGGGTGTTCGCCTTTTTTTTGTTGCTCTAGGAGACATCCGTCTTTTGGGTCATTCTCCAAATTGATATCGACTGTGCCTGAGGAGGAGAGTTTTTCCGGTGATTTGGAAAGAGTTTGGACGGATGTGCGTGGTAATCTGCAGGAAGCTAACAAAAAATCTAAGAGGTACTTTGACAGGAAACGTCAAAAGGTTTTGTTTACGGCTGGTGACATGGTTTGGTTGTCCTCTAAGAATCTGCAGTTGAGGATTCCTTCTAAAAAATTGGGTCCCAAGTTTGTAGTGCCCTTTAAGGTGCTTCAGGTAGTTAACCAATCTGCTGTTAGGTTGGAGATTCCCACCTCCTGGAAGATTAATCCGGTGTTCCATGTTTCTCTATTGAAAAAAGCTGATGTATCTGATAGAGACGCCACTGCCACTGTTCCTCTGGTGGTGGAGGACGGGGAATATGAAATTTCCCGCATCCTTAATTCTAGACGGTATAGAGGGAGTTTGCAGTATCTCATCCCTTGGAAGGGTTTCGGTCCCGAGGATAACTCATGGGTGAGGGCGGATGATGTTTCTGCTTCCAGACTTGTCAGAGCATTTCACAGGAGGTTTCCTGATAAGCCTGGGCCTAGGGGATCCGGAGGATCCTCATAGAAGAGGGGGTACTGTTAGAACTCTCCTGTTGGGTTTTTTCTAGTTTGCTGGTCACATGACCTTTTTTGCCTATTTAAATCTGCTCTGCCCTTCTGGCCTTGCTGGACTTCATTGTAATTTCAACTCTTTATCTAGCCAGGTGCTTTGTTACCTTACTCCGTCAGTTTAGCTAGGTCTCTTGACCTCTATTTTCTATGTTGTTTTGTTTGTCCTTTTCTGCTACAATTTCTGTTAGGAGGTGTCCATCTTACTCCCAGTCCCTAGTTCTTGTAGGGATCCCTCCCTCACATCTATAGGTCTTCATACAGACTAGCTGAGGACTTTAGCAGGTCTGATCACAGGATCAGGTTCCCCGTTACATCGTAGGGATTAAGCTTAGTTCTATTGTAGGGACAGATCTCCTGTCTTTCCTTAGTGCTTGTAGCAGATCATAACAATAAACGCACTCAGCCATGTGAGGATTTTTTTTTTTTTCAGAACGAGTTGTAGTTTTGAATGATGCAATTAATTTTGCTATAAAACATACATTATAAAAGAGGCAGCCATACTTGCCAATACCTAGTCGCAATACTAATGTACAACGGGATGTATCAGCCCTCAGGTGGAGACAGAGCTGGTGCAAAATACTAATGAAATAACCACTCTCACACCTACCATTTTTTTTTTTTGGACCATAAGACGCACCTAGGTTTTAGAGGAGAAAAAAAAAATTGAAGCAAAAAACGTGTTCATGATGCACTTTTAAGGGGGAGGAGGTCTTCTTCTGACACTGGTATAGGGGTAATGTCCCCCAATTCTGACAATATCCCCCATCCTGGTATGTATGCATGGCACCCCTAATCCCTATCCTGGTGTGCATGGCACCCCTAATCCCTTTCCTGGTGTGCATGGCACCCCTAATCCCTTTCCTGGTGTGCATGGCACCCCTAATACCTTTCCTGGTGTGCATGGCACCCCTAATCCCTGTCCTGGTATGCATGGCACCCCTCATTCCTGTCTTGGTATGCATGGCACCCCTCATCCCTGTCCTGGTATGCATGGCACCCATCATCCCTGTCCTGGTATGCATGGCACCCCTCATCCCTGTCCTGGTATGCATGGCACCCCTCATCCCTTTCCTGGTATGCATGGCAACCCTCATCCCTGTCCTGGTATGCATGGCACCCCTCATCCCTGTCCTGGTATGCATGGCACCCCTCATCCCTGTCCTGGTATGCATGGCACCCCTCATCCCTGTCCTGGTATGCATGGCACCCCTCATCCCTGTCCTGGTATGCATGGCACCCCTCATCCCTGTCCTGGTATGCATGGCACCCCTCATCCCTGTCCTGGTATGCATGGCACCCCTCATCCCTGTCCTGGTATGCATGGCACCCCTCATCCCTGTCCTGGTATGCATGGCACCCCTCATCCCTGTCCTGGTATGCATGGCACCCCTCATCCCCGTCCTTGTATCCATGGCACAGCAATGCCCATCCTGGTATGCATGGCACAGCAGTCCCCATCCTGGTATGCATGGCACCCCTAATCCCTATCCTGTTATGTATGACCCCCTCATCTTTATCCTGTTACATATGCCCCCATCATCTTTATCCTGGTATGTATGGCCCGCTCATCTTTATTCTGGTTTGTATGACCCCCTCATCTTTATCCTGGTTTGTATGGCCCCCTCATCCTTATCCTAGTATGCATGGTCCCCGTAATCCCCATCATGCTGCACATATAAAAAAATAAATATATAAACACTCCTACTCACCTTTCGTTTCTCCTCCAGCGCTGACGCCTGTCTGCCCGCACTGATCTCCCCATGTGAGCCGCGCATGGCGTCACTGCCATGCGCGGCTCACAAGGAGAGATCAGCTGTCGGAAGTCACTGCTCCCCGCGCCGGGACTGTGTGCGCGGGGATCAGTGACTTCATGCTCCTTCATAGCCGGCACACAGCTTAGCCGCGCTGCGGCTCCTGCTGCTGCCGGGTTATCTCGTGTGCCCGCTTATTAAAGGGCATGAATATTCACCCCCTCCCCACGCCCATGGGCATGGAGAGAGGTTAAATATTCATGCCCTTTAACAGCGGGCACAGGCGATTCCGGCAGCAGCTGCGGCTACACTGTGTGCTGCTATTAAGGAGCATGAATATTCAGTGTTCCCCATGGGCGTGGGGAGCAGTGAATATTCATTTTCTTTAGCAGCGGGGACAGCGTAGGCTGCTGCCTCCTGTGCCCCGCTCCTCCACCGCTACCGCTCCCCACAGCACAGTATATATACTCACCCCTCCCCAACATTCGGACTATAAGATGCACCCCCCATTTTCCTCCAAAATTTTGGAGGAAAAAAATGCGTCTTATAGTCTGAAAAATACGGTACTATTCATGTAGGGGATTAGAAATGCACAGGATAAGGCTTGTATAGGGCGCCAGTCACACAGATACATGTAGTGCAACATACCAACTTGCAGCCTATTAGTGATGCCAAAGCTATTACAGAATTTCCCCAAAAATAAGCCCTAGCATGATTTTACAGGATTTTTGGAGGATGCTTGACATATAGGCCCTACTCCAAAAATAAGCCATAGTTAGTCAGGGCTGGCGTTAGGAGAGGGGAGCAACTGGGCAATTTATCAGGGCCCCTACTCTCTTTGGGGCTCCCTAAGCATTTCTATTCCAAGGCTGCTTAAGGACCTTTGGTGACATCATAGTCATGTGACCATAATGTCAGCAAAGGTTCTTGAACTGTGGGAGCCTAGAGTAACTGAAGAGTAGATAGACTGGTATGTAGGGGGGGAGACTGGACAATTTCTCTAGGTTCCCACTCTGAGGCCCTCAGCGTTTCTATTCCAAGGTTCAGACTACTTAAGGACCTTTGGAGAAATCACTGTCCTATGACCCTGATGTCACCAAAGGTCTTTTAACAGAGGAAGTCTAGAGGAGCTGAGACAGGCTGGTATGTATGTGCAGTGTGTGTGTCTGTGTATATTCTTGTGTATGTGCAATGTGTGTGATATGACATGATTATTATATATGGATAAATGAAGACATTCCCTGAAAATAAGCCCTAACCCATCTTTTTGAGCAAAAAATGATATAAGACCTTGTCTTATTTTCTGTAAAAGATGCTAGATCAGGCGGTCTGCCGAGCACTATATATGTGCACCCTACAAGAACAGACACATGGTTTCCACCAACACTACAAAAGCCTGGCTGCATCCTGCAAGGATGGAAAATTATGTAAGGTATTAGTTAATATTTTGACCAAAATATGTAAGCCTGCACCTACGTCAGGGGTCCTCATTGTCTTTCCAGCGAAAAGACAATATAACGTATTGGAAAACCAGATTTAACGCTGGCAGTAAAATGTTTTACCTCATAGAAAGAATAAGGCTGTGTGCCCACAATGTGTTTTTCAAGCATTTATGCTGCGGAATTTCCGCAGTATAAACGCTTCAAAAACGCTTGGTAATCCGCCCCCCATGGTCCCCAATGACAAGACGCACTTTCAATGCCCATGCTGCGTTTTTTTCCGCAGCGTTTATGCTGTGCTCAAAAATCTGCAGCATGTCCATTAATTTTGCGGAAGCGCGGCGTAATCGCCGCCATTGACTTGCTTTGAGACGCATATAATCCGTGTCAGTACATTTGTACTCACGGATTATATGCGTTTCTATGTGCGGATGGTACCCAGGTCTGGAGTAGAGTAGACTCTCATCCAGACCTGGGTACCATAGAAACTGTAAAAAATAGAATTTAAAATAAAAAATAAAGTTTATACTCACCTTCCGATGTCTTCCCGGTGTTTTGTCTGCTACGTCCAGTGACTTGCAATGTTCGCGTGGTTGTGAAGGACCTGCCATGACGTCACTGAGTCATGTGACCCATCACATGGCTCAATGACGTCACCGCAGGTCCTTCACACCACCGCGAGCAGTGCAAGACACTGGACGGAGCAGACAAAACACCGGGAAGACATCGGAAGGAGAGTATAAACTTTATTTTTTTTTAGTTTTCACCATTCTTATTCTCTTTTTTAACTAACTTGGTCACACTACTATAAATCCATGCCCGTTGCAACAAGGTGGACAAGTTGTCAAGCACTTTTCCAAGTGATGCTAAAATCGCTTGGAAAAGTACTTGATAACCCGCATGCAGAAATGCGCATGCAAAGACGCTTCACAAACGCTTCTACCTGGCAGGAAAAACGCATGTAAAATCCGCATGCGTTTTTCCTGCCAGGGAGAAGCGTAAAAAATATGCAGCATTTCTGCATCGTGGGCACATAGCCTCAGCCGCGATCCCATGCTGTCCTGTCTGTATACTTGCTTTTGCTTCATTCTCTGCCCAGGAGCTGTGGTTCCTGCACAGTCAGACAGCCATTACACAGTATACGATTATCTCCACACATTATATTTTTACACATCCAATTGTGGAACTTATTAATCCAATGTATGTTGATTAAAATGTACTTTAATATGACAACCCCTTTTGAACTTGGAGGGACCCTTTACTGCCGTGCAGCAATCATAAATGCCCAAAGGCAAAACCCTCTTGGGGAGGGGAGAATAAGTGAACATGTTTGTTGGTAATGCCTCAGTGTTGTTGGACACGTGCACTTATTGGCACTTGCAGTAATCGTTGTTTATGGCTACTTGTAGCATCTGCACAGTGGAAACCTACCTTACTTAAAGGGGTTGTCCGTACTTGGCCAGTGCCAGTCTCTTGAATGAAATTGGAAAACCCTATACTTACCTCCCACACCAGTGCCGTTCCAGCAGTGTTGGTGACGCGCCCCTGGGCCTGTGCTGAGTAGCGTTGCGCACGCGGGGGCCTACCCGGAGCCGGATCTGATAGGGGTAGTAGTCTCGTGGCGGTGACCCGGTCCGTGCCCACGGAGTCAAACTAAGTGGCGGTGCTTGGCATAAGATGTTATATTGCTCGACTACGCCACCCGTTGAATGCGGTTATGAGACCGCCGCTGCAGGGCAGACCGCTGAGGCCGGTGGTATGGTTGTGCAGCGTGGATGGTATAACCCCCAACGGGAGGGGTATGGCCTCAGGGCAGCGGACGTGGATGATGAAACACTCAGAGACGGTGCGGTGTAGTTCAGGGTCTTTACTGGTGGCAAAGTTAGACCCTCCCGGAGTACTGGCTAGCGATCGGGGCCTCGTCAGTCCGTGAGCAGATGGAATCTCCCCTGGCCAGGCGGAGTTGTAGGCCTCCCCAACTAATCGTACTCTTCTGGCTACCTTGCTAGAAGCGGGTAAAAGTAGCCCACGTCCCTGAGTGTACCGTGTGGTGCTCACCCGTATGGCCGGTGACTCGGGGCCTTCTGGTAGCTTCCGCTCCACTACGGCGGTGCTGGTCCCTTGCTTGTGACCGTGCCTTAGGGTTTCTTGGCCAGAGGACCTGAAATCCCCTGCCGGTCGGTTTCTGCTGCTGGGTAAGGATTAGTCCCCACAGCCTCGGACTCCGGGTCCGGTCAGAACTCTTCAATCAGGGCGAGCTCTACAGCTTCCAGCCCCTGACCTCTTTTAGCACAGCTCCCACAGAGCTCCTGCTCTTTCTTTCCCTAAAGCTGCTCCACTACAGACCAGACTGTGTCTCTGTCTGTGTTCTCTCACTCCACTCTACTCACTAACCCTGCCTCAGCCCCAGTTTTATATAGGGGAAGTAGGTGTGGTATGCTTAGGGTTCCTGACCAGGAGACCTCCCACCTGCTCTCAGACGTAATATTGGTATTACTGTGGAAACCAGACCCCTGGGGTGCCACATTGGCGCCAGGTCTCTCGGTGCTCACGTGACAATATGAAATCTGCAGCCAATTGGGGGGTGTGATCGTCCACTCTGATGAAATAATAAAGGCAACAGCCAGCGACATAGTGTCATGTGAGTGCCAGGAGACCCGATGCCTAATATTGCTGAAAAGGCGCCAGTGCAGGAGGTGAGTATAAGCCTCTCTTATTTAACATGGAGAACTCAGGCATTTAGGATGGGGTTGTCCAAGTAGAACTCTTGTGTATATTATTTAGCCAAAATTAAAATGTACCAAATATCCACATGTGCAAATACCGTATATAAAGCCTTTTACTCCAAATTCCGTTATTTCTCCTCTGATCTCATCAGTGGCCGTTCATTCAAAGCCACAAATTGTTTGTCTATCCTGATATCTTGTGGAACAGCCTGGCCTCACATGGGTTCTCCTCCCTCTTATCTCGGACCCTCAGTATTGACACCCTCACTTTTTTCATGCCCCTACATCTTTATATTTAATGCGGAAAGACTACCAGGAAATGTAGTTTCTGATCACTTGAGTCTTTTCTAATGTGATCGGTTTCATTATACCCTTATACCATCCACAGCAGTATACGAAAAGGAGTGTAGGTGTGAGTTGTGCAGAGGTAGTGGCTGCACCCAGGCACTGATGCGGAAATCCCAGCTCCCCTCTGCCCATTACCGTTCACCAGTTTTATATGTGATGCATGGTGGTTCAGCAGACAGATTCTAGGGCAAAATAACTACTAAATAATGTCATGTTATAATGACAGATCTGTCACAAGCAGTTTTTCAAGTTGTAGAGCAATAACCTGAATCTCCCCAGTTGTTCTTTCATAACCATAGTCACCAGCATTCATAACCATATTCACCAGCATTCATAACCATATTCACCAGCATTCATAACCATAGTCACCAGCATTCATAACCATAGTCACCAGCATTCATAACCATATTCACCAGCATTCATAACCATAGTCACCAGCATTCATAACCATATTCACCAGCATTCATAACCATAGTCACCAGCATTCATAACCATAGTCACCAGCATTCATAACCATAGTCACCAGCATTCATAACCATAGTCACCAGCATTCATAACCATATTCACCAGCATTCATAACCATAGTCACCAGCATTCATAACCATATTCACCAGCATTCATAACCATATTCACCAGCATTCATAACCATATTCACCAGCATTCATAACCATATTCACCAGCATTCATAACCATAGTCACCAGCATTCATAACCATATTCACCAGCATTCATAACCATAGTCACCAGCATTCATAACCATATTCACCAGCATTCATAACCATATTCACCAGCATTCATAACCATAGTCACCAGCGTTGGCTGCAATTTCATGAAACCTCATTGTGCGCTAAGGGGATAATATATCATCTAGACATATTCAGAGATAAAGCTAAAATACAACACCAATAGCACAGTAATAATGGCGATCATTTATTGAAAGCAATGTAATATATAGAATTTTTTTATTTTTCTATGTATAATGTAGCCAGCAAGGGTGAGTCTAGTTTAGCTTTTAATAGTTATTTGCTAAAATAAAGTGGCTGACATTACAAATTATTGCCTAAATGGGCACAAAGCTGCCAGTCAGCGAGCAACACTGACCATAGCACTGGATAGGGGAAAGCTGTGGACCCCGTATAGCCAGGTTGACAATCGCACCAAGGACGGCTGTAGATGCCGCAGTTGTGTCCTGTAATTCATGCGTCACATCTCCCAACAAGGATTCCAGAGTTTGGATTTTATGACTTCACTTCTGAATCCACCTGGGGAACGTGGCACAGGGGCCTCATTGCTGCTTATGCTCCATCCCAGTTGGCACAGAGCAGACTGCCAGTGGTCACGTTGGCAGTGTAGCAGCAGCTTTCAGCCCTCTGTAAGTAGGTCAGATACATTGTGTGACTGCTTTGCTGCAGATCAGCACATATAGAGATGGAGGTAATAGGAAGATGTGGAAGAATGTTCTTCAGATTGGCAGGCCAGCCATGCTTGTTACTGATGACATGAAACATGATGTTGGCATTTTGAGTGCAGGTAGTAGGAGCTGATGGTACAGAAATAAATGAACTCCAGTAGATAGTCTTGCGTCAAGATACAGGAGGATTAGATGGTATGACGGTATTATGCTGTTTCTCCGCTTAGTGGTAAGTTGGGCTCCATGCTGGACCCACAAACGGGAAACTCGTGAAAATCCTCTGTTCTCTAGCAGGAATTGTCTCGTTCACGCCATCACTGCGCGGTGCTGGGATCTGCTGTCTCATGGTGACATACGGGTTCCTTCCTATAATAACTGGAGATGGCGCTTTTCCTGTCCTTATGTCTTTCCAGTTTATATTTGAAAAGAAGGGGTGCGTTCTGATTTTTCCATTAACCCCTAGCCGGACATAATGGTCTTTGCAGAGTAGTTTGGACATAATGTCCATAGCATCGTGGTCAGTGAGGTTTTCATATGATGGTTCTTCGTACAAGACATTATTCACAATCTCTTCAGTGGTGTCTCCTGGAAATGGTGAGTCTTGGAAAATCATGTCGTACAATATGACTCCAAAGGCGAACCAGTCCACACCTTCATCATAAGCGTCTCCCATGATCATTTCTGGGGCGCCATACCCAGGTGTTCCACTGAAATCTCTGGCATTAAATCTCTTATCAAACTCGTATAGAGATAGTCCAAAATCAGTAATCTTTATGTGGCCGTCACCAGTCAGCAGGATGTTATCCGGTTTTAAGTCCCGGTGAATGATGTCATTGCTGTGCAGGAATTGTAGGCCACAAACGATTTCTGCTCCTATAAATCTTACAGGTTCCTTCAGGGGAATGGTACTATATATATAGTGAAGCAGATCCCCTCCACTGGCCAGCTCGGTGACAAAATACGCATGGTTTTCCGTATGAAACGCGGCATGGCAATGGGTTAGGAATCTGCTGTTGTGGCTAAGCTTCAGGACATGGTGTTCTACAAGGCATTCAGGGAAGGAGATTAGGCTTTCTTTCTTAATGATTTTAAGGGCCACACTTTCTTTCCTTATTTTATCAGTGGCCAGCATAACCTTCCCATAACTCCCTTGTCCAAGTATGCCATGGCAGATAAACTTATCCCTGGTGAGAGGGACAGTGGTCTTTATTTTTTTGCTACTGGGGCCACTACATTCACCTGAGATGTCATCTTGACTGGTGGCTGGATCTTCATGATGTTTCCTTTTTCTCCCAGTTCTCTTCTCTTCTGCTGCACTTTCATTACCTTTCAGGTTAATGATCCTGGTTGGACCCAAAGTACTCAGTTTTTTTAGATTATCAGCTCGATTTGTGATGTATCCCACAAGCTTTTCACATCTGTTTTGTACAGTGTCTAGGAAGGAAATATTCTGGGTTCCCTCATTGACAGGTAATACCTGACCAACCTGCCCAGATTTCTTGGAATCCATCTTCCTTATCTTTGCTGGAGGTTCCTGGTTATTTCCAGTGTCTTCTCCATCTGGTGTTTCTTTCCTTTTTCTCTTTCTATTCCCTGTAAAGTCCATGTTGCATCAGGCAACAACAGGGCAATTATCCAAAAACGTATGTAAAATTATCAGAGAATGCAATCCACACGTATATTGTAGTCAAAGCCAACTACAACTAAAGCTCAATGGCTGCAGTCAGTTGTTTATGGAACTTTGTGGAATGTGATGTCACTGTGCCGGTGATGTCACACTCACTGTGATGTCAGCAGATGCATGCGAGTGTTCCATCTCTGCTGAACGTGAAAGTCTCGGAAGGGGCGGGGCTTAGTCACCATTGACTATAATGGAGTCTGTTGAGTGGGTAGTATTTAGTGACCTGAAGCTGGAAATCAGTGGGATAAATGACATCAGGATTCAGGAATAAGTTACAGTAGTTTTATATTTGTTTTAATTTATTTTATACAAAAAAAGAGCATGGACCGCACCTCCAAAAAAATCATACATTGATCTAATGCCTCTCAGCAAAAATATACATAACTGAACATGAGGTTCTTAGTTTAACATTCTGATCAGACTGTATGAAGCCCACTGCCACGTCACGGCAAACCTCGTTGTGGGTCCTAACATTTCCTGCCTAAAAGGCGCGGCGCCATGTGCCAACCACCGCTACAGTGAGAATGCACCAGCAGGGCGGGCGGCCTGGTGCCTCACAGCATCCATGCTTCAAGACCGAGTCCCCATGACTCCAGGCCACGGCGCCCCACAAGCACAAAACCACAGCAACAATGGCTGACACATTGCACCAACACCACATGAAAGGAGCATTGTGACTCACCTTCCTCAAGCTCTCAAGTGAGAGCAAAATAGGCTAGACCCTCTTTGCAGACTCCTGCTAATTAAAATTGCCTGTGCCAAATGGGATGAGTGCTGGTCCAAGAAAGGGAAAAGAATAAGCTGGTTCATTGACGTGGCAGTGGGCTTCACACAGTCTGATCAGAATGTTAAGCTAAGAACCTCATGTTCAGTAATATGTATTTTTGCTGAGCGGCATTAGATCAAATGTATGATTTTTGGAGGTGCGGTCCATGCTCTTTTTTTTTTTGTATTATTTATTTTATGTTACATTATTTTGTGTAGGGCTGTGATGATATACATTTTTCAGTTCTTTTGTGTCAAATTTAAAGGAAAATGTGTTAACCACTTCCTGACTGCCCACTGCACATAAACGTCCGCGCTTGCTGGGCTCTGTACATCGCAGATGTTTATGAACGGTCGGCGGTCTTTTAGCGCTCAGGGCCCCCAGAGTCCTGCACCCTGTGATTCCTGTGCAGAGCGATAGCTCTAACAGGTGACATCCTCGAGACCGGATTGGATCAGGTTCCAATAAAGTTAACCCTTTGCTATCTTCTACTACCCCTGGCAAAAATTATGGAATCACCGGGCTCGGAGGATGCTCATGCAGTTGTTTAATGTTGTTGAAAAAAAGCAGATCACAGACATGGCACAAAACTAAAGTAATTTCAAATGGCAACTTTAGGGCTTTAAGAAACACTAAAAGAAATCAAGATTAAAAATGTGGTACTCAGTAAGGGTAATTTTTTTCAGACCAAGCAGAGAGGAATAAATTATGGAATCACTCAATTCTGAGGAAAAAATTATGGAATCACCCTGTAAATTTTAATTTACAAATCTAACACCTGCATCAAATTAGATCTGCTCGTTAGTCTGCATCTAAAAAGGAGTGATCACACCTTGAAAAGCTGTTGCACCAAGTGGACTGACATGAATCATGGCTCCAACACGAGAGATGTCAATTGAAACAAAGGAGATGATTATCATACTCTTAAAAGAAGGTAAGTCATCACGCAATGTTGAAAAATATGTTGGTTGTTCACATTCAGCTGTGTCTAAAATCTGGACCAAATACAAACAACATGGGAAGGTTGTTAAAAGAAAACATACTGGTAGACCAAGGAAGACCTCAATGCGTCAAGACCGGAAACTAAGCAATATGTCTCCAAAACAGGAAATGCACAACAAAACAAATGAGGAACGAATAGGAGGAAACTGGAGTCAATGTCTGTGACCGAACTGTAAGAAACCGTCTAAAGGAAATGAGATTTACATACAGAAAAGCTAAACATAAGCCATCATTAACACCTAAACAGAAAAAAACAAGGTTACAATGGGCTAAGGAAAAGCAATCGTGGACTGTGGATGACTGGATGAAAGTCATATTCAGTGATGAATCGCGAATCTGCATTGGGCAAGGTGATGATGCTGGAACTTTTGTTTGGTGCCGTTCTAATGAGATTTATAAAGATGACTGCATGAAGAGAACATACAAATTTTCACAGTCATTGATGATATGGGGCTGCATGTCAGGTAAAGGCACTGGGGAAATGGCTGTCATTACATCTTCAATAAATGCCCAAGTTTACATTGATATTTTGGACAGTTTTCTAATCCCATCAATTGAAAGGATGTTTGCGGATGATAACATCATTTTTCAAGATGATTATGCATCCTGCCATAGAGCAAAAACTGTGAAAACATTCCTTGAAAAGAAGACACATAAGGTCAATGTCATGGCCTGCAAATAGTCCGGATCTCAATCCAATTGAAAATCTTTGGAAGTTGAAGAAAATGGTCCATGACAGGGCTCCAACCTGCAAAGCTAATCTGGCAACAGCAATCAGAGAAAGTTGGAGCCAGATTGATAAAGGGTACTGTTTGTCACTCATTAAGTCCATGCCTCAGAGACTGCTTTAAAGCCAGAGGTGGTGCAACAAAATACTAGTGATGTATTGGAGTGTTCTTTTGTGTGTTTGTTTTTCATGATTCCATATTTTTTTCCTCAGAATTGAGTGATTCCATAATTCTTTCCCTCTGCTTGGTCTGAAAAAAATTACCCTGACTGAGTGCCACATTTTTTATCTTAATTTCTTTTAGTGTTTCTTAAAGCCCTGAAGTTGCCATTTGGAATGACTTTAGTTTTGTGCCATGTCTGTGATCTGATTTTTTTCAACAGCATTAAACAACTGAATGAACATCCTCAGAGCCCGGTGATTCCATAATTTTTGCCAGGGGTTATAGATGCTGTGATCCATAGCGATCACGGCACATAGAAGAGAGGGAGAGGCAGTTGTGCACTCACCTTTGACGGCCTCCGAGATAAGGTCTGACGTGGTCATGGCAGCCGGAGATCACATGATGACCTCCGAGGCTGCCAGGTACGGTGGCCTGTTAGGCTCAGCCATCAACGGAGTCTAACACGAGATCTACCAGTGTAAAACTGACATCCGGTCTCATGCAATGCAATACATGTGTATTGCATTGCATGAGACCTGTGATGATAAAAATATTCCCATAGAGGGACTAAGTGAGAAAGTTAAAAACAGAAAGTTTAAAAATTGGGTCACTTGAGGGGGATTCAGCTCTTCTAGTGCTTAAGGGCTCTGTATACGTAGTCCGCAAACTATTCTACAATAATTTGTTCTCCAAAAGCGAAATAGTGCTCCTTCCCTCCCGGGTGTCGCCGTGTGCCTAAGCAGTACTGTACAGCCACATATGGGATATTGCCACGTTCAGCAGAAATTGTGTGATACATTTCGGCACCATTTTTACCCATTGCCTTGTGTGAAAATGTAAAATCTGAGGCTAAAACTCATTTTTTTTGTGGTAAAAATAGAATTATTTTTTTCTTCGCTGCCCAATGGTATAAATTTCTGAGAGTCACATGTGGTGTCAGTTTGATCACTGCATCCGTAGAGGAATTCATTGAGAGATGTAGTTTGTAAAATGGGGTCACTTATGGGGGTTTCCTGCTGCTTTAGGACCTCAGTCTCTCCCAGTGGGTCATGGCACCTGCAAACCACAACAGTAAAATCTGCACTATAATATGACAATTTTTCCCTGCTGAGCTTTGCACTGTGCCTGAAAAGTAGGCTTCCAGTATCCATTGTTTCAGATGCTGCACATCTCGTATCTTGATGGTCTGGTGTGGTATATAGGGTACAAAGATAGTGGGGCCATTCTTCATCAGTGGAAACCTCAATGCCACTGGATATCTGAAATTGCTACACGATGATGTGTTGCCCTCTTTATGCACTGAAGATGGCACGTTCCCTGAGTTTTTCCAACAAGATGGTGCACCACCACATTATGGGTGTCAGGTCCGAGCATTCCTACATGAACAGTTTCCTGGAAAGTGGATTGGTTGTCGTGGACCTGTTGAATGGCCACCAAGGTCTCCCGATCTGACCCCCTTAGACTTTTATCTTTGAGGTCATCTGAAGGCAATTGTCTATGCTGTGAAGATACGAGATGTGCAGCATCTGAAACAACGGATACTGGAAGCCTGTGCTAGCATTTCTTCTGCAGTGTTGCTATCAGTGTGTCAAGAGTGGAAGAAGAGGGTTGCATTGACAATTCAACACAATGGGCAGCACATTGAACACATTTGATAAGTGGTCATAAACTTGTAAAAAACTCATGAAATAATAAAGTTACGTTAAAACCAAGCACATCATTGTTTTTCTTATGAAATTCTCAATAAGTTTGATGTGTCACATGACCCTCTTCCCATTGAAAAAAATTAAGTTGAATCCAAAATGGCCAACTTCAAAATGGCCGCCATGGTCACCACCCATCTGGAAAAGTTTTCCCCTTCCCTTATACTAATGTGCCACAAACAGGAAGTTGATATCACCAACCATTCCCATTTTATTTAGGTGTATCCATATAAATGGCCCACCCTGTAGTTTTAATCCTTCTAACTTCCTAACCCAAAAAAATTGTTTAAAAAATTGTGCAGATGTAAAAGAACTATTTTGTGTGACCTAACTCTCTGGTTTAAGGGCATAAAAATTAAAAGTTTAAAAATTGCAAAATTTTCCAAATTTTCTGATATTTTAAAAAATAATCTAGTTACCGTATTTTTCGGACTATAAGATGCACCAGACCATGACCATAAGACACACCTGGGTTTTAGAGAAGGAAAATAGAAAAGAAAATTTAAGCAAAAAATGTGGTCATGATGCTCCCCATCCTGGTATGCATGGCACCCCTCATCCCCATCCCGGTATGCATGGCACCCCTCATCCCCATCCCGGTATGCATGGCACCCCTCCATCCCGGTTTGCATGGCACCCCTCCATCCCGGTTTGCATGGCACCCCTCATCCCCATCCTGGTATGCATGGCACCCCTCATCCCCATCCTGGTATGCATGGCACCCCTCATCCCCATCCTGGTATGCATGGCACCCCTCATCCCCATCCTGGTATGCATGGCACCCCTCATCCCCATCCTGGTATGCATGGAACCCCTCATCCCCATCCTGGTATGCATGGCACCCCTCATCCCTATCCTGGTATGCATGGCACCGCTCCATCCCGGTATGCATGGCACCTCTCCATCCCGGTATGCATGGCACCTCTCCACCCCAAAATTTTGGAAGAAAAAAGTTCGTCTTATAATCCGAGAAATACAGTATATCTAGAAAAAAAATTACTACTATCCTGACTACTATCATGAAGTACAATATGTCACAATAAAACAATCTCAGAACCACTGGGATATGTTGAAGCGTTTCAGAGTTATTACCTCAAAAAGTGACGCTGGTCAGAATTGAAAAAAATTGGCCTGATCACAAAGGCAAAAACTGGCTCTGGCGCGAAAGGGTTAAATCTATAAGTTTAAAAAATATCTATTTCTGCTATTTTTATTAAAAACACAAAATTCTACTGTGGAAGGGCTAAGAAAATGTACTTGTGAACAAATCTTTTGCAAATTACCCAGATATCAAGAGTTTCCAAAAGGTAATTCTGCCCAACTATGGGACATTGGGTAGTAAGAAAAGGGGAGTCAGTGTTTCGCAGGTCTATATTACAGCTCCACAGGGTTTATTACCCCTCTCCCAGGACCTTGTAAGGTGAGGCTCCATAGCTAAGCTACAGTATGGAGATTGGTGACCGCATATCTGGGCAGATGAGTTCATTACAGCTTCACACAGATCTTTAACCGGCGTTTCTAAGCTTCTGAGTAGCAACCTGACTAGTAATATTATTATACAAGATTTGATCATTTATTACATAGTTTGTAAAGCCGAATAAAGACTTGCGTCCATCAAGTTCGACCTGTTAGTCCTGTAATTGCTACAGTTGATCCAGAGGAGGGCAAAAACCCCAAATGATTTAGCCAATCTTCACCTGAGGAAAAATTCCCTCCCGACTCTGAAACCAGCAGTCAGAATAAATCCCTGTATCAACCTACTATTTTATTTTATTTTTAAGTATATGCTGAAATCTGCCTGGTATCTAAAAATGCATCCAGTCCCCGCTTGAACTGGTGTAGTGAATCCGACATTACCGTCTCCTCACTCAGTGAATTCCATATTCTCACTGCTCTTACCGTAAAGAACCCCTTCCTATGCTGGTGCTGAAACCTTTTCTCTTCCAGTCTTAGTGAATGCCCTCTTGTTACCGTAATATCCCTCCTTTTGAACAAATCCCGGGCAAGATCTCTATATTGTCCCCTAACATATTTGTACACATTTATTATGTCCCCCCTCAACCTTCTCTTTTCCAGGCTGAATAGTCCTAGTTTTGCCAACCTCTCTGGGTATTGCAGTCCCTCCATTCCCTTTATTAATTGTGTTGCCCTCCTTTGTACCTTTTCAAGCTCATTTATATCCTTTCTATATATTGGGGCCCATAACTGAGCACATTATTCCTAGTGTGGTCTGACCAGTGCTTTGTACAGTGGAAGAACAATGTTCTCATCCTTTGCAGCTATACCTCTTCTGATACATCCCATTACCCTGTTTGCCCTTACAGCAGCGGCCTGACTTTGGGCACTCCAATTTAGTTTGCTATCAATCAAGATGCCCAAGTCCTTCTCCATCTCTGAATTCCCCAATGATTTCCCATTCAGTGAGTACTGGTGACTTCCATTTTTCCTTCCCATATGTATGACCTTACATTTCTCCTCATTAAACTTCATTAGCCATTTAATGCTCCACCTACCCAGCTTATCCAAATCCCTCTGTAGGTCTGCACTGTCCTCTTTTATATTAATTGTTTTACATAACTTTGTGTCATCTGCAAATATTGACATTTTACTATTTATCCCGTTGACTGTCGTTAATAAAGATATTAAATAGCATTGGGCCTAGTACAGACCCCTGTGGTACCCCACTAGTGACGCTTACCCAATCTGAGTATATTCCATTTATAACCACCCTCTGCCTTCTATCCCTTAGCCAGTTACCTACCCACTTGCAAACATTTTCCCCCAGCCCCATCATTCTCATTTTGTATACCAACCTATTATGTGGCACGCTATCGAACGCTTTTGCGAAGTCTAGATACACGACATCCACTGGTTCCCCCTGATCTACTCGTGAGCTAACCTCGTAGAAGTCAATCAGGTTTGTTTGGCAGGAGCGATTCCTCATGAATCCATGTTGGTTCGGGATTAAAAGGTTATTAGCATCAAGATGCTCCGTAATTGCCTCTTTAATGAAGCTTTCAAAAATTTTGCCCACAACGGACGTCAGACTCACCGGCCGATAGTTTCCGGCGTCACTTTTCGCTCCCTTTTTGAATATTGGCACTACATTCGCCTGTCGCCAATCAAGTGGTACAGACCCAGTCTCAACAGAGTCCTTAAATATAAGATATAGCGGTCTGTCTATCACATTACTTAGTTCCCTTAGTACCCGTGGGTGTATGCCATCAGGTCCTGGTGATTTGTTTATTTTAATGTTACTGAGGCGTTTCTGTACCCCAACTTGGGTTAGATTAGTCATACTTAGTGGAGGATTAAGCTTGTCACTTCTCATTTCTCCTGTTAGTTCTATTTCCTTTGTGAAAGTTGTCGAAAAAAAATTATTTAATAGGTTAGCTTTATCCTCATCTTTCTCTATGATTTTGCCTTCATCACTTTTTATCGGTCCAATATTATCCGATTTAATCCTTTTACTATTTATATACGTAAGGAACAGTTTGGGATTTGATCTACTTTCCCTAGCAATACGTCTCTCTGTTTCCTCCTTCGCTATTTTTATTTGTTTTTTACAGGTTCTCGTTTTTTCCTTGTAACACATTAGTGCCTCCTTACTATTTTCCTGTTTTAATCTCTTGAATGCCTCTTTTTTGCTATTTAACGCCCCTTTTACGTGTTTGTTCAACCATATTGGTTTCCTCTTATTTCTGGCCCTTTTATTCCCATACGGTATATATCTCTCGCACTGAGTATTCAGAATTCTTTTGAAGGTTTCCCATTTACTATTCGTATTCCTTTGATTAAGAACTTTGTCCCAGTCAATAAGTTGAAGGTTTTCTATCAGCTGATCAAACTTCGCCCTCCTAAAGTTTAATGTTTTTATTGTTCCCTTATTGATATCCCTACTGAAGGGCATTTTGAAATTGATAATATTATGATCGCTATTACCTAGGTGCCCCCCTATCTGTACCTCAGTTATTCTATCAGGCCTATTAGTCAATATTAAGTCCAACACGGCCTTCCCTCTCGTTGGTTCCTGCACTAGTTGGGAGAGATAATTATCCTTAATATTTGTCAAGAACCTTTTTCCTTTCTGAGATCTACAGGTTTCTGTTTCCCAGTCAATATCCGGGTAGTTGAAATCCCCCATTACAATCACTTCATTATGTTTTGCTACTTTGTCTATTTGTCCTAATAGCAGACTCTCATTCTCCTCTGTTATATTTGGTGGCTTATAGCAGACCCCCAATAATATTTTATTATTATTTTTTGCCCCCTCTATCTCTACCCACATGGACTCGACCCCCTCTTCTCCCTCTCCTATATCTTCCCTTAGTCTGGGCTTTAGACATGACTTTACATATAAGCAGACTCCTCCGCCTTTCCCCTGTTTCCGGTCCCTTCTAAATAAACTATAATCCTAATAAATTTACCGCCCAGTTGTAGCTATCATCTAGCCAAGTCTGTGTTATACCTACGATGTCATACCTCTCCTCCGATATAAGCGCCCGCAGCTCATTCGCCTTATTGGTCAGGCTTCTTGCGTTGGTCAGCATGCAAGATAAAATTTTGGGGTTATTTAGCTTCCTATTCTTCTCTAGCGATCTAACTGTACTATCCACACCCCCCTCTCCACCCTCATTATATTCACTTCTCCCCTTCCCCCTTGCTTGCCTCACATCCCACCTATTTCCTTGGTCCCCCCCCCGTCTCTAGTTTAAATACTCCTCCAACCTATTAGCCATCTTCTTCCCCAGCACCGCTGCACCCTCCCCATTGAGGTGCAGCCCGTCCCTACGGTAGAGCCTGTAGCCGACTGCGAAGTCAGCCCAGTTCTCCATGAACCCAAACCCTTCTGCCTTGCACCAACTCTTTAGCCACTTATTCACCTCCCTAACTTCCCGTTGGCGCTCCTGTGTGGCTCGCGGGATTGGTAGTATTTCTGAGAAAACTACTTTGGAGGTCCTTGCCCTAAGCTTCCTACCTAGGTCCCTGAAATCATTTTTAAGGACCCTCTATCTACCACTCACTTTGTCATTGGTGCCGATGTGGACCATGACCGCTGGGTCTTCGCCAGCCCCACCCAGTAACCTGTCAACCCGATCCGCGATGTGCCGGACTCGAGCGCCAGGGAGGCAGCACACCGTTCGGCGATCCCGGTCTTTGTGACAGATTGCCCTGTCTGTCCCCCTAATAATAGAATCACTCACTACCAGGACCTGTCTTGCCTGCCCTACACTTCCCCCCTCCCCCTCATTACTGGAGCATACACTCCCCCGGCGGTCAGAGGATCTGTCGTGCTCCAATAATGCCGGTTCTGAACCAGCCTTCCTATACTTCTTCCCTCTATCCCTCCTAACTGTTATCCAGCTCCCTGCCTGTTCAGCCTGCACTTCCCCTCTATGCTCCACCCCCAGTATTGACCCATTGAGTGTCTGCTCGGTGAGCAGCTAACTCCGTTCCATGTTGTCGATGCTCCTCAGTATCGCTATCTGAGCACTTAGATCCAGAATTTGGGCTTCCAAGTGCACGATATGCTCACAACTCTCGCAGCAGTATGGATCCTCGAGCGGTAGCTCACGGAATGCATACATTGCGCAAGATGTACACTGCACGGCTCCGGCCAAGATGGACGCCATTCTAAATATGGGGATACAGTCAGTATATATATACAAGTACAAAACACAATTATTTATATATAGGTGTATGGACGGGGATCAATTAGGGATGTGCAAGTGTATCAATTAGATATCGGCGGGGGATCAGTTAAGTATGGACGGGGGATCAATTAAGTATGGACCGGGGACTCAGCTGAGTAGGTCAGGTGGATTAATTAAGTATGGACGGTGTGTCAATTGACTATGGACTGGGGATCAATAAATATGGGCTGGGGAAATAATTAATTGTGGACTGGGGAATCAATCAATTAATTATGGACAGGGGGTTAATTAAATATGGATGGGGATAAGGCAAATAAATAGGGACTGGGGGATCAGTAAAAGTGGACAGGGGGAATCTATTAAATATGGACAAGGGGGATCAATTGATTATGGGCTGGGGGGGTCAATCAGTTAAATGTGGTCGGGGGATCAATTTAATATGGACGGGGGGGTCAATTTAAATGTGGTCAGGGGGATCAGTTAAATATGGACGGGGGGTTATCAGGGGATCAATTTAAATATGGACGGGGGGTGATCAATTAAATATGGTCTGGGGGATCACTAAAGATGGCCTGGGGAGTTGTATTAAATATGGATAGGGGGGAGATCGATCAAATATGGACAGGGGATTAATTTAAATAAGGCCGGGGGGGGAGCACTTAAATAAAATGCAATTACAATACAAATACAGTACAATACACGCTTGGGTTCAGTAGGGCCTCTTATCGCGGCCTCCTGCCCCTCACTCACCTCCTCTAGGGACGCTGCACGCTATCACAGCGCGCTCGCCCCTCCGGTCGCCTCTTACCGGTCCTCCTGGTCACCACCACCTGGCGCCCTCCGCCGGCCGGCGCTGCACGATATCACAGCGCTCTCTTGCGCTCGTTCCTCCGGTCGCCTCCTACCGGTCCTCCCGGTCCACTTGGTCACCTCCGCCTGGCTCCCTCGCCAGAGGGCCGCGAGCCGAGTCGGACCACGCCGCACGCCGCTCACCACAGCCACACCACAGCCCACGTGTTCACACCCCGCGCGCGCTCTCACTTCCAGTCACCTCCACGGTAGTGTTTAAATTGACTGGCCGGGCAGATCTGGCATTCTGCAGACTGGAAAAGCTGGGGAACAACCATTATATAAAATATGAAAAAATAGAAAATATTAGCAATGTTCTATAATGGTTAATTTTTACATAACACTGGTTCAATTCACTTGATATTAACCCGTTCATGATCTTGTGATTTTCTATCTTTGCACTTTAGTTTTTTTTCTCCTCTTTTTTCCAGAGCCATAACTTTTATATTTTTTCAATATAACCAAGGGCTTGTTTTTTGCAAGACAAGTTGTACTTTTGAATGACACCATTTTTTTGAAGTGCTACTTTAGTGAAGTAAAAATAATAAATTTAGGATTTTTTATCTTCGTTATTTTTTTATAGACTTTACATTTATCATATTGCGGGCTACAATTAAGATAGAGATGGGAGAGGCAGCATTTTGTTCAGAATTGTACAGGCTTTAATTCGACATGTCTTAACCAAGTTTGTTATTTTGTTTTCGAGGAGTCAAATTCTAAATTTTGATGGGCGATTTCGGGAAAACTGTGTTTTGTAAAAAAATAAAATAAAAAAAATGCGTATGTGTTACTTGTGTTATTGGTTACATTCCTTCAGGGATTCAAGTTGGTATTTCTGTAGGATCATATTTTGTTGTGTGATTTTCTAAATACAGTCTCATCCTAGTCATAGGTTTAATGCTAAACTAAAAGAATCAATATTTTAACACCTTTTTAATATACAGTTATACATGTAATAACTTTTTTTTTATTATTACTTCACTAGACATTTCCGTTTTCCAGTTTAAAAAAAAAATGAAAAAAATACAGTAAAATCGTCCAGCGATAAAATAAAACATTATGAATTAGTCTGAACAATTAATAGTACGTCTTTACACTGATCTTTTCTCAATAATTTGTTCTCTCTTCTGGGTGAAATGTAATCTTGTCCACAATCTCTTACTAACAATGGCCGTTTCCTTTTGTGTCAGTATGTACGCCTGTTATGGGGTTTGGGTCCACTTGTGTTAATATCTGATTTTTGGTTACTTTCAAAATGTCTGCTTTCTTGGATACACAAAGGATGGTGATGGACCAGAAGGTGCAGAAAAATGGCTTTACTTCTTCATTGTCCTAGTCTTTGGAGAGTCCATTAGCCAGCAGCCACCAGTGCTGATCATACTCACAGGTCACATATCCAGTTATATCATCCATCGCCAATCTTGTGCCACCTTCAATCACTTCATGGACTTCACTGTCATTTCTGGATGAAAAAATCCTTGTTTATATTTTTGTTTCACTACATGGAATTAAAGTGTGGTATTGCTTAGTTCCTTTGATGGGTTCTGCTTTTTGTAACCAATGTTTTAACAAACTTTCCTCTTCTTCTTAGTCCTGGTTTGTACAGTACGTGAACTGGATGTTAGGAATATTTTTCTCACTCAGTTGGAAAAGTTGCATGGGTGTTAAAATTTGGTCTGAATGTGGTCTATGGAGGCTAGCTTGAGCTGCTAGACATTTCACCGTGCCTCCTAAACCATCACATACACCTTTTGCCAGGAGCTGAATGGCAAAAAAGTGCCATTCAGCTTTCACTCCAAAATGTTTCTTGTGATGGCATACAATTATAAGGTTTCTCCTATTTTTATACTGTGCAGAAGAGTCATCCGAGGAGTAGTAGACCTTGCTCAAACTTGTTAGGATGTCAGTTTTATCACTGAAATCAAATTTTTTTGGAACAAATGAACAGCTGTTGAATCGTGAAGTAAGCACTCAGACATAAAATACATAAGTGTAGTTCTGATATCTGACTGTAAGCACAGTCGGCTTATTAGTAATAAGTTATTACTATTCAGCTAAGCAGACAACAGACCGGATGCTGCACTTATCGCACAGGGCGCTGAGGGAGACATTGCACGGACCAGCCCCTGAAAACAGCATCACTGATGGGCGGCAAACAAAGCAGGGGAGAGTAGGGATGTCCCAGTCCCCTCCTTTTCGATGATCTTCGTTTCAGTGTGGAAAGGGAAGTGACAGCAGTTTCCACATTTTTGGGTTCACTGTTAAGCCCACGGCTGTGTGCAAATCCACTACTGATTGTACCTGGGACAAGTTGGTATGCCACTTGGTACTAAAGGTAATATCCTCCAAATACACCGATACATACTTCTGATAAGGCTCTAACACTATGTCCATCAGCCTCTGGAACATGGCCGAGGCTGCATGTAACCCAAAAGGCAAGACGACCTAGTGATAGAGACCCTCCGGCGTTATGAAGGCTGACTCTGTCCGAGGCACCTGCCAGTAACCCGTGGTGAAGTACTGGGCCTGCCCCAGTCTCTCAATCAGCTCGTCCACCCAGGACATTGAATAAAGGTCAAATTTCAACACTTTATTACATTTTCAGAAGTCGTTACAAAATCATAACGATCCGTCCAGCTTCAGAACCAGTTACAATGGGGCTAGCCCGCTCCCTCCTGGACTCCTCGATAACTCCTAGCTGGAGCATTTGTTTTTCCTCAGCTGCGATGGCTTATGTCTGGGCCTCTGTGACAATGTTATGTTGGATCACAGATGTTCGGCCAAGCAGTTCTGAAAATTACGTCCGTATTCCGCAGCACCAATTTCTGAGTCTCCCGTCGCTTCTGTTTAGAGAGTGTGTCACTTATATTTACCTCTCCCCTGGCCATTGTCGGAGGGTCCCCAGACGATACGACCGGAGTCGCATCCGTAATCATACATTCCCAGTCTTTCCTTGCTTATAGAAAATTTACGTGATATAGCTGTTTGGGTTTTCTCTTCCCAGGTTGATATACTCTCTAATTCAACTCCCCAACCTTTTCCCGGACTTCATATGGCCCTTGCCACTTGGCCATGAGCTTACTTTCTGCTGGGGGCACTAAGACTAATACCTGATCCCCTTGGCCATTGACCATACCAGGGGTGCAACAAAGTGCCATTAGTTGCATAAGGATTAAAAGTGAATTTAGGCTGTGTACCCACGATGTGTTTTTCAAGCGTTTTTGCTGCGGAATTTTCCGCAGCGTAAACGCTTGGGAAACGCATGGTAAGCCTTCTGCCATGGTCCCCTATGCAATTCCGCACTTTCAATGCCCATGCTGCGGATTTTTCTGCAGCGTTTATGCTGCTCTCAAAAATCCGCAGCATGTCCATTAATTTTGCGGAAGCGCTGCGTTTTCGCCGCCATTGACTTGCATTAGAACGCGCCAATTCTGCAAGACTGCTTCTGTACATGCTTAATTGGCGCGTTGTAATGTCTGGATGGTACCCGAGTGTGGAGAAGAGAAGACTCTCATCCACACCCAGGTACCATAGAAACTGTAAAAAAAAGAATAAAATAAAAAATAAAGATTATATTCACCTACCGACAGCCCCCGGTCTCCTTCCCTGTGCTTGCCAGCAGACTGAAGGACCTGCGCTGACGTCACAGTCATGTGACAGCAGGTCTTTCAGTGCAGTGTCCCGCGATCAGCTGGCAGCCAGGAAGGAGCGCAGCAACACACGCCGGGCCATCGGAAGGTAAGTATCAAGGTTTATTTTTTTATTTTTAACCACTCTAAAGGTCACACTATATAAATCCATGCTGTTTGCATGGATTTATATAGTGTGACCTAGTTGTCAAGCACTTTCCAAGTGATGCTAAAATCGCTTTGAAAGCGCTTGTCAATCCGCATGCGGAAACGCATGTGAATCCACATGTATTACGCTGGAAAAACGCATGTACAATCCGCATGCGTTTTTTCTGCCAGGGAGATGCAGAAATGCTGCAGAAATTTTCTGCTTCATTTCTGCATTGTGGGCACATAGCCTTAATGTAAATGATTAAGTAGCTGAATTTCCATTTTGGGGTAACAAACTCCTTTTGAGAGATTCCTTGCAGTTACTTTGCATGTTGATTTACTTTGTAAGGACACAAGTGCACACATTTCAGATTTTGTCACCTTTTTTCTGTGCAGATTTGTCACAAAACCTAAAGGGTTTCCCGATGCCAGGAAAGTGACTGAGAATCCTGACGTCTCCTGCACATGTTACTTATTTGTGACTTGCAGGTTTGGTGAAGATATAATTCTGCAGGATGTCAATTCTGTCAGCGTTTTTGCTGCAGATTTCACCCACACTGATGAGTGGGGAAAAATCTGCACCTATTTACAGCATTTTCCAGACAAGAGATGGAGAAACCAAAAGCTTAATGTGTGCACACAGCCTAATAGACGTCATTACTAGTGTTGAGCGAGCATGCTCGACACTGCTCGTTACTCGCCCGAGCATCTCACTACTCGGGATGTTCGGCGAGCACCGAGCATTTCCGGGTTACTCGGGCGGGAGCTCGGGTCTCCGCCCTGCATGTTTGGCGCTCTTTACAGAGCCAATGAACATGCAGGGATTGCCAGCCAGTCACTGTAATGCCGCAGCCATGTTGTTTGTGGGCATTACAGTGATTGGCTGGCCGCCCAGCGTCACCTCGAGTATTTAAAACCGGGCGCCGCCATCTTGGACTCAGTCGCCCGGGATCACACAGTCTAGGGAAAGTGCTGCTGATTTAGGGAGAGATATATACTGCGAAATAGTTAGTGTAGGGTCTGTAAAAGCTGCCAGATCAAACAAACCGTCCTTCTCAGGACTAATATCCATCCCAGATATCAGGCAGGCAGGCAGGCTGTATAGGAAACACAGTGGTTATACCAGCAAACGCTGCATTACAGTCCTGTGTGCTCCTGCTGCTCAAATTGCTAGACTTAGCTCCAGGTCTCGGGGGCCAGGAAAAATCCTTTTTTTTTTTTTTTCATCTAAATCCTCTTTTTTTCTCCGCTAGAAGTGGTGGAAGAGGAGATCCCATGTAGCGATGCCCAAATATTTGAACAGCCACGGCCACAGGAAGGCGACGCTGGCGCAATTTGTCACAAGAGGTGGACGATGACGAGACACAATTGCCACGAAGTGAGGAGGAGGATCGTGGTGCGGAAGTGGAAGAGGAGGACGTGGTGGATGATCTAGTAACTGACCCAAGGTGGCAGGAGGACACGCAGAGCGAGGCGAGCAGCACACAGGGGGAGGGAGGCAGAGCACCCCAACAGACAGGAAGAAGCAGTGTGGTGGCTGCACACAGAAGGCGGGCAACCGTTCCCCGTAACACCAACACGAGGGACGTTGCCAGTACAACCGGTAGGTCTTCCAGAGTCTGGAATTTTTTTAAAGACTCTGCTGATAACCCCAAAAAGGCCATTTGTACCACCTGCCATGCCAGTGCCAGCAGGGGTGACAAAAGTACCAGCCTGACCTCCACCAACATGATCAGGCACATGTCAGCAAAGCACCCGACTTTGTGGGGCGAACCCCAGGGTCCACGACCAGTGTCAGCGGGTGTCACCACTGCTTTTTCCGCCGTTGTGCGTGTAAGAGAACCCCCTGTTGTGCGTGCAAGGCAATCCCCTGTCCATACTGCATGCAAAGATTCCCCCTCCTCTCAGTCTTCACTTGTTATGGCAGTTTCTCAAGAAACAGCATCAACGTCCACGTCAGCGTTCAATTGTCCTTATCCCAGACCTTTGAACGAAAGAGCAAATTCGCAGCCAACGCCCCACAGGCCACAGTCCTAAATTCGCACATTTCACGACTGCTTGCGTTGGAAATGCTGCCTTTTAGGCTGGTGGAGACGGAATCCTTCCGCAACCTTGTGGCGGTGGCCGTCCCTCGGTGCTCGGTCCCCAGCCGACACTATTTTGCCCGGTGTGCCATCCCCGCACTACACAAGCATGTGTCCCAAAACATCTGCCGTGCCCTCAACAACGCAATTACTGGGAGAGTCCACCTGACAACGGACACATGGACAAGAGCTTGTGGCCAGGGACGGTACATCTCTCTGACGGCACACTGGGTAAACATAGTGGAAGCCGGGAACCAGTCGGACCTTGGGACGGAACACATCCTCTCCACATCGAGGATTGCGTTCCCTATGTCAGTCAGAGTTGCCCCCACAGTGTACAGCTCCTGATGATCATCCTCCTCATGTTCACCCTCCATCTCAGATATCACCGCATCAGTTACAAGCTGGAAGCACTGCCGTACTGCCTCCGCCAAGTAGCAACAGGCTGTGCTGAAACTCATAAACTTAGGTGATAAACCTCACAGTTGTGGACAGCTGTGAAAGAGCAGGCAGATCTGTGGCTGAGACCGCTGAACCTACATCCAGGCATGGTCGTGTGTGACAATGGCCGTAACCTGGTGGCGGCTCTGAGGCGAGATCACACACGTACCATGCCTGGGTCATGTGCTTAAGCTCGTGGTTCAGCGGTTTCTTAAATCGTACCCCGAGTTGCCAGATCTGCTCGTCGAAGTACGCCGCCTGTCAGCTCATTTTCAGAAGTCGGCTACAGCTTCCGCCGCCCTTGCTGTGTTGCAACAGCGTTTGCAGCTTCCGTCACACCGACTTGTGTGTGATGTCCCTGACGCGCCCCTGGGCCTGAGTCGCGCAGCGTTGCGCACGCGGGAGCCTACCCGGAGCCGGATCTGATAGGGGTAGTAGTCTCGTGGCGGTGACCCGGTCCGTGCCCAGGGAGTCAGACTAAGTGGCGGTGTATTAGCAGTAGATGTAGGACGACTACGCCACCCGTTGAATGCAGCTATGGAGCTGCCGCTGCAGGGCAGACCGCTGAGGCCGGTGGAAGGATGGTGCAGCGTGGATGGTATAACCCCCAACGGGAGGAGTATGGCCTCAGGGCAGCCGACGTGGATGATGGGGGTAGCAGGAACCACTCAGAGACGATGCGGTGTAGTTCAGGGTCTTTACTGGTGACAAAGATAGACCCTCCCGGAGTACTGGCTAGCGGTCGGGGCCTGGTCAGTCCTTGAGCAGATGGGATCCCCCTTGGCCAGGCGGAGTTGTAGGCCTCCCCAACTAATTGTACTCTTCTGGCTACCTTGCTAGAGGCGGGTAAAGGTAGCCCACGTCCCTGAGTGTACCGTGTGGTGCTCACCCGTATGGCCGGTGACTCGGGGCCTTCTAGGGGCTTCCGCTCCACGACGGCGGTGCTGGTCCCACGCGTGTGACCGTGCCTTCGGGTTTCTTGGCCAGAGGACCTGAAATCCCCTGCCGGTCGGTTTCTGCTGCTGGGTCAGGGTTAGTCCCCACAGCCTCGGACTCCGGGTCCGGTGGTAACTCTTCAATCAGGGCGAGCTCTTCAGCTGCCAGCCCCTGATTCCTTTTAGCACGACTTCCTCAGAGCTCCTGATCTTTCTTTCCTATAGCTGCTTCTCCTCTTCTCTCTCTACTCTTCTCTTCTCTTCTCTCTAACCCTGCCTCAGCCCCAGTTTTATATAGGGGAAGTTCTTCCCCTCCCAGGACTGGGCAGGAGGTGTGGCATGCATAGGATTCCTGACCAAGAGACCTCCCACCTGCTCTCAGACATAACATTGCTATTACTGTGGAGACCAGAGCTCTGGGGTGCCACATTCCCCCCTAGTGAAATTTAGTACTCCGGGACTAAACATACTTTTGTAAACATAACAAGGTGTAAACAAAAACAGTACAATAAAGAAAACACATTAGGATGGTCACGGCGTGTCCGCAACCGGGTGTAACTTTTGAGGAAAACAAGGTTGTCCATTTCACCAACACAGGGAGACGTAACCAGGTAGGGGTCTGTCCTGCCCCGAGTCCTTAACAGTCTTTTAGTCCGTCCTGGGTTACGCTCCAATTATATGCACAAAGGATTCCCGGTAAATCCACCAAAGACTCCTATAAATAACTAGAAACACATAATTATACACAAGCAACAATAAACAGGTAAACATTAATAAAACAGCTTGAACATTTAGATCCTCCACCGTATGGGCAACTGGCCTCTAGTGACCCTAGTGGACCTACGGAGCTGGTTGACTGGTCCTGAGCTACAGGGTATAGGAGCTGTCAAGGGTAAACTGGGCAGCCGTCTACGGACTCTTTGGGTCACTAGGGGTATGGCAGGCTCACTATAAGCAGAGGGTTGATTTTCCTGGTCTGCTTGTGTGGGGCCTTCTGCCTCCTGGACCGGCTGTTCTTCCCGCTCTACCTGTGTCTCCTTAGGCACTTGGGATGCTGGTTGGAGGAACGTGAGGACGGGTACCACAACAGCACCATTGACTTGAGTCCAAGACCGAGGGAAGTCTCCGAGCACAGTACTAACCCTATCTTCCCTTTCCTCTACGGGTCGAGGGTCCTCTTGTTCCTCTTCAGGGTTCCGTAGCTGTTCGGGACACTTCTTCAGGTGATCCCGGGATACAATGGCTGTGGTTTCCCCTCCGTCTTTACTGATCGTACAGATCTTTGGGTTGTCGTGGCTTGAGGGCAGTACGGTGTACGGGTCCTTCTCCCACTGGTCGTCCAACTTGTGGAGCCGCCTTTTCCTCTTCAAGACCTGCTCTCCGGGCACCAGGGGAACAGCGGGAGCATACTGGTTGTAAGTTTTCTCTTGTCTTTCCCTAGCTTGACAGAGACTACGCTCCACGCTCTCCTGTACTTTTCGGTACTGCTGCTGCCTCTCTGTGTCCCAGTCTGCTTCTGGTGAAGTGTCCTCGGGTGTCAGGACTCCCATCTCCAGATCAACAGGAAGCTTACCAGGTCTTGCCCTCATCAGGTAAGCCGGGGTACAGTTGGTGGAACCTACAGGGATGTGGTTGTATAGGTCCAACAGGTCGGGCAGCTTCTCAGGCCACAGACTGCGTTCCTCCAGGGGCAATGTTTTCAGAAGATCTATCACCACCTGGTTCATTTTCTCACAAAGTCCATTAGTTTGCGGGTGATAGGGTGTTGTTCTTATCTTCCGGCAGCCATACAGGGTGCAGAACTCCTGGAAGACCTCCGCTTCAAAGGCAGGCCCCTGGTCCGTCAGCACCTGCTCCGGGTATCCGTGCGGACGGCAGAAGTGCTGCTGGAAGGCTCTAGCTGCTGTTTGAGCCGTTAAGTCCTTGACGGGGACGACAACCAAGAATCGGGAGTAGTGATCCACGATGGTTAACGCGTAGACGTAGCCACTTCTGCTTGGGGTCAGTTTTACATGATCCAAGGCTACCAGTTCCAACGGCTGTCTGGTGATGATGGACCGCAGGGGAGTCTTCTGGCTGGCACGGTCCCTCCTTCTTAGGTTGCATGGGCCACAGTCTCTGCACCACCTCTCGATGGTTCCTCTCATGCCTACCCAATGGAACCGCCCGCGCAGCAGGAACTCCAGCTTCTTCCATCCGAAATGTCCAGCTCCGTCGTGGTATGCCTCCATCACCATAGCTGCGTCTCTTCTTGGCACCACTACTTGCCAGATTAGTTCATGCGTCCGGGAGTTAACCATTCTGCGGCACAACTTCCCTTTGTAAAGGAACAGTCGACTCTTCTCAGCCCACAGTTGTTTGGCTTCCTCCGGAGCGTCCGGGTCAAGGCGTGCATCTGGCCGAGTCAGCATCTCCTTTACCAGTCGGACGACAGGGTCACTGTCTTGCGTCTCCACCCAGTTGTAATGAGGTAAGGGGTTGAACGTAGCGGATTGCTTACTCCTTACACGGTGGGAATACTGGATAGTTCCATGACGGTGGAACGCGGGGAGCTCAACTTCTTCCAGTCCCTCTGAATCTTCCCCTACGTCCGGTAGGTTTGGCATCCTGGACAGGGCGTCCGCGTTGGTATTGGAGCGTCCTGCCCGGTATTTGATTGTAAACTCATAGTTGGACAAGCGGGCCATCCATCTCTGCTCTAGGGCACCGAGTCTTGCAGTGTCCAGGTGTGTCAACGGGTTGTTATCCGTGTACACGGTGAACCGGGAAGAAGCGAGGTAGTGCTTAAAGCGTTGGGTGACTGCCCACACCACTGCCAGGAACTCTAGCTTAAATGAGCTGTAATTCTCAGGGTTTCTTTCGGTGGGTCACAGTTTTCGGCTGGCGTAAGCAATTACCCTTTCTTTCCCCTGCTGGATCTGGGACAGTACGGCTCCTAGCCCGATGTTACTGGCGTCGGTGTAGAGGATAAAGGGCTGGCTATAATCAGGGTACGCCAGGATTTCATCCCCCGTGAGGGCCATCTTCAGCTGGCGGAAGGACTCTTCTTCCAGCTTCTCCCATCTGAAGGGTGGCTTCTGGTTCTTGGCCTTCCTGGACTGGCCTATCAGGAGGTCCTGCATAGGAGCTGCCTTTTTGGTGAAACCGGGAATGAACCTTCGGTAGTAGCCTACCAACCCGAGGAACTGCCTCACTTCCTTTACGCTGGAGGGGCTTGGCCATTCCTTAATTGCGGTGATCTTATCAGGGTCGGGAGCCACTCCGTCAGCACTCACCACGTGTCCCAGGTACTGCACCTTTGGCTTCAGGAGGTGACACTTGGAGGGTTTCACCTTTAGGCCGTAACTTGCCAGAGCTTCGAACACTTCCGCCAGGTGTTTCAGGTGGTCCTCGTAGGTCTTGGAGTAGACGATGACATCGTCCAGGTATAACAGGACCGTCTCAAAGTTTCGGTGTCCCAGACAGCATTCCATCAATCGCTGGAAGGTTCCTGGTGCGTTGCAGAGTCCAAACGGCATGCAGGTAAACTCGCTAAGTCCCATCGGGGTGGTGAATGCGGTCTTCTCCCGATCCGCCTCTGCTACAGGAACCTGCCAGTACCCGCTAGTGAGATCCAAGGTGGAGAAGAAGTTAGCAGATTTTAAAGCAGCCAAAGACTCCTCTATTCTTGGTAAGGGGTACGCATCTTTGTGTGTGATACGGTTAATTTTCCGGTAATCTACACACATTCTCATGGTGTTGTCTTTCTTTTTGACCAAGACTAGTGGAGCTGCCCAGGGGCTACAGCTATCCCTGATTACCCCAGCCTCCTTCATGTCTCTAAGCATCCCCTTGGCGTGTTGGTAGTGTGCAGGGGGTACGGGTTGATACCTCTCTTTTATGGGAGGATGGTCTCCCGTGGGGATGTGGTGTTCTACCCCCTTGACTCGCCCGAAGTCTAACGGGTGTTTACTAAACACTCTCTCGTACTCTTGAACCACCCGGTAGACTCCCTGTTTCTGGTGGGAGGGAGTGGAGTCAGTACCCAAATGTAGTTGCTGACACCAATCCTCCATTATTTTCTTAGAGCCGTTACCTTCCTCCGGATGAGATGGAGGCAAGGGTTCCACAGACTGTATAGAATTTTGGTTGATAGTATATAATTTGGCTAGCGTAGCATACCGGGGCAGGTATACTTCCCTTTTCCCGATATTTATTATGCGAACGGGCACCCTCCCATGGCGTACATCAACTACCCCCCGGGCTGTCAAAATGGTGGGCCTACTGTCTGAGTAGACTGGTTCTACCATGGCCTGGTAATCTCTACCTCTCAGACCAATAGCTGCCCGGCACCAAATCATCATTTCACTTTTCGGGGGCATGGCAATAGGGAAAGGGTCACACATTCTTACGCTACCAATCTCACCGCCGGAGAGTTCCACTTGTTGCCGTCGCATCAGTGCCCGGATCTCTTTCTGGAGCACTCGCTGCTGGCCGGAGCTGGCGTTCTTGGCAACCTGCTGTAAAATGAAAATCACCTCTGCAAGACAATTTTCAATCACATTAGTTCCTAGAGTTATCTTTGGGTGACTCTCGCGCTTGTCAATGTCTACAATGATCAGTCCCTGTGCTGCCAGTTCGACTCTACCGATTTTAATGGTCATCTCTTTAAATCCGATCTGCGGCACGGGTTGACCATTGCTGGCGATGATACTCAAGTCGTCGTCAGGGTAGCGGGTTATATCCGAGTCATTCCAGTACTGCTTGAAGAGCACGTTCGGGATGGTGGTGACCTGTGACCCGGTGTCCAGTGGGGCACTCATAGGAATGCCATCCAGTACCACAGGCAAGACTGGACGTCCTCCCACATATTTGTCGCGCCAGTTCGATGGGCCTGGTGATCTTTTTCCTGGGGGTTGGCCCTCTACCCCAGGTTGTGCCAGTTTAAAGGACAGTACCTTGCCATATGTCCGGGTTGATTGCAGCGGCGGCAGATGGGTTGTCCGTCGTCGTTGTATTGGTCGCTGGGTCTTCCTCTGGCCGGTGGGGTCCTCCTTGGTCGACGCCACGGGATGTCCTCCGGTCCGGATGCCAGCTGGATCTTCCCTGGAGCAGAAACCTGTAAAGACTGCACAGTTCGGGTTAGCGCAGCAACGCTTTTAGCTAGCTCTTGGACCTGATGGTGCAGGTCTGGAGCCGGGTCATTGTTCAAAGCCTGCGCATCAGCCCCCACAGGCCCTGCCGACAAGGGCGCCGCCTCCTGGTGGTAAGTGATAGCTGGGCGCCTGTGGGTCACAACGCCACCCGGTGCCGGTTCTCGGAGCACCCGGATGGCTCTGTCCTTGAACTGTGCAAAGTCCAGATGAGGATCCTGTAAGGCTATGGCCCGCAACTGGGTTCGGTGGACATTGCAATATAGTCCCTCTATAAATTGTTCGGTCAACAGCCTGTCCTCGTTTCCCACGCTGTCGGGGTCGGTCTGCTTAATGGCTCTCAGGGCCTCTTGTAGGTTTAGTGCATAGTCCCTTATACTCTCATGTGCTCGCTGCTTGCACCCATAGAATTTAAGCTTAATCTCGGCTGAGGTGCGGGTATCAAAGGTGTCCCTCAGCCGGGTTAGTATCCCTGCGACAGTCCTCCTCCCAGGTGGCCAGGACTTTACCTCCCTTTGGGCTGCCCCGGTTAGTTGGGCCACCAGGATGCTCACTTTTTGCTCTTCTGTGAGGGGGTACACCTGGAAGAGGCTATCCAGCTTTTCTCTAAAGTCATTCAGGGTATGTGACTCCCCTGAGTATTGGGGTAGCCAGGCTGCTCCCGGGATATAGGGCATGGTGAAAGGCATGACTGCAGCAGCGCTGGCGCTGGCGGGGGTTGAGGCAGTGAAGCTCTCCTCCGTATCCGACATCTTCCTCCCCCCTAGTGGACCGTGGCCTTCCTTGCGATGATCCTCTTCCGTAGGCCGCGGCTCCGCAGTGGATCGTCAGGGTTGAGGACCTTCCGTCGCGCTCCTGTGACGTCGGCGTCTGCTGGGCTCCTTCCAGGACCTTACGCAACGTCCGGACGTGAGGCGAGGCTTCAGTTCTCGCGCGCTTTCGGAGTCCACGCCCCTCTTCTTCCCGCGCGGCGTCTTCAAGATGGCGTCCAACGGCGGGAAAACTCCACGGATGGCGGGAAGAAGGCAGAAGATGGCGCCGGATAGCGGGAAAACTTTGCGGATGGCGGGAAGAAGGTAGAAGATGGCGCCGGATGGCGGGAAACTTCACCACTGGTAAGTTTGAACAGTCTTTTTCAGGCACGCAGTACCCGGTGGTTGCGGGCACGTAATCCTGCCGACTACGCCAAAAGTTGACGGGCCCCTGGGCCTGAGTCGCGCAGCGTTGCGCACGCGGGAGCCTACCCGGAGCCGGATCTGATAGGGGTAGTAGTCTCGTGGCGGTGACCCGGTCCGTGCCCAGGGAGTCAGACTAAGTGGCGGTGTATTAGCAGTAGATGTAGGACGACTACGCCACCCGTTGAATGCAGCTATGGAGCTGCCGCTGCAGGGCAGACCGCTGAGGCCGGTGGAAGGATGGTGCAGCGTGGATGGTATAACCCCCAACGGGAGGGGTATGGCCTCAGGGCAGCCGACGTGGATGATGGGGGTAGCAGGAACCACTCAGAGACGATGCGGTGTAGTTCAGGGTCTTTACTGGTGACAAAGATAGACCCTCCCGGAGTACTGGCTAGCGGTCGGGGCCTGGTCAGTCCTTGAGCAGATGGGATCCCCCTTGGCCAGGCGGAGTTGTAGGCCTCCCCAACTAATTGTACTCTTCTGGCTACCTTGCTAGAGGCGGGTAAAGGTAGCCCACGTCCCTGAGTGTACCGTGTGGTGCTCACCCGTATGGCCGGTGACTCGGGGCCTTCTAGTGGCTTCCGCTCCATGACGGCGGTGCTGGTCCCACGCGTGTGACCGTGCCTTCGGGTTTCTTGGCCAGAGGACCTAAAATCCCCTGCCGGTCGGTTTCTGCTGCTGGGTCAGGGTTAGTCCCCACAGCCTCGGACTCCGGGTCCGGTGGTAACTCTTCAATCAGGGCGAGCTCTTCAGCTGCCAGCCCCTGATTCCTTTTAGCACGACTTCCTCAGAGCTCCTGATCTTTCTTTCCTATAGCTGCTTCTCCTCTTCTCTCTCTACTCTTCTCTTCTCTTCTCTCTAACCCTGCCTCAGCCCCAGTTTTATATAGGGGAAGTTCTTCCCCTCCCAGGACTGGGCAGGAGGTGTGGCATGCATAGGATTCCTGACCAAGAGACCTCCCACCTGCTCTCAGACATAACATTGCTATTACTGTGGAGACCAGACCCCTGGGGTGCCACATCCCTACATGTTGGAACTCTACCCTCCACATGTTGCAAAGGATTTGTGAGCAGAAGAGAGCAGTTGTAGAGTACCAGCTGCAACAAGGCCGTCGATATTCAGGTCAGACTCCACACATAAGACCTCAGGAGTGGACCTGGATGTCTGACATATGTACCATCCTGACAATCTTTGAGGAGTCCACCAAGATGGTGAGTGGCGATGACGCCATCATTAGCGTCAGCATCCCACTTGTCTGTCTTTTGCAACGCACTCTGCAGAGAATTAAAGAGGAGGCATTGCAGCCAGAGTATGATGAGATGGATCAAGAAGCCGTAGCGGGCGATTACACACAGCCCAGCCTCATCTCATCCCAATGTGCATTGGGGGACCATGAGGGAGAGGAGGAGGAGGAAGAAAAACAGGAGCTGGTATCATGTTCTTTAGTACCTGTACAACTGTCATATCATCGGTTTAGCGTTGGTGGCCTGAGGACGGGGAGGAGGAGGAGAGCATGGTCAGTCGTGATCTTGGTGAGCACACGGAAGTCTTGCCCGTTACCAGTCTGGCACGTATGGCTGACTTTATGTTACGCTGCCTTAACCGTGACCCTCGCGTTGTCAAAATGTTGGGTGACAGTCATTACTGGTTGGTGACACTTTTAGACCCCCGCTACAAGGAGAACTTTCACTCTCTTATTCCTGAGGTAGAGAGGTCTACAAAAATGGGGCAGTACCAGAAGGCTCTTGCTGCAGAACTGTTAAAAAAAAAATTCCCATCTGAACACGCTAGCGGCAGAGGTCACAGTTGGTTGCCCAACCAAGGCGTACAGGCGAGCGAGACGCAACTCCAATCCAGCAGAGGCAGGGGAACACTGTCAACGTTCTGGGACAGTTTTCTGAGACCCACCCAATTTACAGGCCCTGAGGCTCAGGGTACTCTCACAAGGAGTGGAAAGTTTCAAAAGATGGTGAGGGGGAGTACCTTGCCGACCGTACCAGCGTCCTCCGTGATTCCTCTGTGCCTTTTAATTATTGGGTATCCAAGCTGGACACTTGGAATGAACTTTCTCTGTATGCCTTGGAGGTCCTGGCCTTCCCTGCCGCTAGCGTGTTATCGGAGCGTGTTTTTAGTGCCGCTGGGGGAATTATAACTGATAAGTGTTAGAACTCTCCTGTTAGGTTTCTTCTAGTTTGCTTGTCACATGACCTTTTTTGCCTATTTAAACCTGCTCCGCCCTTCTGGCCTTGCTGGACTTCATTGTAATTTCAACTCTTTATCTAGCCAGGTGCTTTGTTACCTTACTCCGTCAGTTTAGCTAGGTCTCTTGACCTCTATTTTCTATGTTGTTTTGTTTGTCCTTTTCTGCTACAATTTCTGTTAGGAGGTGTCCATCTTACTCCCAGTCCCTAGTTCTTGTAGGGATCCCTCCCTCACATCTATAGGTCTTCGTACAGACTAGCTGAGGACTTTAGCGGGTCTGATCACAGGATCAGGTTCCTCGCTACAACGTAGCGGGTTAAGCTTAGTTCTATTGTAGGGACAGATCTCCTTTCTTTCCTTAGTGCTTGTAGCAGATCATAACAGTAAGTCCAGCCCAAAAATATCTCTTAAGGAAAGACTTCCCATTTCCATCATGGTGTCGGTTCAGGATTTGGCTCAACGCCTGCAGGGACTCTCTCTGGAGGTGGCCGAGCTCCAACAACACGTGAGTAGCTGTTCTGGAGCACATTTTGTGGAGCCAAAGGTACGTTTGCCTGATTTATATTTTGGTGATCAAGAAGATTTTTTTTCCTTTTAAAAATGCTTGTTTATTATATTTTCGTTTGAGACCCAGATCCTCTGGTGATGAATCACAGCGCATAGGGTTCATAATGTCACTTTTGCGTAAAGAACCTCAGGGATGGGCCTTTTCTCTCCAACCTAGTGATCCATGCTTTAGATCAGTGGATAGTTTTTTTTCTGCTTTGGGTCTGTTGTATGATGATCCTGATCGTGTCTCATCAGCTGAGACTGAATTGAGACGTTTGAGGCAGGGATCAGGTAATGTGGAAAAATATTGTTCTCACTTACGTCGGTGGTCTGCCCAGGTGGGGTGGAACGATTCAGCTTTGAAAAGTTTGTTTCTTGCGGGGCTAGGTGAAAGGGTTAAGGATCTGCTGATTGCTTATCCCACACCTGGAAACTTGCAGGAGGCAATGCAATTAGCTATATGGGTGGACAGGAGACTGCGTGCAAGGGTTAATGAGAGTAAAACCTCTGCCATGTCAGCTCCGAGTCTTGAGAGGGTCTGTACTGACATTGGAGAGCCGATGGAGATTGGGGCGATGGCACCCCGCTCTCAGGAAAAAGACCGCAGGTTTTCTGAAGGTGTGTGCTTTTATTGCGGAAAATCTGATCATTTCATTAAGAACTGTGTGCTTCGTATGAACAAAGAAAAAAAAAAAGGTCAGTTACGCCCATATAGCCTGTTTAAATACTAAGCGGGTATTCCTATGTGCTACTACCGTTGCTCAGGAAGAATTAATTGAATTTCGGGTATTTGTGGATTGTGGTTCTACTCTGAATGTGATTGATGGGGGGATTCTTGGAAAAACTTAAATTAAAACCCAAACCTTTGTCATCCCCTATTGCTGTGGTTTCCGTCGATGGCTCTCCCTTGAAGAGTGTTACTCACAAGGTCTGTGAATTTCCCCTCACTATTAATGGTGTTCACCAAGAGAATTTGGATTTGGTAGTATTAAATAATTTGCCTTGTCCAGTAGTTTTGGGGTTGCCCTGTTTAAAATTGTACAATCCTGTACTGGATTGGTCTACCAATGAAATTAAGTCCTGGAGCCCTAAGTGTTATGACAAGTGTTGTAACGGACGTATTGCTGCGGTGGAAAAAGGGGAATTACCTGTACCTATTTAGGATTTTTGGAGAGTTTTTTCTGAGGATGAGTCACAAATTTTGCCTCCCCATAGAGACTATGATTGTACCATTGAATTTGTCCATGGAGCGACTCTTCCTAAAAGTCGTTTATTTAATCTTACTATTCCTGAGAGAAAGGCTTTGGAGGAATACATACAAACGAGCTTGGCCGCCGGTCACATTAGGCCTTCCAAGTCTCCTGTGGCTGTTGGATTTTTTTTTGTTAAAAAAAAAGGACGGCGGTTTACGTCCTTGTCTGGATTTTCGTGAGATTAATAAAATTACTGTACGCAATCCTTACCCACTGCCATTGATTCCTGATTTGTTTAACCAGTTAGTGGGGGCCAAGTGGTTCTCTAAAATTGATGTCCGGGGGGCATACAATTTGTTGCGCATGAAGGACGGTGATGAATGGAAGACTGCTTTTAACACTCCTGTGGGTCATTTTGAGAATCTGGTTATGCCTTTCGGTCTTACCAATGCACCAGCATTTTTTCAGAATCTTATTAATGACATCCTTAGACCTTTGATCGGCAAAAATTTGGTTGTGTATTTGGATGACATTTTGATTTATTCAACGGATCTGGAGTCTCATTGGCGGAGCGTACGTGAGGTATTACAGTTATTAATTGACAATTCGCTTTTTGCTAAGCTGGAGAAATGTGAGTTCGCTGTACAGAGAATTAGTTTTTTGGGCTACATTATCTCCAGCGAGGGCTTTGAGATGGACCCGGTGAAAGTTCAAGCTGTGCAGGAATGGCCTAGGTCTATTGGTTTGAAATCGATACAGAGGTTTTTGGGTTTCGCCAATTAATACAGAAAATTCATTAAAAATGTTTCTATTATTGTCAAACCACTGACCGATCTCACCAGGAAAGGTGCTAATGCGGTTCAGTGGACTACTGAGGCCATTGAAGCTTTTGTGTTTCTAAAGGAGAGGTTCAGCTCTGCTCCCATCCTTATGCAGCCTGATGTGACTAAGCCGTTTTTGGTTGAGGTTGATGCTTCTTCGGTGGGGGTTGGTGCGGTGTTGTCTCAGAAAAACAAGGATGAAGTACATCCCTGTGCTTTTTTTTCAAAAAATTTTTCTGAGACTGAACTTAATTACGATATTGGTAATCGGGAATTGTTGGCTATTAAACTCGCATTTGAACACTGGCGTCATCTCTTGGAAGGTGCTGAATTTCCCATTCAGGTTTTCACTGATCATAAAAATCTGATCTATCTTGATGCTGCCAAGCGCTTGAATGCCCGTCAGGCTAGGGGGGCACTTTTTTTCTCGCGGTTTAATTTTTCTGTTACTTACATCCCGGGTACCAAGAATGTTAAAGCTGATGCTTTGTCTCGCAGCTCATCTCCCATGGTCGGTGCTGAGGAGGAGGAGAGCATTTTACAAGAAGGTGTTGTGATTGCTGCATTGGACTCCGTTTTGGAAGATGAGATTCTTAAAGCACAGGAGAATGCCCCATCTAACACTCCCCATGGGAGGTTGTTTGTGCCTAGGACCTTTAGGAGAGATTTGTTTGTTGAGTGTCATGAGTCTCGGTTGGCAGGTCATCCAGGAATTTCTGAGACCAAGAGACTTGTGGGTCGCAGTTTTTGGTGGCCTGGATGGCAGAAGGAAGTTATTAAGTGGGTGCGTCAATGTACTGTGTGTGCTAGATCTAAGTCTTCACATGCTCCTGCTGCGGGATTGCTTTGCCCTCTGGAGGTTCCTAGTGCACCTTGGACACATCTGGCTATGGACTTTATTACTGACCTTCCCCCCTCTGAGGGATTCACGGTCATCTGGGTGGTCGTGGACCGTTTTAGCAAGATGTGTCACTTGGTTCCCTTCATCAAACTGCCCTGCGCTAAGACACTCGCTAAGGCCTTTGTCAAGGAGATTGTGAGACTCCATGGCCTTCCTACTGACATTGTTTCTGATAGGGGACCTCAGTTCGTGGCTCGTTTTTGGCGTGCCTTTTGTGACAGGTTGGGAGTTCATTTGTCATCTTCATCTGGATATCATCCTGAGTCTAATGGCCAGACAGAAAGGAAGAACCAGGATGTTGAGCAGTTCTTGCATTGTTTTGTGGCAGACAATCAAGAGGGGTGGTCTGAGTTTCTGCCACTTGCTGAATTTGCTCTTCACAACCATACATCCTCTTCTGCTGGGTGTTCGCCTTTTTTTTGTTGTTCTAGGAGACATCCGTCTTTTGGGTCATTCTCCAAATTGGTATCGGCTGTGCCTGAGGAGGAGAGTTTTTCCGGTGATTTGGAAAGAGTTTGGACGGATGTGCGTGGTAATCTGCAGGAAGCTAACAAAAAATCTAAGAGGTACTTTGACAGGAAACGTCAAAAGGTTTTGTTTACGGCTGGTGACATGGTTTGGTTGTCCTCTAAGAATCTGCGGTTGAGGATTCCTTCTAAAAAATTGGGTCCCAAGTTTGTAGTGCCCTTTAAGGTGCTTCAGGTAGTTAACCAATCTGCTGTTAGGTTGGAGATTCCCACCTCCTGGAAGATTAATCCGGTGTTCCATGTTTCTCTATTGAAAAAAGCTGATGTATCTGATAGAGACGCCACTGCCACTGTTCCTCTGGTGGTGGAGGACGGGGAATATGAAATTTCCCGCATCCTTAATTCTAGACGGTATAGAGGGAGTTTGCAGTATCTCATCCCTTGGAAGGGTTTCGGTCCCGAGGATAACTCATGGGTGAGGGCGGATGATGTTTCTGCTTCCAGACTTGTCAGAGCATTTCACAGGAGGTTTCCTGATAAGCCTGGGCCTAGGGGATCCGGAGGATCCTCACAGAAGAGGGGGTACTGTTAGAACTCTCCTGTTGGGTTTTTTCTAGTTTGCTGGTCACATGACCTTTTTTGCCTATTTAAACCTGCTCTGCCCTTCTGGCCTTGCTGGACTTCATTGTAATTTCAACTCTTTATCTAGCCAGGTGCTTTGTTACCTTACTCCGTCAGTTTAGCTAGGTCTCTTGACCTCTATTTTCTATGTTGTTTTGTTTGTCCTTTTCTGCTACAATTTCTGTTAGGAGGTGTCCATCTTACTCCCAGTCCCTAGTTCTTGTAGGGATCCCTCCCTCACATCTATAGGTCTTCATACAGACTAGCTGAGGACTTTAGCAGGTCTGATCACAGGATCAGGTTCCCCGTTACATCGTAGGGATTAAGCTTAGTTCTATTGTAGGGACAGATCTCCTGTCTTTCCTTAGTGCTTGTAGCAGATCATAACAATAAACGCACTCAGCCATGTGAGGATTTTTTTTTTTTTTCAGAACGAGTTGTAGTTTTGAATGATGCAATTAATTTTGCTATAAAACATACATTATAAAAGAGGCAGCCATACTTGCCAATACCTAGTCGCAATACTAATATACTACGGTATGTATCAGCCCTCAGGTGAAGACAGAGCTGGTGCAAAATACTAATGAAATAACCACTCTCACACCTACCATTTTTTTTTTGGACCATAAGACGCACCTAGGTTTTAGAGGAGAAAAAAAAAATTGAAGCAAAAAACGTGTTCATGATGCACTTTTAAGGGGGAGGAGGTCTTCTTCTGACACTGGTATAGGGGTAATGTCCCCCAATTCTGACAATATCCCCCATCCTGGTATGTATGTGACGCGCCCCCTGGGCCAGTGTTGTTTGGGGAATACCCGGAGCCGGATCAGATGGGGGTTGTAGTCTCCGAGTGGCGGTGACCCGGTCCGTGCCCAGGGTGTCAAGCTTAGTGTGTGGCAGTCCTACAGGTGTTACTGGATGTTCTTTAGTGTCGACTACACCACCCGTTGATTTGCGGTGAATACGGCCGCCGCTGCAGCAGGGTCCGCTGAGGCTGGTGGTGTTTGTGCAGCTCCGGTAGTATAACCCCCAACGGGAGGGGTATAGCCTCAGGGGGTCAGGTGTAGAGGATGGTGGTGGTGGTGGTGCAGTGTGGACGGTAAGAAGACTCAGAGTCGGGCTGTGCAGTTCAGGGTCTTTACTTACTGCTGTTCTTGTGGTCACTCTGGCCTTGAGTGACCACCCGAGCCGTGCTGCGTCCACCAGGTCCTGGACTCGGCCAACCCCCAGGTGATTCTGGAGCGTGGTCCTGAGCTCCCTTTCTGACTTGTCCTTCTCTCTGGCCTTCCCCACCAGGGATCCACCTATGTCCGGCTCCCTCGGGCCTCTTGTTGGTAAAACCCTTGTCTCTGGGTTCCCTGACCCTATTCTTGGTTTGCCTTCCGGGTGGATTTAGTGAGTGGTCGTGGCAGATCCTGCCCACGACCTCCGGTCTCTGGCTAAGGATTAGTGCCCTCCACCAGCTTGGGATCCGGTACCCTTGTGCCAACCCTTCACCCTTCTGGTTGTATTTGGGCTCTTGGGGTTCCCTCTTCTCCCCCTCTGGGTCCTTCTTTCTCCTCTCTCTCTCTTGGCCTTGTAGCTGCTCTTCTCCTCTGCTCTCTTCCTCCACAAAAGGCTGGCTGTTAACTTTCAGACCAAACCTCTACAAAAGACTGACTCACTGACCCTGTCTCTAGATGGTTCCCACCTTATATACTCCCTCTATGTGTGAGCTCAGGTGACCAGCACCCAATGAGCTCCTAACATTACCCAGACTGCTCCCCCTATCTGCCCCTACACTACTGGGATGTTCCAACCCCCTCCCACTCCAGCCAGGGACAGACACTGTCGTACCTGCACATATACACTGGTGGGAGTACCGTTGGTCTGTCCCCCGGAAATGGGATGTGTGTAGTGCATGCAGCCTACTGAGCTCAGTTCCACACTCCATCCTTACCCGGGAGTGGAATATCACACCTCTGGCTGAGGTGCAATACCCCTGTAGCAGCCGAATCCTCAGGGTGCTACATTCCCCCCTGGTAAATCACAGCACGTCCTCAGGCTGTAAGATATAAAAACATCCAAAACATACAATTTTTTTTTTTTTAAACATAAACATATAAAACATCACACATATTATTAGCAATAAAACTTTTCATAAATAACATTCTTGTAAACACTCTTGCTCCTCCGGCCACGGTGCAACTTGTGACCGGGAAAAGTGCGACAGTCTCTCTTGTAGATAAATGGTTTCCTATAAAACCAATAGAGGGCGCCTTAGAAAGCGCAACTATATACAATGGAAAGTGGCCGCTCTCAGTCCTCGGCCAGGTAATGGAATAGGGACACACGGGTAACAGTTCACACTTTGTCCCAACGGGGACATATTTTAAGCAGCAACAGTTCTGATACCCCTACGGGCAACTATTTACAGTCTCTCTCTACCGTACTTCAATGACGGCGTCCTCCTGCTTTTTCTTGTTGTCGGTTGGTTTCAGACCCGTCCGGGTCCTCTTGCTCCTCCTCACACCGCAGCTCCTCCTCCGTCAGGCGATGTACATGGAGGGCGTAGGGTCCTTTGGCACACTTGTGCCGGGTGAACGTGACCTCGTCCCCTACATATAGGTCACGACCTGTGTGTCCCTCCGGCAGATGGCTTTCTACGTCTCTGCGGGTTACAAAGACGTCGCCGGGGGTATGATGGTCTCTTATGAAGCCCCACCCATGCTGCAGGTTGAATTTAATCACAGTCCCGGTAGTACGGGGACCATGCGCTGCACGGGGTTCTCTCCTGGTCCGGCTCTTCTGCTCCGTGCTCCTTATCTGCGCTTGCTGTTCCCGGACCCGCCTCTCTCTCCGCTCCCTTTCGAAGACCTCGAGCTGCTGGCGGCAGCACTCTGCACGCTCCGCTGCGGCCGCCCGAGTCTCCTGAGTGAACCCCATGAGGTCTCCTCCGGTGGGGTCCCACTCAAACTGTGCCTCCTCTAGCGGGGGCTGGGTCCTCCTGACGTGCTTCGGAGCCGGAATCAGGGGCTCACACAGGGGCCTCGCCCTTTGGAGTTCCAGTTGGTAGTACTCCTGGGGCCATACAAAGGGCTGCCCATCCGGGCACCTATGCTGGGCGAACAGGTCCTCACCCAGGTGCGGTACTTTAGGTGTTATGGGCGCTGTGGTGGTAGCGGCGCCCGGGTCGACCAGGCCTTGCGACCAGGCTTGGGGCACGCTAAAGGAAAAGGGCACCGTAAGAACGGCGGCGCCCGTGGTTACTCGGCCCTGCGACCAGGCTGGTGGCTCCGCGGAGGTAGGGGGCGCTGTTGGAATGGCGGCGCCCGGGTGTACTAGGCCTTGCGACCAGGCCGATGGTATTTCCTGCTTTGCCGCGCTCAGGGTCGAAGCGCGTGACGTCACAGGGGTCGCGGCCGCGGTTTCCGGTTGAGGCCTAGTCTGCGGCGGTGACGATGCAGCGACGGGCACGGCAGGGGGAACTTCGGGCTCTGCGACGGGGAGCTGGGGCAGGCACGCGGTTTCCCGTCTCGGGGTAGAGACGTCCCCTTTACCTGCCTCCATTCGTTCAGCTCCCTTCTCAGCGCCGTCTCCGGCCTTGAGTCCTCCTGCACCATCCGCAGAGGCGGTCTGTCTCCTCGTCTCGGGTGGCGTGCTCCGCTGACGGGTTTCGGTCTGCTGGGCCATCTCTCGGCTCCACTCCGCCAACGTCTCTCGCTGCACCCGGGCCATCCTCCGTGCGAGGCCCTCCAGCGCGGTCTGTGCACACTCCCGGTCTCGGGGGAGCTGTGCCAGGATCTCCACTAAGCCTGGTGGGGTTGTGGCTTGTAGCAGGCTCCTGACCACTGGGTCGGTGCTGCCTGTCTCTCCCTCCATCTCCGGGTAGGCTTTCTCTGGACTCCTCTCCAGACTTCTTGTCTCCGGGTGCGCTCTCTCCAGACTGCTCCAGGCGACACCCATCTTTGCTCTTTTCTTCTGTCTCCGCCCACATTGAAGGTGGTCCCGGGGCAACTTTGTGATTGTCAGTTCCAGGGGCAGTTCTCTCACGCTGATGGACACTTCCAGCATCACAGTCTCTGTTGGTGGGCGCGGTTTCCGCTTTTGGCGCCATTCTTCGACCTGGCCCACGATGGGAGGTGGCCTCTTGCCACCCTCTGGCACGCCCATAATGGCGTCCGCTCTTCCAAGGCGGGAAATCTTCGGAAATGGCGGGAATCGTCTCCCAGTGGCGGGAAACTCCGTGGATGGCGGGAAAACGCTGCAAATGGCGGACAACCGGCGGGAAACGACCTGTGATGGGGCCCGATGGCGGGGACCCTCCGGAACCGGCAGGAGACTTCTTTTTGAGGTAACGGTGTACTTTTCTTCAGGCACGCAGTACCCGGTTGTTGCGGGCACGTTATCCTGCCGACTACGCCAAAGTTGACGCACCCCCTGGGCCAGTGTTGTTTGGGGAATACCCGGAGCTGGATCAGATGGGGGTTGTAGTCTCCGAGTGGCGGTGACCCAGTCCGTGCCCAGGGTGTCAAGCTCAGTGTGTGGCAGTCCTACAGGTGTTACTGGATGTTCTTTAGTGTCGACTACGCCACCCGTTGATTTGCGGTCAATACGGCCGCCGCTGCAGCAGGGTCCGCTGAGGCTGGTGGTGTTTGTGTAGCTCCGGTAGTATAACCCCCAACGGGAGGGGTATAGCCTCAGGGGGTCAGGTGTAGAGGATGGTGGTGGTGGTGGTGCAGTGTGGACGGTAAGAAGACTCAGAGTCGGGCTGTGCAGTTCAGGGTCTTTACTTACTGCTGTTCTTGTGGTCACTCTGGCCTTGAGTGACCGCCCGAGCCGTGCTGCCTCCACCAGGTCCTGGACTCGGCCAACCCCCAGGTGATTCTGGAGCGTGGTCCTGAGCTCCCTTTCTGACTTGTCCTTCTCTCTGGCCTTCCCCACCAGGGATCCACCTATGTCCGGCTCCCTCGGGCCTCTTGTTGGTAAAACCCTTGTCTCTGGGTTCCCTGACCCTATTCTTGGTTTGCCTTCCGGGTGGATTTAGTGGGTGGTCGTGGCAGATCCTGCCCACGACCTCCGGTCTCTGGCTAAGGATTAGTGCCCTCCACCAGCTTGGGATCCGGTACCCTTGTGCCAACCCTTCACCCTTCTGGTTGTATTTGGGCTCTTGGGGTTCCCTCTTCTCCCCCTCTGGGTCCTTCTTTCTCCTCTCTCTCTCTTGGCCTTGGAGCTGCTCTTCTCCTCTGCTCTCTTCCTCCACAAAAGGCTGGCTGTTAACTTTCAGACCAAACCTCTACAAAAGACTGACTGACTGACCCTGTCTCTAGATGGTTCCCACCTTATATACTCCCTCTATGTGTGAGCTCAGGTGACCAGCACCCAATGAGCTCCTAACATTACCCAGACTGCTCCCCCTATCTGCCCCTACACTACTGGGATGTTCCAACCCCCTCCCACTCCAGCCAGGGACAGACACTGTCGTACCTGCACATATACACTGGTGGGAGTACCGTTGGTCTGTCCCCCGGAAATGGGATGTGTGTAGTGCATGCAGCCTACTGAGCTCAGTTCCACACTCCATCCTTACCCGGGAGTGGAATATCACACCTCTGGCTGAGGTGCAATACCCCTGTAGCAGCCGAATCCTCAGGGTGCTACATATGCATGGCACCCCTAATCCCTATCCTGGTGTGCATGGCACCCCTAATCCCTTTCCTGGTGTGCATGGCACCCCTAATCCCTTTCCTGGTGTGCATGGCACCCCTAATCCCTGTCCTGGTATGCATTGCACCCCTCATTCCTGTCTTGGTATGCATGGCACCCCTCATCCCTGTCCTGGTATGCATGGCACCCATCATCCCTGTCCTGGTATGCATGGCACCCCTCATCCCTGTCCTGGTATGCATGGCACTCCTCATCCCTGTCCTGGTATGCATGGCAACCCTCATCCCTTTCCTGGTATGCATGGCAACCCTCATCCCTGTCCTGGTATGCATGGCACCCCTCATCCCTGTCCTGGTATGCATGGCACCCCTCATCCCTGTCCTGGTATGCATGGCACCCCTCATCCCTGTCCTGGTATGCATGGCACCCCTCATCCCTGTCCTGGTATGCATGGCACCCCTCATCCCTGTCCTGGTATGCATGGCACCCCTCATCCCTGTCCTGGTATGCATGGCACCCCTCATCCCTGTCCTGGTATGCATGGCACCCCTCATCCCTGTCCTGGTATGCATGGCACCCCTCATCCCTGTCCTGGTATGCATGGCACCCCTCATCCCTGTCCTGGTATGCATGGCACCCCTCATCCCTGTCCTGGTATGCATGGCACCCCTCATCCCTGTCCTGGTATGCATGGCACCCCTCATCCCTGTCCTGGTATGCATGGCACCCCTCATCCCTGTCCTGGTATGCATGGCACCCCTCATCCCCGTCCTTGTATCCATGGCACAGCAATCCTCATCCTGGTATGCATGGCACAGCAGTCCCCATCCTGGTATGCATGGCACCCCTAATCCCTATCCTGTTATGTATGACGCCCTCATCTTTATCCTGTTACATATGCCCCCATCATCTTTATCCTGGTATGTATGGCCCGCTCATCTTTATTCTGGTTTGTATGGCCCCCTCATCTTTATCCTGGTTTGTATGGCCCCCTCATCCTTATCCTAGTATGCATGGTCCCCGTAATCCCCATCATGCTGCACATATAAAAAAATAAATATATAAACACTCCTACTCACCTTTCTTCTCTCCTCCAGCGCTGACGCCTGTCTGCCCGCACTGATCTCCCCATGTGAGCCGCGCATGGCGTCACTGCCATGCGCGGCTCACAAGGAGAGATCAGCTGTCGGAAGTCACTGCTCCCCGCGCCGGGACTGTGTGCGCGGGGATCAGTGACTTCATGCTCCTTCATAGCCGGCACACAGCTTAGCCGCGCTGCGGCTCCTGCTGCTGCCGGGTTATCTCGTGTGCCCGCTTATTAAAGGGCATGAATATTCACCCCCTCCCCACGCCCATGGGCATGGAGAGAGGTTAAATATTCATGCCCTTTAACAGCGGGCACAGGCGATTCCGGCAGCAGCTGCGGCTACACTGTGTGCTGCTATTAAGGAGCATGAATATTCAGTGTTCCCCATGGGCGTGGGGAGCAGTGAATATTCATTTTCTTTAGCAGCGGGGACAGCGTAGGCTGCTGCCTCCTGTGCCCCGCTCCCCACAGCACAGTATATATACTCACCCCTCCCCAACATTCGGACTATAAGATGCACCCCCCATTTTCCTCCAAAATTTTGGAGGAAAAAAATGCGTCTTATAGTCTGAAAAATACGGTACTATTCATGGAGGGGATTAGAAATGCACAGGATAAGGCTTGTATAGGGCGCCAGTCACACAGATACATGTAGTGCAACATGCCAACTTGCTGCCTATTAGTGATGCCAAAGCTATTACAGAATTTCCCCAAAAATAAGCCCTAGCATGATTTTACAGGATTTTTGGAGGATGCTTGACATATAGGCCCTACTCCAAAAATAAGCCTTAGTTAGTCAGGGCTGGCGTTAGGAGAGGGGAGCAACTGGGCAATTTATCAGGGCCCCTACTCTTTGGGGCTCCCTAAGCATTTCTATTCCAAGGCTGCTTAAGGACCTTTGGTGACATCATAGTCATGTGACCATAATGTCAGCAAAGGTTCTTGAACTGTGGGAGCCTAGAGTAACTGAAGAGTAGATAGACTGGTATGTAGGGGGGGAGACTGGACAATTTCTCTAGGTTCCCACTCTGAGGCCCTCAGCGTTTCTATTCCAAGGTTCAGACTACTTAAGGACCTTTGGAGAAATCACTGTCCTATGACCCTGATGTCACCAAAGGTCTTTTAACAGAGGAAGTCTAGAGGAGCTGAGACAGGCTGGTATGTATGTGCAGTGTGTGTGTCTGTGTATATTCTTGTGTGTGTGCAATGTGTGTGATATGACATGATTATTATATATGGATAAATGAAGACATTCCCTGAAAATAAGCCCTAACCCATCTTTTTGAGCAAAAAATGATATAAGACCTTGTCTTATTTTCTGTAAAAGATGCTAGATCAGGCGGTCTGCCGAGCACTATATATGTGCACCCTACAAGAACAGACACATGGTTTCCACCAACACTACAAAAGCCTGGCTGCATCCTGCAAGGATGGAAAATTATGTAAGGTATTAGTTAATATTTTGACCAAAATATGTAAGCCTGCACCTACGTCAGGGGTCCTCATTGTCTTTCCAGCGAAAAGACAATATAACGTATTGGAAAACCAGATTTAACGCTGGCAGTAAAATGTTTTACCTCATAGAAAGAATAAGGCTGTGTGCCCACAATGTGTTTTTCAAGCATTTATGCTGCGGAATTTCCGCAGTATAAACGCTTCAAAAACGCTTGATAATCCGCCCCCCATGGTCCCCAATGACAAGCCGCACTTTCAATGCCCATGCTGCGTTTTTTTCCGCAGCGTTTATGCTGCGCTCAAAAATCTGCAGCATGTCCATTAATTTTGCGGAAGCGCGGCGTAATCGCCGCCATTGACTTGCTTTGAGACGCATATAATCCGTGTCAGTACATTTGTACTCACGGATTATATGCGTTTCTATGTGCGGATGGTACCCAGGTCTGGAGTAGAGTAGACTCTCATCCAGACCTGGGTACCATAGAAACTGTAAAAAATAGAATTTAAAATAAAAAATAAAGTTTATACTCACCTTCCGATGTCTTCCCGGTGTTTTGTCTGCTACGTCCAGTGACTTGCAATGTTCACGTGGTTGTGAAGGACCTGCCATGATGTCACTGAATCATGTGACCCATCACATGGCTCAATGACGTCACCGCAGGTCCTTCACACCACCGCGAGCAGTGCAAGACACTGGACGGAGCAGACAAAACACCGGGAAGACATCGGAAGGAGAGTATAAACTTTATTTTTTTTTATTTTTCACCATTCTTATTCTCTTTTTTAACTAACTTGGTCACACTACTATAAATCCATGCCCGTTGCAACAAGGTGGACAAGTTGTCAAGCACTTTTCCAAGTGATGCTAAAATCGCTTGGAAAAGTACTTGATAACCCGCATGCAGAAATGCGCATGCAAAGACGCTTCACAAACGCTTCTACCTGGCGGGAAAAACGCATGTAAAATCCGCATGCGTTTTTCCTGCCAGGGAGAAGCGTAAAAAATATGCAGCATTTCTGCATCGTGGGCACATAGCCTCAGCCTCGATCCCATGCTGTCCTGTCTGTATACTTGCTTTTGCTTCATTCTCTGCCCAGGAGCTGTGGTTCCTGCACAGTCAGACAGCCATTACACAGTATACGATTATCTCCACACATTATATTTTTACACATCCAATTGTGGAACTTATTAATCCAATGTATGTTGATTAAAATGTACTTTAATATGACAACCCCTTTTGAACTTGGAGGGACCCTTTACTGCCGTGCAGCAATCATAAATGCCCAAAGGCAAAACCCTCTTGGGGAGGGGAGAATAAGTGAACATGTTTGTTGGTAATGCCTCAGTGTTGTTGGACACGTGCACTTATTGGCACTTGCAGTAATCGTTGTTTATGGCTACTTGTAGCATCTGCACAGTGGAAACCTACCTTACTTAAAGGGGTTGTCTGTACTTGGCCAGTGCCAGTCTCTTGAATGAAATTGGAAAACCCTATACTTACCTCCCACACCAGTGCCGTTCCAGCAGTGTTGGCGCCAGGTCTCTCGGTGCTCACGTGACAATATGAAATCTGCAGCCAATTGGGGGGTGTGATCGTCCACTCTGATGAAATAATAAAGGCAACAGCCGGCGACATAGTGTCATGTGAGTGCCAGGAGACCCGATGCCTAATATTGCTGAAAAGGCGCCAGTGCAGGAGATGAGTATAAGCCTCTCTTATTTAACATGGAGAACTCAGGCATTTAGGATGGGGTTGTCCAAGTAGAACTCTTGTGTATATTATTTAGCCAAAATTAAAATGTACCAAATATCCACATGTGCAAATACCGTATATAAAGCCTTTTACTCCAAATTCCGTTATTTCTCCTCTGATCTCATCAGTGGCCGTTCATTCAAAGCCACAAATTGTTTGTCTATCCTGATATCTTGTGGAACAGCCTGGCCTCACATGGGTTCTCCTCCCTCTTATCTCGGACCCTCAGTATTGACACCCTCACTTTTTTCATGCCCCTACATCTTTATATTTAATGCGGAAAGACTACCAGGAAATGTAGTTTCTGATCACTTGAGTCTTTTCTAATGTGATCGGTTTCATTATACCCTTATACCATCCACAGCAGTATACGAAAAGGAGTGTAGGTGTGAGTTGTGCAGAGGTAGTGGCTGCACCCAGGCACTGATGCGGAAATCCCAGCTCCCCTCTGCCCATTACCGTTCACCAGTTTTATATGTGATGCATGGTGGTTCAGCAGACAGATTCTAGGGCAAAATAACTACTAAATAATGTCATGTTATAATGACAGATCTGTCACAAGCAGTTTTTCAAGTTGTAGAGCAATAACCTGAATCTCCCCAGTTGTTCTTTCATAACTATAGTCACCAGCATTCATAACCATAGTCACCAGCATTCAGTGTTTCTTAAAGCCCTGAAGTTGCCATTTGGAATGACTTTAGTTTTGTGCCATGTCTGTGATCTGATTTTTTTCAACAGCATTAAACAACTGAATGAACATCCTCAGAGCCCGGTGATTCCATAATTTTTGCCAGGGGTTATAGATGCTGTGATCCATAGCGATCACGGCACATAGAAGAGAGGGAGAGGCAGTTGTGCACTCACCTTTGACGGCCTCCGAGATAAGGTCTGACGTGGTCATGGCAGCCGGAGATCACATGATGACCTCCGAGGCTGCCAGGTACGGTGGCCTGTTAGGCTCAGCCATCAACGGAGTCTAACACGAGATCTACCAGTGTAAAACTGACATCCGGTCTCATGCAATGCAATACATGTGTATTGCATTGCATGAGACCTGTGATGATAAAAATATTCCCATAGCGGGACTAAGTGAGAAAGTTAAAAACAGAATGTTTAAAAATTGGGTCACTTGAGGGGGATTCAGCTCTTCTAGTGCTTAAGGGCTCTGTATACGTAGTCCGCAAACTATTCTACAATAATTTGTTCTCCAAAAGCGAAATAGTGCTCCTTCCCTCCCGGGTGTCGCCGTGTGCCTAAGCAGTACTGTACAGCCACATATGGGATATTGCCACGTTCAGCAGAAATTGTGTGATACATTTCGGCACCATTTTTACCCATTGCCTTGTGTGAAAATGTAAAATCTGAGGCTAAAACTAATTTTTTTTGTGGTAAAAATAGAATTATTTTTTTCTTTGCTGCCCAATGGTATAAATTTCTGAGAGTCACATGTGGTGTCAGTTTGATCACTGCATCCGTAGAGGAATTCATTGAGAGATGTAGTTTGTAAAATGGGGTCACTTATGGGGGTTTCCTGCTGCTTTAGGACCTCAGTCTCTCCCAGTGGGTCATGGCACCTGCAAACCATAACAGTAAAATCTGCACTATAATATGACAATTTTTCCCTTCTGAGCTTTGCACTGTGCCTGAAAAGTAGGCTTCCAGTATCCATTGTTTCAGATGCTGCACATCTCGTATCTTGATGGTCTGGTGTGGTATATGGGGTACAAAGATAGTGGGGCCATTCTTCATCAGTGGAAACCTCAATGCCACTGGATATCTGAAATTGCTACACGATGATGTGTTGCCCTCTTTATGCACTGAAGATGGCACGTTCCCTGAGTTTTTCCAACAAGATGGTGCACCACCACATTATGGGTGTCAGGTCCGAGCATTCCTACATGAACAGTTTCCTGGAAAGTGGATTGGTTGTCGTGGACCTGTTGAATGGCCACCAAGGTCTCCCGATCTGCCCCCTTAGACTTTTATCTTTGAGGTCATCTGAAGGCAATTGTCTATGCTGTCAAGATACGAGATGTGCAGCATCTGAAACAACGGATACTGGAAGCCTGTGCTAGCATTTCTTCTGCAGTGTTGCTATCAGTGTGTCAAGAGTGGAAGAAGAGGGTTGCATTGACAATTCAACACAATGGGCAGCACTTTGAACACATTTGATAAGTGGTCATAAACTTGTAAAAAACTCATGAAATAATAAAGTTACGTTAAAACCAAGCACATCATTGTTTTTCTTATGAAATTCTCAATAAGTTTGATGTGTCACATGACCCTCTTCCCATTGAAAAAAATTAAGTTGAATCCAAAATGGCCAACTTCAAAATGGCCGCCATGGTCACCACCCATCTGGAAAAGTTTTCCCCTTCCCTTATACTAATGTGCCACAAACAGGAAGTTGATATCACCAACCATTCCCATTTTATTTAGGTGTATCCATATAAATGGCCCACCCTGTAGTTTTAATCCTTCTAACTTCCTAACCAAAAAAAATTGTTTAAAAAATTGTGCAGATGTAAAAGAACTATTTTGTGTGACCTAACTCTCTGGTTTAAGGGCATAAAAATTAAAAGTTTAAAAATTGCAAAATTTTCCCAATTTTGCCAAATTTCTGATATTTAAAAAAATAATCTAGTTACCGTATTTTTCGGACTATAAGATGCACCAGACCATGACCATAAGACACACCTGGGTTTTAGAGAAGGAAAATAGAAAAGAAAATTTAAGCAAAAAATGTGGTCATGATGCTCCCCATCCTGGTATGCATGGCACCCCTCATCCCCATCCCGGTATGCATGGCACCCCTCATCCCCATCCCGGTATGCATGGCACCCCTCCATCCCGGTTTGCATGGCACCCCTCCATCCCGGTTTGCATGGCACCCCTCATCCCCATCCTGGTATGCATGGCACCCCTCATCCCCATCCTGGTATGCATGGCACCCCTCATCCCCATCCTGGTATGCATGGCACTCCTCATCCCCATCCTGGTATGCATGGCACCCCTCATCCCCATCCCGGTATGCATGGCACCGCTCCATCCCGGTATGCATGGCACCTCTCCATCCCGGTATGCATGGCACCTCTCCACCCCAAAATTTTGGAGGAAAAAAGTTCGTCTTATAATCCGAGAAATACAGTATATCTAGAAAAAAAATTACTACTATCCTGACTACTATCATGAAGTACAATATGTCACAATAGAACAATCTCAGAACCACTGGGATATGTTGAAGCGTTTCAGAGTTATTACCTCAAAAAGTGACGCTGGTCAGAATTGAAAAAAATTGGCCTGATCACAAAGGCAAAAACTGGCTCTGGCGCGAAAGGGTTAAATCTATAAGTTTAAAAAATATCTATTTCTGCTCTTTTTATTAAAAACACAAAATTCTACTGTGGAAGGGCTAACAAAATGTACTTGTGAAATCTTTGCAAATTATCCAGATATCAAGAGTTTCCAAAAGGTAATTCTGCCCAACTATGGGACATTGGGTAGTAAGAAAAGGGGAGTCAGTGTTTCGCAGGTCTATATTACAGCTCCACAGGGTTTATTACCCCTCTCCCAGGACCTTGTAAGGTGAGGCTCCATAGCTAAGCTACAGTATGGAGATTGGTGACCCCATATCTGGGCAGATGAGTTCATTACAGCTTCACACAGATCTTTACCCGGCGTTTCTAAGCTTCTGAGTAGCAACCTGACTAGTAATATTATTATACAAGATTTGATCATTTATTACATAGTTTGTAAAGCCGAATAAAGACTTGCGTCCATCAAGTTCGACCTGTTAGTCCTGTAATTGCTACAGTTGATCCAGAGGAGGGCAAAAACCCCAAATGATTTAGCCAATCTTCACCTGAGGAAAAATTCCCTCCCGACTCTGAAACCAGCAATCAGAATAAATCCCTGTATCAACCTACTATTTTATTTTATTTTTAAGTATATGCTGAAATCTGCCTGGTATCTAGAAATGCATCCAGTCCCCGCTTGAACTGGTGTAGTGAATCCGACATTACCGTCTCCTCACTCAGTGAATTCCATATTCTCACTGCTCTTACCGTAAAGAACCCCTTCCTATGCTGGTGCTGAAACCTTTTCTCTTCCAGTCTTAGTGAATGCCCTCTTGTTACCGTAATATCCCTCTTTTTGAATAAATCCCGGGAAAGGTCTCTATACTGTCCCCTAACATATTTGTACACATTTATTATGTCCCCCCTCAACCTTCTCTTTTCCAGGCTGAATAGTCCTAGTTTTGCCAACCTCTCTGGGTATTGCAGTCCCTCCATTCCCTTTATTAATTTTGTTGCCCTCCTTTGTACCTTTTCAAGCTCATTTATATCCTTTCTATATATTGGGGCCCATAACTGAGCACAGTACTGGTGACTTCCATTTTTCCTTCCCATATGTATGACCTTACATTTCTCCTCATTAAACCTCATTTGCCATTTAATGCTCCACCTACCCAGCTTATCCAAATCCCTCTGTAGGTCTGCACTGTCCTCTTTTATATTAATTGTTTTACATAACTTTGTGTCATCTGCAAATATTGACATTTTACTATTTATCCCGTTGACTGTCGTTAATAAAGATATTAAATAGCATTGGGCCTAGTACAGACCCCTGTGGTACCCCACTAGTGACGCTTACCCAATCTGAGTATATTCCATTTATAACCACCCTCTGCCTTCTATCCTTTAGCCAGTTAGCTACCCACTTGCAAACATTTTCCCCCAGCCCCATCATTCTCATTTTGTATACCAACCTATTATGTGGCACGCTATCGAACGCTTTTGCGAAGTCTAGATACACGACATCCACTGGTTCCCCCTGATCTACTCGTGAGCTAACCTCCTCGTAGAAGTCAATCAGGTTTGTTTGGCAGGAGCGATTCCTCATGAATCCATGTTGGTTCGGGATTAAAAGATTATTAGCATCAAGATGCTCCGTAATTGCCTCTTTAATGAAGCTTTCAAAAATTTTGCCCACAACGGACGTCAGACTCACCGGCCGATAGTTTCCGGCGTCACTTTTTGCTCCCTTTTTGAATATTGGCACTACATTCGCCTGTCGCCAATCAAGTGGTACAGACCCAGTCTCAACAGAGTCCTTAAATATAAGATATAACGGTCTGTCTATCACATTACTTAGTTCCCTTAGTCCCCGTGGGTGTATGCCATCAGGTCCTGGTGATTTGTTTATTTTAATGTTACTGAGGCGTTTCTGTACCCCAACTTGGGTTAGATTAGTCATACTTAGTGGAGGATTAAGCTTGTCACTTCTCATTTCTCCTGTTAGTTCTATTTCCTTTGTGAAAGTTGTCGAAAAAAAATTATTTAATAGGTTAGCTTTATCCTCATCTTTCTCTATGATTTTGCCTTCATCACTTTTTATCGGTCCAATATTATCCGATTTAATCCTTTTACTATTTATATACGTAAAGAACAGTTTGGGATTTGATCTACTTTCCCTAGCAATACGTCTCTCTGTTTCCTCCTTCGCTATTTTTATTTGTTTTTTACAGGTTCTCGTTTTTTCCTTGTAACACATTAGTGCCTCCTTACTATTTTCCTGTTTTAATCTCTTGAATGCCTCTTTTTTGCTATTTAACGCCCCTTTTACGTTCTTGTTCAACCATATTGGTTTCCTCTTATTTCTGGCCCTTTTATTCCCATACGGTATATATCTCTCGCACTGAGTATTCAGAATTCTTTTGAAGGTTTCCCATTTACTATTCGTATTCCTTTGATTAAGAACTTTGTCCCAGTCAATAAGTTGAAGGTTTTCTATCAGCTGATCAAACTTCGCCCTCCTAAAGTTTAATGTTTTTGTTGTTCCCTTATTGATAACCCTACTGAAGGGCATTTTGAAATTGATAATATTATGATCGCTATTACCTAGGTGCCCCCCTATCTGTACCTCAGTTATTCTATCAGGCCTATTAGTCAATATTAAGTCCAACACGGCCTTCCCTCTCGTTGGTTCCTGCACTAGTTGGGAGAGATAATTATCCTTAATATTTGTCCAGAACCTTTTTCCTTTCTGAGATCTACAGGTTTCTGTTTCCCAGTCAATATCCGGGTAGTTGAAATCCCCCATTACAATCACTTCATTATGTTTTGCTACTTTGTCTATTTGTCCTAATAGCAGACTCTCATTCTCCTCTGTTATATTTGGTGGCTTATAGCAGACCCCCAATAATATTTTATTATTATTTTTTGCCCCCTCTATCTCTACCCACATGGACTCGACCCCCTCTTCTCCCTCTCCTATATCTTCCCTTAGTCTGGGCTTTAGACATGACTTTACATATAAGCAGACTCCTCCGCCTTTCCCCTGTTTCCGGTCCCTTCTAAATAAACTATAATCTAATAAATTTACCGCCCAGTCGTAGCTATCGTCTAGCCAAGTCTCTGTTATACCTACGATGTCATACCTCTCCTCCGATATAAGCGCCCGCAGCTCATTCGCCTTATTGGTCAGGCTTCTTGCGTTGGTCAGCATGCAAGATAAAATTTTGGGGTTATTTAGCTTCCTATTCTTCTCTAGCGATCTAACTGTACTATCCCCACCCCCCTCTCCACCCTCATTATATTCACTTCTCCCCTTCCCCCTTGCTTGCCTCACATCCCACCTATTTCCTTGGTTCCCCCCCCCCGTCTCTAGTTTAAAAACTCCTCCAACCTATTAGCCATCTTCTTCCCCAGCACCGCTGCACCCTCCCCATTGAGGTGCAGCCCGTCCCTACGGTAGAGCCTGTAGCCGACTGCGAAGTCAGCCCAGTTCTCCATGAACCCAAACCCTTCTGCCTTGCACCAACTCTTTAGCCACTTATTCACCTCCCTAACTTCCCGTTGGCGCTCCTGTGTGGCTCGCAGGATTGGTAGTATTTCTGAGAAAACTACTTTGGAGGTCCTTGCCCTAAGCTTCCTACCTAGGTCCCTGAAATCATTTTTAAGGACCCTCTATCTACCACTCACTTTGTCATTGGTGCCGATGTGGACCATGACCGCTGGGTCTTCGCCAGCCCCACCCAGTAACCTGTCAACCCGATCCGCGATGTGCCGGACTCGAGCACCAGGGAGGCAGCACACCGTTCGGCGATCCCGGTCTTTGTGACAGATTGCCCTGTCTGTCCCCCTAATAATAGAATCACCCACTACCAGGACCTGTCTTGCCTGCCCTACACTTCCCCCCTCCCCCTCATTACTGGAGCATACACTCCCCCGGCGGTCAGAGGATCTGTCGTGCTCCAATAATGCCGGTTCTGAACCAGCCTTCCTATACTTCTTCCCTCTATCCCTCCTAACTGTTATCCAGCTCCCTGCCTGTTCAGCCTGCACTTCCCCTCTATGCTCCACCCCCAGTATTGACCCATTGAGTGTCTGCTCGGTGAGCAGCTAACTCCGTTCCATGTTGTCGATGCTCCTCAGTATCGCTATCTGAGCACTTAGATCCAGAATTTGGGCTTCCAAGTGCACGATATGCTCACATCTCTCGCAGCAGTATGGATCCTCGAGCGGTAGCTCACGGAATGCATACATTGCGCAAGATGTACACTGCACGGCTCCGGCCAAGATGGACGCCATTCTAAATATGGGGATACAGTCAGTATATATATACAAGTACAAAACACAATTATTTATATATAGGTGTATGGACGGGGATCAATTAGGGATGTGCAAGTGTATCAATTAGATATCGGCGGGGGATCAGTTAAGTATGGACGGGGGATCAATTAAGTATGGACCGGGGACTCAGCTGAGTAGGTCAGGTGGATTAATTAAGTATGGACGGTGTGTCAATTGACTATGGACTGGGGATCAATAAATATGGGCTGGGGAAATAATTAATTGTGGACTGGGGAATCAATCAATTAATTATGGACAGGGGGTTAATTAAATATGGATGGGGATAAGGCAAATAAATAGGGACTGGGGGATCAGTAAAAGTGGACAGGGGGAATCTATTAAATATGGACAAGGGGGATCAATTGATTATGGGCTGGGGGGGCAATCAGTTAAATGTGGTCGGGGGATCAATTTAATATGGACGGGGGGTGGACGGGGGGGTCAATTTAAATGTGGTCAGGGGGATCAGTTAAATATGGACGGGGGCTTATCAGGGGATCAATTTAAATATGGACGGGGGGTGATCAATTAAATATGGTCTGGGGGATCACTAAAGATGGCCTGGGGAGTTGTATTAAATATGGATAGGGGGGAGATCGATCAAATATGGACAGGGGATTAATTTAAATAAGGCCGGGGGGGGAGCACTTAAATAAAATGCAATTACAATACAAATACAGTACAATACACGCTCGGGTTCAGTAGGGCCTCTTATCGCGGCCTCCTGCCCCTCACTCACCTCCTCTAGGGACGCTGCACGCTATCACAGCGCGCTCGCCCCTCCGGTCGCCTGTTACCGGTCCTCCTGGTCACCACCACCTGGCGCCCTCCGCCGGCCGGCGCTGCACGATATCACAGCGCTCTCTTGCGCTCGTTCCTCCGGTCGCCTCCTACCGGTCCTCCCGGTCCACTTGGTCACCTCCGCCTGGCTCCCTCGCCAGAGGGCCGCGAGCCGAGTCGGACCACGCCGCACGCCGCTCACCACAGCCACACCACAGCCCACGTGTTCACACCCCGCGCGCGCTCTCACTTCCGGTCACCTCCACGGTAGCGTTTAGATTGACTGGCCGGGCAGATCTGTCATTCTGCAGACTGGAAAAGCTGGGGAACAACCATTATATAAAATATGAAAAAATAGGAAAATATTAGCAATGTTCTGTAATGGTTAATTTTTACATAACACTGGTTCAATTCACTTGATATTAACCCGTTCATGATCTTGTGATTTTCTATCTTTGCACTTTAGTTTTTTTTCTCCTCTTTTTTCCAGAGCCATAACTTTTATATTTTTTCAATATAACCAAGGGCTTGTTTTTTGCAGGACAAGTTGTACTTTTGAATGACACCATTTTTTTGAAGTGCTACTTTAGTGAAGTAAAAATAATAAATTTAGGATTTTTTATCTTCGTTATTTTTTTATAGACTTTACATTTATCATATTGCGGGCTACAATTAAGATAGAGATGGGAGAGGCAGCATTTTGTTCAGAATTGTACAGGCTTTAATTCGACATGTCTTAACCAAGTTTATTATTTTGTTTTTGAGGAGTCAAATTCTAAATTTTGATGGGCGATTTCGGGAAAACTGTGTTTTGTAAAAAAAAAAATAAAAAAAATGCGTATGTGTTACTTGTGTTATTGGTTACATTCCTTCAGGGATTCAAGTTGGTATTTCTGTAGGATCATATTTTGTTGTGTGATTTTCTAAATACAGTCTCATCCTAGTCATAGGTTTAATGCTAAACTAAAAGAATCAATATTTTAACACCTTTTTAATATACAGTTATACATGTAACAACTTTTTTTTTATTATTACTTCACTAGACATTTCCTTTTTCCAGTTTAAAAAAAAAATGAAAAAAATACAGTAAAATCGTCCAGCGATAAAATAAAACATTATGAATTAGTCTGAACAATTAATAGTACGTCTTTACACTGATCTTTTCTCAATAATTTGTTCTCCCTTCTGGGTGAAATGTAATCTTGTCCACAATCTCTTACTAACAATGGCCGTTTCCTTTTGTGTCAGTATGTACGCCTGTTATGGGGTTTGGGTCCACTTGTGTTAATATCTGATTTTTGGTTACTTTCAAAATGTCTGCTTTCTTGGATACACAAAGGATGGTGATGGACCAGAAGGTGCAGAAAAATGGCTTTACTTCTTCATTGTCCTAGTCTTTGGAGAGTCCATTAGGCAGCAGCCACCAGTGCTGATCATACTCACAGGTCACATATCCAGTTATATCATCCATCGCCAATCTTGTGCCACCTTCAATCACTTCATGGACTTCACTGTCATTTCTGGATGAAAAAATCCTTGTTTATATTTTTGTTTCACTACATGGAATTAAAGTGTGGTATTGCTTAGTTCCTTTGATGGGTTCTGCTTTTTGTAACCAATGTTTTAACAAACTTTCCTCTTCTTCTTAGTCCTGGTTTGTACAGTACGTGAACTGGATGTTAGGAATATTTTTCTCACTCAGTTGGAAAAGTTGCATGGGTGTTAAAATTTGGTCTGAATGTGGTCTATGGAGGCTAGCTTGAGCTGCTAGACATTTCACCGTGCCTCCTAAACCATCACATACACCTTTTGCCAGGAGCTGAATGGCAAAAAAGTGCCATTCAGCTTTCACTCCAAAATGTTTCTTGTGATGGCATACAATTATAAGGTTTCTCCTATTTTTATACTGTGCAGAAGAGTCATCCGAGGAGTAGTAGACCTTGCTCAAACTTGTTAGGATGTCAGTTTTATCACTGAAATCAAATTTTTTTGGAACAAATGAACAGCTGTTGAATCATGAAGTAAGCACTCAGACATAAAATACATAAGTGTAGTTCTGATATCTGACTGTAAGCAGAGTCGGCTTATTAGTAATAAGTTATTACTATTCAGCTAAGCAGACAACAGACCGGATGCTGCACTTATCGCAGAGGGCGCTGAGGGAGACATTGCACGGACCAGCCCCTGAAACCAGCATCACTGATGGGCGGCAAACAAAGCAGGGGAGAGTAGGGATGTCCCAGTCCCTCCTTTTCGATGATCTTCGTTTCAGTGTGGAAAGGGAAGTGACAGCAGTTTCCACATTTTTGGGTTCACTGTTAAGCCCACGGCTGTGTGCAAATCCACTACTGATTGTACCTGGGACAAGTTGGTATGCCACTTGGTACTAAAGGTAATATCATCCAAATACACCGATACATACTTCTGATAAGGCTCTAACACTATGTCCATCAGCCTCTGGAACATGGCCGAGGCTGCATGTAACCCAAAAGGCAAGACGACCTAGTGATAGAGACCCTCCGGCGTTATGAAGGCTGACTCTGTCCGAGGCACCTGCCAGTAACCCGTGGTGAAGTACTGGGCCTGCCCCAGTCTCTCAATCAGCTCGTCCACCCAGGACATTGAATAAAGGTCAAATTTCAACACTTTATTACATTTTCAGAAGTCGTTACAAAATCATAACGATCCGTCCAGCTTCAGAACCAGTTACAATGGGGCTAGCCCGCTCCCTCCTGGACTCCTCGATAACTCCTAGCTGGAGCATTTGTTTTTCCTCAGCTGCGATGGCTTGTGTCTGGGCCTCTGTGACAATGTTATGTTGGATCACAGATGTTCGGCCAAGCAGTTCCGAAAATACATCCGTACTCTGCAGCACCAATTTCTGAGTCTCCCGTCGCTTCTGTTTAGAGAGTGTGTCACTTATATTTACCTCTCCCCTGGCCATTGTCGGAGGGTCCCCAGACGATACGACTGGAGTCGCATCCGTAATCATACATTCCCAGTCTTTCCTTGCTTATAGCAAATTTACGTGATATAGCTGTTTGGGTTTTCTCTTCCCAGGTTGATATACTCTCTAATTCATCTCCCCAACCTTTTCCCGGACTTCATATGGCCCTTGCCACTTGGCCATGAGCTTACTTTCTGCTGGGGGCACTAAGACTAATACCTGATCCCCTTGGACATTGACCATACCAGGGGTGCAACAAAGTGCCATTAGTTGCATAAGGATTAAAAGTGAATTTAGGCTGTGTACCCACGATGCGTTTTTCAAGCGTTTTTGCTGCGGAATTTTCCGCAGCGTAAAAGCTTGGGAAACGCATGGTAAGCTTTCTGCCATGGTCCCCTATGCAATTCCGCACTTTCAATGCCCATGCTGCGGATTTTTCTGCAGCGTTTATGCTGCTCTCAAAAATCCGCAGCATGTCCATTAATTTTGCGGAAGCGCTGCGTTTTCGCCGCCATTGACTTGCATTAGAACGCGCCAATTCTGCAAGACTGCTTCTGTACATGCTTAATTGGCGCGTTGTAATGTCTGGATGGTACCCGAGTGTGGAGAAGAGAAGACTCTCATCCACACCCAGGTACCATAGAAACTGTAAAAAAAAAGAATAAAATAAAAAATAAAGATTATATTCACCTACCGACAGTCCCCGGTCTCCTTCCCTGTGCTTGCCAGCAGACTGAAGGACCTGCGCTGACGTCACAGTCATGTGACAGCAGGTCTTTCAGTGCAGTGTCCCGCGATCAGCTGGCAGCCAGGAAGGAGCGCAGCAACACATGCCGGGCCATCGGAAAGTAAGTATCAAGGTTTATTTTTTTTATTTTTAACCACTCTAAAGGTCACACTATATAAATCCATGCTGTTTGCATGGATTTATATAGTGTGACCTAGTTTTCAAGCACTTTCCAAGTGATGCTAAAATCGCTTTGAAAGCGCTTGTCAATCCGCATGCGGAAATGCATGTGAATCCACATGTATTACGCTGGAAAAACGCATGTACAATCCGCATGCGTTTTTTCTGCCAGGTAGATGCAGAAATGCTGCAGAAATTTTCTGCTTCATTTCTGCATTGTGGGCACATAGCCTTAATGTAAATGATTAAGTAGCTGAATTTCCATTTTGGGGTAACAAACTCCTTTTGAGAGATTCCTTGCAGTTACTTTGCATGTTGATTTACTTTGTAAGGACACAAGTGCACACATTTCAGATTTTGTCACCTTTTTTCTGTGCAGATTTGTCACAAAACCTAAAGGGTTTCCCGATGCCAGGAAAGTGACTGAGAATCCTGACGTCTCCTGCACATGTTACTTATTTGTGACTTGCAGGTTTGGTGAAGATATAATTCTGCAGGATGTCAATTCTGTCAGCGTTTTTGCTGCAGATTTCACCCACACTGATGAGTGGGGAAAAACTTCACCTATTTACAGCATTTTCCAGACAAGAGATGGAGAAACCAAAAGCTTAATGTGTGCACACAGCCTAATAGACATCATTACTAGTGTTGAGCGAGCATGCTCGACACTGCTCGTTACTCGCCCGAGCATCTCACTACTCGGGATGTTCGGCGAGCACCGAGCATTTCCGGGTTACTCGGGCGGGAGCTCGGGTCTCCGCCCTGCATGTTTGGCGCTCTTTACAGAGCCAATGAACATGCAGGGATTGCCAGCCAGTCACTGTAATGCCGCAGCCATGTTGTTTGTGGGCATTACAGTGATTGGCTGGCCGCCCAGCGTCACCTCGAGTATTTAAAACCGGGCGCCGCCATCTTGGACTCAGTCGCCCGGGATCACACAGTGTAGGGAAAGTACTGCTGATTTAGGGAGAGATATATACTGCGAAATAGTTAGTGTAGGGTCTGTAAAAGCTGCCAGATCAAACAAACCGTCCTTCTCAGGACTAATATCCATCCCAGATATCAGGCAGGCAGGCTGTATAGGAAACGCAGTGGTTATACCAGCAAACGCTGCATTACAGTCCTGTGTGCTCCTGCTGCTCAAATTGCTAGACTTAGCTCCAGGTCTCGGGGGCCAGGAAAAATCCTTTTTTTTTTTTTTCATCTAAATCCTCTTTTTTTCTCCGCTAGAAGTGGTGGAAGAGGAGATCCCATGTAGCGATGCCCAAATATTTGAACAGCCATGGCCACAGGAAGGCGACGCTGGCGCAATTTGTCACAAGAGGTGGACGATGACGAGACACAATTGCCACGAAGTGAGGAGGAGGATCGTGGTGCGGAAGTGGAAGAGGAGGACGTGGTGGATGATCTAGTAACTGACCCAAGGTGGCAGGAGGACACGCAGAGCGAGGCGAGCAGCACACAGGGGGAGGGAGGCAGAGCACCCCAACAGACAGGAAGAAGCAGTGTGGTGGCTGCACAGAGAAGGCGGGCAACCATTCCCCGTAACACCAACACGAGGGACGTTGCCAGTACAACCGGTAGGTCTTCCAGAGTCTGGAATTTTTTTAAAGACTCTGCTGATAACCCCAAAAAGGCCATTTGTACCACCTGCCATGCCAGTGCCAGCAGGGGTGACAAAAGTACCAGCCTGACCACCACCAACATGATCAGGCACATGTCAGCAAAGCACCCGACTTTGTGTGGCGAACCCCAGGGTCCACGACCAGTGTCAGCGGGTGTCACCACTGCTTTTTCCGCCGTTGTGCGTGTAAGAGAACCCCCTGTTGTGCGTGCAAGGCAATCCCCTGTCCATACTGCATGCAAAGATTCCCCCTCCTCTCAGTCTTCACTTGTTATGGCAGTTTCTCAAGAAACAGCATCAACGTCCACGTCAGCGTTCAATTGTCCTTATCCCAGACCTTTGAACGAAAGCGGAAATTCGCAGCCAACGCCCCACAGGCCACAGTCCTAAATTCGCACATTTCACGACTGCTTGCGTTGGAAATGCTGCCTTTTAGGCTGGTGGAGACGGAATCCTTCCGCAACCTTGTGGCGGTGGCCGTCCCTCAGTGCTCGGTCCTCAGCCGACACTATTTTGCCCGGTGTGCCATCCCCGCACTACACAAGCATGTGTCCCAAAACATCTGCCGTGCCCTCAACAACGCAGTTACTGGGAGAGTCCACCTGACAACGGACACGTGGACAAAAGCTTGTGGCCAGGGACGGTACATCTCTCTGACGGCACACTGGGTAAACATAGTGGAAGCCGGGAACCAGTCGGACCTTGGGACGGAACACATCCTCTCCACACCGAGGATTGCGTGCCCTATGTCAGTCAGAGTTGCCCCCACAGTGTACAGCTCCTGATGATCATCCTCCTCATGTTCACCCTCCATCTCAGATATCACCGCATCAGTTACAAGCTGGAAGCACTGCCGTACTGCCTCCGCCAAGCAGCAACAGGCTGTGCTGAAACTCATAAACTTAGGTGATAAACCTCACAGTTGTGGACAGCTGTGAAAGAGCAGGCAGATCTGTGGCTGAGACCGCTGAACCTACATCCAGGCATGGTCGTGTGTGACAATGGCCGTAACCTGGTGGCGGCTCTGAGGCGAGATCACACACGTACCATGCCTGGGTCATGTGCTTAAGCTCGTGGTTCAGCGGTTTCTTAAATCGTACCCCGAGTTGCCAGATCTGCTCGTCGAAGTACGCCGCCTGTCAGCTCATTTTCAGAAGTCGGCTACAGCTTCCGCCGCCCTTGCTGTGTTGCAACAGCGTTTGCAGCTTCCGTCACACCGACTTGTGTGTGATGTCCCTACACGTTGGAACTCTACCCTCCACATGTTGCAAAGGATTTGTGAGCAGAAGAGAGCAGTTGTAGAGTACCAGCTGCAACAAGGCCGTCGATATTCAGGTCAGACTCCACACATAAGACCTCAGGAGTGGACCTGGATGTCTGACATATGTACCATCCTGACAATCTTTGAGGAGTCCACCAAGATGGTGAGTGGCGATGCCGCCATCATTAGCGTCAGCATCCCACTTGTCTGTCTTTTGCAACGCACCTTGCAGAGAATTAAAGAGGAGGCATTGCAGCCAGAGTATGATGAGATGGATCAAGAAGCCGTAGCGGGCGATTACACACAGCCCAGCCTCATCTCATCCCAATGTGCATTGGGGGACCATGAGGGAGAGGAGGAGGAGGAAGAAAAACAGGAGCTGGTATCATGTTCTTTAGACTGTAGTACCTGTACAACTGTCATATCATCGGTTTAGCGTGGGTGGCCTGAGGACGGGGAGGAGGAGGAGAGCATGGTCAGTCGTGATCTTGGTGAGCACACGGAAGTCTTGCCCTTTACCAGTCTGGCACGCATGGCTGACTTTATGTTACGCTGCCTTAACCGTGACCCTCGCGTTGTCAAAATGTTGGGTGACAGTCATTACTGGTTGGTGACACTTTTAGACCCCCGCTACAAGGAGAACTTTCACTCTCTTATTCCTGAGGTGGAGAGGTCTACAAAAATGGGGCAGTACCAGATGTCTCTTGCTGCAGAACTGTTAAAAAAAAAATTCCCATCTGAACACGCTAGCGGCAGAGGTCACAGTTGGTTGCCCAACCAAGGCGTACAGGCGAGCGAGACGCAACTCCAATCCAGCAGAGGCAGGGGAACACTGTCAACGTTCTGGGACAGTTTTCTGAGACCCACCCAATTTACAGGCCCTGAGGCACAGGGTACTCTCACAAGGAGTGGAAAGTTTCAAAAGATGGTGAGGGGGAGTACCTTGCCGACCGTACCAGCGTCCTCCGTGATTCCTCTGTGCCTTTTAATTATTGGGTATCCAAGCTGGACACTTGGAATGAACTTTCTCTGTATGCCTTGGAGGTCCTGGCCTTCCCTGCCGCTAGCGTGTTATCGGAGCGTGTTTTTAGTGCCGCTGGGGGAATTATAACTGATAAGTGTTAGAACTCTCCTGTTAGGTTTTTTCTAGTTTGCTTGTCACATGACCTTTTTTGCCTATTTAAACCTGCTCCGCCCTTCTGGCCTTGCTGGACTTCATTGTAATTTCAACTCTTTATCTAGCCAGGTGCTTTGTTACCTTACTCCATCAGTTTAGCTAGGTCTCTTGACCTCTATTTTCTATGTTGTTTTGTTTGTCCTTTTCTGCTACAATTTCTGTTAGGAGGTGTCCATCTTACTCCCAGTCCCTAGTTCTGTAGGGATCCCTCCCTCACATCTATAGGTCTTCGACCAGACTAGCTGAGGACTTTAGCGGGTCTGATCACAGGATCAGGTTCCTCGCTACAACGTAGCGGGTTAAGCTTAGTTCTATTGTAGGGACAGATCTCCTTTCTTTCCTTAGTGCTTGTAGCAGATCATAACAGTAAGTCCAGCCCAAAAATATCTCTTAAGGAAAGACTTCCCATTTCCATCATGGTGTCGGTTCAGGATTTGGCTCAACGCCTGCAGGGACTCTCTCTGGAGGTGGCCGAGCTCCAACAACACGTGAGTAGCTGTTCTGGAGCACATTTTGCGGAGCCAAAGGTACGTTTGCCTGATTTATATTTTGGTGATCAAGAAGATTTTTTTTCCTTTTAAAAATGCTTGTTTATTATATTTTCGTTTGAGACCCAGATCCTCTGGTGATGAATCACAGCGCATAGGGTTCATAATGTCACTTTTGCGCAAAGAACCTCAGGGATGGGCCTTTTCTCTCCAACCTAGTGATCCATGCTTTAGATCAGTGGATAGTTTTTTTTCTGCTTTGGGTCTGTTGCATGATGATCCTGATCGTGTCTCATCAGCTGAGACTGAATTGAGACGTTTGAGGCAGGGATCAGGTAATGTGGAAAAATATTGTTCTCACTTACGTCGGTGGTCTGCCCAGGTGGGGTGGAACGATTCAGCTTTGAAAAGTTTGTTTCTTGCGGGGCTAGGTGAAAGGGTTAAGGATCTGCTGATTGCTTATCCCACACCTGGAAACTTGCAGGAGGCAATGCAATTAGCTATACGGGTGGACAGGAGACTGCGTGCAAGGGTTAATGAGAGTAAAACCTCTGCTATGTCAGCTCCGAGTCTTGAGAGGGTCTGTACTGACATTGGAGAGCCGATGGAGATTGGGGCGATGGCACCCCGCTCTCAGGAAAAAGACCGCAGGTTTTCTGAAGGTTTGTGCTTTTATTGCGGAAAATCTGATCATTTCATTAAGAACTGTGTGCTTCGTATGAACAAAGAAAAAAAAAAAGGTCAGTTACGCCCATATAGCCTGTTTAAATACTAAGCGGGTATTCCTATGTGCTACTACCGTTGCTCAGGAAGAATTAATTGAATTTCGGGTATTTGTGGATTGTGGTTCTACTCTGAATGTGATTGATGGGGGGATTCTTGGAAAAACTTAAATTAAAACCCAAACCTTTGTCATCCCCTATTGCTGTGGTTTCCGTCGATGGCTCTCCCTTGAAGAGTGTTACTCACAAGGTCTGTGAATTTCCCCTCACTATTAATGGTGTTCACCAAGAGAATTTGGATTTGGTAGTATTAAATAATTTGCCTTGTCCAGTAGTTTTGGGGTTGCCCTGGTTAAAATTGTACAATCCTGTACTGGATTGGTCTACCAATGAAATTAAGTCCTGGAGCCCTAAGTGTTATGACAAGTGTTGTAACGGACGTATTGCTGCGGTGGAAAAAGGGGAATTACCTGTACCTATTTAGGATTTTTGGAGAGTTTTTTCTGAGGATGAGTCACAAATTTTGCCTCCCCATAGAGACTATGATTGTACCATTGAATTTGTCCATGGAGCGACTCTTCCTAAAAGTCGTTTATTTAATCTTACTATTCCTGAGAGAAAGGCTTTGGAGGAATACATACAAACGAGCTTGGCCGCCGGTCACATTAGGCCTTACAAGTCTCCTGTGGCTGTTGGATTTTTTTTTGTTAAAAAAAAAGGACGGCGGTTTACGTCCTTGTCTGGATTTTCGTGAGATTAATAAAATTACTGTACGCAATCCTTACCCACTGCCATTGATTCCTGATTTGCTTAACCAGTTAGTGGGGGCCAAGTGGTTCTCTAAAATTGATGTCCGGGGGGCATACAATTTGTTGCGCATGAAGGACGGTGATGAATGGAAGACTGCTTTTAACACTCCTGTGGGTCATTTTGAGAATCTGGTTATGCCTTTCGGTCTTACCAATGCACCAGCATTTTTTCAGAATCTTATTAATGACATCCTTAGACCTTTGATCGGCAAAAATTTGGTTGTGTATTTGGATGACATTTTGATTTATTCAACGGATCTGGAGTCTCATTGGCGGAGTGTACGTGAGGTATTACAGTTATTAATTGACAATTCGCTTTTTGCTAAGCTGGAGAAATGTGAGTTCGCTGTACAGAGAATTAGTTTTTTGGGCTACATTATCTCCAGCGAGGGCTTTGAGATGGACCCGGTGAAAGTTCAAGCTGTGCAGGAATGGCCTAGGTCTATTGGTTTGAAATCGATACAGAGGTTTTTGGGTTTCGCCAATTAATACAGAAAATTCATTAAAAATTTTTCTATTATTGTCAAACCACTGACCGATCTCACCAGGAAAGGTGCTAATGCGGTTCAGTGGACTACTGAGGCCATTGAAGCTTTTGTGTTTCTAAAGGAGAGGTTCAGCTCTGCTCCCATCATTATGCAGCCTGATGTGACTAAGCCGTTTTTGGTTGAGGTTGATGCTTCTTCGGTGGGGGTTGGTGCGGTGTTGTCTCAGAAAAACAAGGATGGAGTACATCCCTGTGCTTTTTTTTCAAAAAATTTTTCTGAGACTGAACTTAATTACGATATTGGTAATCGGGAATTGTTGGCTATTAAACTCGCATTTGAACACTGGCGTCATCTCTTGGAAGGTGCTGAATTTCCCATTCAGGTTTTCACTGATCATAAAAATCTGATCTATCTTGATGCTGCCAAGCGCTTGAATGCCCGTCAGGCTAGGGGGGCACTTTTTTTCTCGCGGTTTAATTTTTCTGTTACTTACATCCCGGGTACCAAGAATGTTAAAGCTGATGCTTTGTCTCGCAGCTCATCTCCCATGGTCGGTGCTGAGGAGGAGGAGAGCATTTTACAAGAAGGTGTTGTGATTGCTGCATTGGACTCCGTTTTGGAAGATGAGATTCTTAAAGCACAGGAGAATGCCCCATCTAACACTCCCCATGGGAGGTTGTTTGTGCCTAGGACCTTTAGGAGAGATTTGTTTGTTGAGTGTCATGAGTCTCGGTTGGCAGGTCATCCAGGAATTTCTGAGACCAAGAGACTTGTGGGTCGCAGTTTTTGGTGGCCTGGATGGCAGAAGGAAGTTATTAAGTGGGTGCGTCAATGTACTGTGTGTGCTAGATCTAAGTCTTCACATGCTCCTGCTGCGGGATTGCTTTGCCCTCTGGAGGTTCCTAGTGCACCTTGGACACATCTGGCTATGGACTTTATTACTGACCTTCCCCCCTCTGAGGGATTCACGGTCATCTGGGTGGTCGTGGACCGTTTTAGCAAGATGTGTCACTTGGTTCCCTTCATCAAACTGCCCTGCGCTAAGACACTCGCTAAGGCCTTTGTCAAGGAGATTGTGAGACTCCATGGCCTTCCTACTGACATTGTTTCTGATAGGGGACCTCAGTTCGTGGCTCGTTTTTGGCGTGCCTTTTGTGACAGGTTGGGAGTTCATTTGTCATCTTCATCTGGATATCATCCTGAGTCTAATGGCCAGACAGAAAGGAAGAACCAGGATGTTGAGCAGTTCTTGCATTGTTTTGTGGCAGACAATCAAGAGGGGTGGTCTGAGTTTCTGCCACTTGCTGAATTTGCTCTTCACAACCATACATCCTCTTCTGCTGGGTGTTCGCCTTTTTTTTGTTGTTCTAGGAGACATCCGTCTTTTGGGTCATTCTCCAAATTGGTATCGGCTGTGCCTGAGGAGGAGAGTTTTTCCGGTGATTTGGAAAGAGTTTGGACGGATGTGCGTGGTAATCTGCAGGAAGCTAACAAAAAATCTAAGAGGTACTTTGACAGGAAACGTCAAAAGGTTTTGTTTACGGCTGGTGACATGGTTTGGTTGTCCTCTAAGAATCTGCGGTTGAGGATTCCTTCTAAAAAATTGGGTCCCAAGTTTGTAGTGCCCTTTAAGGTGCTTCAGGTAGTTAACCAATCTGCTGTTAGGTTGGAGATTCCCACCTCCTGGAAGATTAATCCGGTGTTCCATGTTTCTCTATTGAAAAAAGCTGATGTATCTGATAGAGACGCCACTGCCACTGTTCCTCTGGTGGTGGAGGACGGGGAATATGAAATTTCCCGCATCCTTAATTCTAGACGGTATAGAGGGAGTTTGCAGTATCTCATCCCTTGGAAGGGTTTCGGTCCCGAGGATAACTCATGGGTGAGGGCGGATGATGTTTCTGCTTCCAGACTTGTCAGAGCATTTCACAGGAGGTTTCCTGATAAGCCTGGGCCTAGGGGATCCGGAGGATCCTTATAGAAGAGGGGGTACTGTTAGAACTCTCCTGTTGGGTTTTTTCTAGTTTGCTGGTCACATGACCTTTTTTGCCTATTTAAACCTGCTCTGCCCTTCTGGCCTTGCTGGACTTCATTGTAATTTCAACTCTTTATCTAGCCAGGTGCTTTGTTACCGTACTCCGTCAGTTTAGCTAGGTCTCTTGACCTCTATTTTCTATGTTGTTTTGTTTGTCCTTTTCTGCTACAATTTCTGTTAGGAGGTGTCCATCTTACTCCCAGTCCCTAGTTCTTGTAGGGATCCCTCCCTCACATCTATAGGTCTTCATACAGACTAGCTGAGGACTTTAGCAGGTCTGATCACAGGATCAGGTTCCCCGTTACATCGTAGGGATTAAGCTTAGTTCTATTGTAGGGACAGATCTCCTGTCTTTCCTTAGTGCTTGTAGCAGATCATAACAATAAACGCACTCAGCCATGTGAGGATTTTTTTTTTTTTTCAGAACGAGTTGTAGTTTTGAATGATGCAATTAATTTTGCTATAAAACATACATTATAAAAGAGGCAGCCATACTTGCCAATACCTAGTCGCAATACTAATATACTACGGGATGTATCAGCCCTCAGGTGGAGACAGAGCTGGTGCAAAATACTAATGAAATAACCACTCTCACACCTACCATTTTTTTTTTGGACCATAAGACGCACCTAGGTTTTAGAGGAGAAAAAAAAATTGAAGCAAAAAACGTGTTCATGATGCACTTTTAAGGGGGAGGAGGTCTTCTTCTGACACTGGTATAGGGGTAATGTCCCCCAATTCTGACAATATCCCCCATCCTGGTATGTATGCATGGCACCCCTAATCCCTATCCTGGTGTGCATGGCACCCCTAATCCCTGTCCTGGTATGCATGGCACCCCTCATCCCTGTCCTGGTATGCATGGCACCCCTCATCCCTGTCCTGGTATGCATGGCACCCCTCATCTCTGTCCTGGTATGCATAGCACCCCTCATCCCTGTCCTGGTATGCATGGCACCCCTCATCCCTGTCCTGGTATGCATGGCACCCCTCATCCCCATCCTTGTATCCATGGCACAGCAATCCCCATCCTGGTATGCATGGCACAGCAGTCCCCATCCTGGTATGCATGGCACCCCTAATCCCTATCCTGTTATGTATGACCCCCTCATCTTTATCCTGTTACATATGCCCCCATCATCTTTATCCTGGTATGTATGGCCCGCTCATCTTTATTCTGGTTTGTATGGCCCCCTCATCTTTATCCTGGTTTGTATGGCCCCCTCATCCTTATCTTAGTATGCATGGTCCCCGTAATCCCCATCATGCTGCACATATAAAAAAATAAATATATAAACACTCCTACTCACCTTTCTTCTCTCCTCCAGCGCTGACGCCTGTCTGCCCGCACTGATCTCCCCATGTGAGCCGCGCATGGCGTCACTGCCATGCGCGTTTCACAAGGAGAGATCAGCTGTCGTAAGTCACTGCTCCCCGCGCCGAGACTGTGTGCGCGGGGATCAGTGACTTCATGCTCCTTCATAGCCGGCACACAGCTTAGCCGCGCTGCGGCTCCTGCTGCTGCCGGGTTATCTCGTGTGCCCGCTTATTAAAGGGCATGAATATTCACCCCCTCCCCACGCCCATGGGCATGGAGAGAGGTTAAATATTCATGCCCTTTAACAGCGGGCACAGGCGATTCCGGCAGCAGCTGCGGCTACACTGTGTGCTGCTATTAAGGAGCATGAATATTCAGTGTTCCCCATGGGCGTGGGGAGCAGTGAATATTCATTTTCTTTAGCAGCGGGGACAGCGTAGGCTGCTGCCTCCTGTGCCCCGCTCCTCCACCGCTACCGCTCCCCACAGCACAGTATATATACTCACCCCTCCCCAACATTCGGACTATAAGATGTGACGCGCCCCCTGGGCCAGTGCTGTAGGGGATACCCGGAGCCGGATCTCGATGGGGGTAGTAGTCCTTGTGGCGGTGACCCGGTCCGTGCCCAGGGTGTCAAACTAAGTGGCAGTCTATGGCAGTAGATGTTAACTTGATTGTCGACTACGCCACCCGTTGAGTGCGGCTTTGAAGCCGCCGCTGCAGAGCAGTCCGCTGAGGCCGGTGGTATAAGTGCAGCAGGGATGGTATAACCCCCAACGGGAGGGGTATGGCCTCAGGGCAGCAGGTGTAGATGGTGGGAGTTGTGACGGTGCGGTAAGGAGACTCAGAGTCGGGAGATGCAGTTCAGGGTTTTTACTTACTGGTGTCCTTTTAGTCACTCTGGCCTTGAGTGACCACCCGAGCCGTGCTGCGTCCACCAGGTCCTGGACTCGGCCAACCCCCAGGCAATTCCGGAGCGTGGTCCTGAGCTCCTTTCTGACTCTCCCTTCCTCTGGCCGTTCCCACCAGGGATCCACTTCTGGCCGGCTCCCTCGGGTCTCTTGGTGGTCAAGCCTCCTCTGGGCTCCCTGACCCTATACTTGGTGTGCCTTTCTAGTGGATTTGGTGAGGGTCGTGGCAGATCCTGACCACGACCTCCGGTCTCTGGCTGAGGATTAGTGGCCTCCACCAGTTCGGGTTCCGGTACCCGTGTCCGCCAACCCTTCACCCTTTTTGGTCTAAGACTGGGTTCTTGGGGTTCCCTCTGTCTTTCTCTCTGGGTCCTTCTTTCTCCTCTCTTCTCTCTCTCAGCAGGCTCTGTTCTGGAGCTGGGCCCAGCCGGAGCCACAGCTCCCTGTCAGCCCTTCTGGCTGAGCTCTTCTGCTCTGCCCCTCTTGCCTGACTGAACCCTGTTCTAAGATGGTGCCCACCTTATATACTCCCTCTATGTGTGAGCTCAGGTGACCAGCACCCAATGAGCTCCTAACTTTACCCAGACTACTCCCCCTATCTGCCCCTACACTACTGGGATGTTCCACCCCCCTCCCACTCCAGCCAGGGACAGACGCTGTCGTACCTGCACATATACTGGTGGGAGTACCGTCGTTCTGTCCCCCGGAAATGGGATGTATGTAGTGCATGCAGCCTACTAGCTCAGTTCCACACTCCATCCTTACCCGGGAGTGGAATACCACACCTCTGGCTTGAGGTGTAATACCCCTGTAGCAGCCGAATCCTCAGGGTGCTACAAGATGCACCCCCCATTTTCCTCCAAAATTTTGGAGGAAAAAAATGCGTCTTATAGTCTGAAAAATACGGTACTATTCATGGAGGGGATTAGAAATGCACAGGATAAGGCTTGTATAGGGCGCCAGTCACACAGATACATGTAGTGCAACATGCCAACTTGCTGCCTATTAGTGATGCCAAAGCTATTACAGAATTTCCCCAAAAATGAGCCCTAGCATGATTTTACAGGATTTTTGGAGGATGCTTGACATATAGGCCCTACTCCAAAAATAAACCTTAGTCAGGGCTGGCGTTAGGAGAGGGGAACAACTGGGCAATTTATCAGGGCCCCTACTCTCTTTGGGGCTCCCTAAGCATTTCTATTCCAAGGCTGCTTAAGGACCTTTGGTGACATCATAGTCATGTGACCATAATGTCAGCAAAGGTTCTTGAACTGTGGGAGCCTAGAGTAACTGAAGAGTAGATAGACTGGTATGTAGGGGGGGAGACTGGACAATTTCTCTAGGTTCCCACTCTGAGGCCCTCAGCGTTTCTATTCCAAGGTTCAGACTACTTAAGGACCTTTGGAGAAATCACTGTCCTATGACCCTGATGTCACCAAAGGTCTTTTAACAGAGGAAGTCTAGAGGAGCTGAGACAGGCTGGTATGTATGTGCAGTGTGTGTGTCTGTGTATATTCTTGTGTATGTGCAATGTGTGTGATATGACATGATTATTATATATGGATAAATGAAGACATTCCCTGAAAATAAGCCCTAACCCATCTTTTTGAGCAAAAAATGATATAAGACCTTGTCTTATTTTCTGTAAAAGATGCTAGATCAGGCGGTCTGCCGAGCACTATATATGTGCACCCTACAAGAACAGACACATGGTTTCCACCAACACTACAAAAGCCTGGCTGCATCCTGCAAGGATGGAAAATTATGTAAGGTATTAGTTAATATTTTGACCAAAATATGTAAGCCTGCACCTACGTCAGGGGTCCTCATTGTCTTTCCAGCGAAAAGACAATATAACGTATTGGAAAACCAGATTTAACGCTGGCAGTAAAATGTTTTACCTCATAGAAAGAATAAGGCTGTGTGCCCACAATGTGTTTTTCAAGCATTTATGCTGCGGAATTTCCACAGTATAAACGCTTCAAAAACGCTTGGTAATCCGCCCCCCATGGTCCCCAATGACAAGACGCACTTTCAATGCCCATGCTGCGTTTTTTTCCGCAGCGTTTATGCTGCGCTCAAAAATCTGCAGCATGTCCATTAATTTTGCGGAAGCGCGGCGTAATCGCCGCCATTGACTTGCTTTGAGACGCATATAATCCGTGTCAGTACATTTGTACTCACGGATTATATGCGTTTCTATGTGCGGATGGTACCCAGGTCTGGAGTAGAGTAGACTCTCATCCAGACCTGGGTACCATAGAAACTGTAAAAAATAGAATTTAAAATAAAAAATAAAGTTTATACTCACCTTCCGATGTCTTCCCGGTGTTTTGTCTGCTACGTCCAGTGACTTGCAATGTTCGCGTGGTTGTGAAGGACCTGCCATGACGTCACTGAGTCATGTGACCCATCACATGGCTCAATGACGTCACTGCAGGTCCTTCACACCACCGCGAGCAGTGCAAGACACTGGACGGAGCAGACAAAACACCGGGAAGACATCGGAAGGAGAGTATAAACTTTATTTTTTTTTATTTTTCACCATTCTTATTCTCTTTTTTAACTAACTTGGTCACACTACTATAAATCCATGCCCGTTGCAACAAGGTGGACAAGTTGTCAAGCACTTTTCCAAGTGATGCTAAAATCGCTTGGAAAAGTACTTGATAACCCGCATGCAGAAATGCGCATGCAAAGACGCTTCACAAACGCTTCTACCTGGCGGGAAAAACGCATGTAAAATCCGCATGCGTTTTTCCTGCCAGGGAGAAGCGTAAAAAATATGCAGCATTTGTGCATCGTGGGCACATAGCCTCAGCCTCGATCCCATGCTGTCCTGTCTGTATACTTGCTTTTGCTTCATTCTCTGCCCAGGAGCTGTGGTTCCTGCACAGTCAGACAGCCATTACACAGTATACGATTATCTCCACACATTATATTTTTACACATCCAATTGTGGAACTTATTAATCCAATGTATGTTGATTAAAATGTACTTTAATATGACAACCCCTTTTGAACTTGGAGGGACCCTTTACTGCCGTGCAGCAATCATAAATGCCCAAAGGCAAAACCCTCTTGGGGAGGGGAGAATAAGTGAACATGTTTGTTGGTAATGCCTCAGTGTTGTTGGACACGTGCACTTATTGGCACTTGCAGTAATCGTTGTTTATGGCTACTTGTAGCATCTGCACAGTGGAAACCTACCTTACTTAAAGGGGTTGTCCGTACTTGGCCAGTGCCAGTCTCTTGAATGAAATTGGAAAACCCTATACTTACCTCCCACACCAGTGCCGTTCCAGCAGTGTTGGCGCCAGGTCTCTCGGTGCTCACGTGACAATATGAAATCTGCAGCCAATTGGGGGGTGTGATCGTCCACTCTGATGAAATAATAAAGGCAACAGCCGGCGACATAGTGTCATGTGAGTGCCATGAGACCCGATGCCTAATATTGCTGAAAAGGCGCCAGTGCAGGAGGTGAGTATAAGCCTCTCTTATTTAACATGGAGAACTCAGGCATTTAGGATGGGGTTGTCCAAGTAGAACTCTTGTGTATATTATTTAGCCAAAATTAAAATGTACCAAATATCCACATGTGCAAATACCGTATATAAAGCCTTTTACTCCAAATTCCGTTATTTCTCCTCTGATCTCATCAGTGGCCGTTCATTCAAAGCCACAAATTGTTTGTCTATCCTGATATCTTGTGGAACAGCCTGGCCTCACATGGGTTCTCCTCCCTCTTATCTCGGACCCTCAGTATTGACACCCTCACTTTTTTCATGCCCCTACATCTTTATATTTAATGCGGAAAGACTACCAGGAAATGTAGTTTCTGATCACTTGAGTCTTTTCTAATGTGATCGGTTTCATTATACCCTTATACCATCCACAGCAGTATACGAAAAGGAGTGTAGGTGTGAGTTGTGCAGAGGTAGTGGCTGCACCCAGGCACTGATGCGGAAATCCCAGCTCCCCTCTGCCCATTACCGTTCACCAGTTTTATATGTGATGCATGGTGGTTCAGCAGACAGATTCTAGGGCAAAATAACTACTAAATAATGTCATGTTATAATGACAGATCTGTCACAAGCAGTTTTTCAAGTTGTAGAGCAATAACCTGAATCTCCCCAGTTGTTCTTTCATAACCATAGTCACCAGCATTCATAACCATAGTCACCAGCATTCATAACCATATTCACCAGCATTCATAACCATAGTCACCAGCATTCATAACCATATTCACCAGCATTCATAACCATAGTCACCAGCATTCATAACCATAGTCACCAGCATTCATAACCATATTCACCAGCATTCATAACCATATTCACCAGCATTCATAACCATATTCACCAGCATTCATAACCATAGTCACCAGCATTCATAACCATATTCACCAGCATTCATAACCATATTCACCAGCATTCATAACCATAGTCACCAGCATTCATAACCATATTCACCAGCATTCATAACCATATTCACCAGCATTCATAACCATAGTCACCAGCATTCATAACCATATTCACCAGCATTCATAACCATAGTCACCAGCATTGGCTGCAATTTCATGAAACCTCATTGTGCGCTAAGGGGATAATATATCATCTAGACATATTCAGAGATAAAGCTAAAATACAACACCAATAGCACAGTAATAATGGCGATCATTTATTGAAAGCAATGTAATATATAGAATTTTTTTATTTTTCCATGTATAATGTAGCCAGCAAGGGTGAGTCTATTTTAGCTTTTAATAATTATTTGCTAAAATAAAGTGGCTGACATTACAAATTATTGCCTAAATGGGCACAAAGCTGCCAGTCAGCGAGCAACACTGACCATAGCACTGGATAGGGGAAAGCTGTGGACCCCGTATAGCCAGGTTGACAATCGCACCAAGGACGGCTGTAGATGCCGCAGTTGTGTCCTGTAATTCATGCGTCACATCTCCCAACAAGGATTCCAGAGTTTGGATTTTATGACTTCACTTCTGAATCCACCTGGGGAACGTGGCACAGGGGCCTCATTGCTGCTTATGCTCCATCCCAGTTGGCACAGAGCAGACTGCCAGTGGTCACGTTGGCAGTGGAGCAGCAGCTTTCAGCCCTCTGTAAGTAGGTCAGATACATTGTGTGACTGCTTTGCCGCAGATCAGCACATATAGAGATGGAGGTAATAGGAAGATGTGGAAGAATGTTCTTCAGATTGGCAGGCCAGCCATGCTTGTTACTGATGACATGAAACATGATGATGTTGGCATTTTGAGTGCAGGTAGTAGGAGCTGATGGTACAGAAATAAATGAACTCCAGTAGATAGTCTTGCGTCAAGATACAGGAGGATTAGATGGTATGACGGTATTATGCTGTTTCTCCGCTTAGTGGTAAGTTGTGCTCCATGCTGGACCCACAAACGGGAAACTCGTGAAAATCCTCTGTTCTCTAGCAGGAATTGTCTCGTTCACGCCATCACTGCGCGGTGCTGGGATCTGCTGTCTCATGGTGACATACGGGTTCCTTCCTATAATAACTGGAGATGGCGCTTTTCCTGTCCTTATGTCTTTCCAGTTTATATTTGAAAAGAAGGGGTGCGTTCTGATTTTTCCATTAACCCCTAGCCGGACATAGTGGTCTTTGCAGAGTAGTTTGGACATAATGTCCATAGCATCGTGGTCAGTGAGGTTTTCATATGATGGTTCTTCGTACAAGACATTATTCACAATCTCTTCAGTGGTGTCTCCTGGAAATGGTGAGTCTTGGAAAATCATGTCGTACAATATGACTCCAAAGGCGAACCAGTCCACACCTTCACCATAAGCGTCTCCCATGATCATTTCTGGGGCGCCATACCCAGGTGTTCCACTGAAATCTCTGGCATTAAATCTCTTATCAAACTCGTATAGAGATAGTCCAAAATCAGTAATCTTTATGTGGCCGTCACCAGTCAGCAGGATGTTATCCGGTTTTAAGTCCCGGTGAATGATGTCATTGCTGTGCAGGAATTGTAGGCCACAAACGATTTCTGCTCCTATAAATCTTACAGGTTCCTTCAAGGGAATGGTACTATATATATAGTGAAGCAGATCCCTTCCACTGGCCAGCTCGGTGACAAAATACGCATGGTTTTCCGTATGAAACGCGGCATGGCAATGGGTTAGGAATCTGCTGTTGTGGCTAAGCTTCAGGACATGGTGTTCTACAAGGCATTCAGGGAAGGAGATTAGGCTTTCTTTCTTAATGATTTTAAGGGCCACACTTTCTTTCCTTATTTTATCAGTGGCCAGCATAACCTTCCCATAACTCCCTTGTCCAAGTATGCCATGGCAGATAAACTTATCCCTGGTGAGAGGGACAGTGGTCTTTATTTTTTTGCTACTGGGGCCACTACATTCACCTGAGATGTCATCTTGACTGGTGGCTGGATCTTCATGATGTTTCCTTTTTCTCCCAGTTCTCTTCTCTTCTGCTGCACTTTCATTACCTTTCAGGTTAATGATCCTGGTTGGACCCAAAGTACTCAGTTTTTTTAGATTATCAGCTCGATTTGTGATGTATCCCTGTCACACTGTCACAGAATACTGGAGGTAGGGGGCCTAAGCTGACCCTAAGCTGGGGCCCTGACTAATCCCTCATCCTGGAGGTACTGTTAAAGGTACAGAGGTCCAGGCCGCCAGCGTAACCCCTACCTTCTGAGGATCCCTGCACCTAAGTAATCTAGTCCTGAGAAGGACCCCGATCACAACAATAGGGAACCAGAAATAATATGCCCACACACAGTATTTAGACGAACGAGACAGTACAAGGGAAAAACCAAAACCACCTTGCATACAACTTCTAAACAACTACAACAGAGGGAACACCAATGGGAAAGGAGATAAATGATAAAGCGAGGAAAGGGAAAACACACTTCCAAATACACTTATCTCAGCAACTCCAAACACCACGATCCGCTCTGTAAGTCTGAATGAAAAGCTTTCACCGACACCTCCCAAACAGACCTGCAGGAATATAAAGGAGTCTCACTAAAGAAGCATTGATTGCAGCTGGGCGAGGCTGGACCTCAGCTAGCCCAGAGAGAGAGAGAATTAACTCCTACACTGCCGAGAAAACACAAAGCACCAACAAGTCAGCTGCGAGAAGTCAGGCTGTGTACTCGTGACGATCTTCGTGGCAACACACCCGTGACAGTACCCCCCCTTCTACGAGGGGCCTCTGGACCCTCAGGGCCAGGTTTATCCGGGTGAGTCGTGTGGAAGGCCCGAACTAATCGGTCTGCGTTAATATCCGACGCAGGAACCCACATCCTCTCCTCAGGACCATACCCCTTCCAATGAACCAAGTACTGAAGGGACCGGCGATTAAAGCGTGAATCAATGACCCTCGATACCTGGAACTCCAAGTTACCATTGACAACCACAGGAGGGGGAGGTAAAGGTGACGGTACCACCGGCGCCACATACCTCTTAAGCAATGATCTGTGAAACACGTTGTGAATTTTAAACGTAGGGGGGAGGTCAAGACGGAATGCCACCGGATTAATAACAGAACTGATTCTGTACGGCCCGATGAACCTGGGACCCAGTTTCCAGGAGGGAACCTTAAGTTTAATATTCCTGGTAGACAACCATACCTGATCGTTCACACTTAGGTCCGGACCAGACACTCTCCTCCTATCAGCCATACGCTTGTATCGGTTCCCCATAGTATTCAGATTCTTCAGCACCCCTCTCCATACTGAAGCGAGAGATGAGGAAAATCGTTCCTCCTCCGGAACCCCCGAAGAGCCCCCCCTACTGAAAGTACAAAACTGGGGGTGAAAACCATATGCCCCAAAAAACGGGGACTTACCAGTGGACTCGCTCCGCCTATTATTGAGAGCAAACTCTGCCAGAGGTAGGAAAGAAGCCCAGTCCTCCTGGTTCTCTGACACAAAACACCGAAGATATGTCTCCAAGCTCTGGTTCATACGTTCCGTCTGACCATTGGTCTGAGGATGAAAAGCCGACGAGAATGACAAATGCATCCCCCGCCGTGCACAAAACGCCTTCCAGAACTTGGACACAAACTGAGACCCCCGATCAGACACCACCTCGGAGGGTACCCCGTGAAGCCTCACAATCTCCCCAATGAACACCTGCGCAAGAGTTTTAGCATTAGGGAGAGCCGGAAGAGCGATAAAATGTGCCATCTTGCTGAACCTGTCCACTACAACGAGTATGACCGTTTTACCCGAAGACGGAGGGAGGTCAGTAATAAAGTCCATAGACAGATGAGTCCAAGGACGCTCCGGGATCTTCAAAGGTAAGAGGGCCCCAGACGGACGGTATGTGAGGTCTTAGAGCGCGCACAAACCCCACAGGACGCGACAAAAGTTACCACCTCTTTATGTAAGTTAGGCCACCAAAACCGACGCGAGAGGAGATCCACAGTTGCTTTACTCCCCGGGTGTCCTGCAAAAACTGAGTTATGGTGTGCCTCGATCACCTTTTGTCGCAACTGATCTGGAACGAACAGTCTCCCCGGAGGTCCAACAGGGGCGTCTCCCTGAGCCTCCAATATCTCCTCCTCCAGCTCAGAGCATACTGCCGAAACCACCACCCCCTCCTGAAGAATAGGAATCGGGTCGTCCGTATTCCCGGCCCCAGGGAAACTACGAGATAAGGCATCCGCCTTTACATTTTTAGACCCAGGACGATATGTAACGACGAAATTAAACCTGGTAAAAAACAATGACCACCTAGCTTGTCTGGGATTCAGACGTTTAGCGGACTCCAGATATAGCAGGTTCTTGTGATCGGTGATGACGGTGACCGGATGAACTGCCCCCTCCAAAAAATGGCGCCACTCCTCAAAAGCTAACTTAATGGCCAAGAGTTCCCTATTGCCGACATCATAATTCCTCTCAGCGGACGACAATTTTTTAGAGAAAAAGGCGCACGGATGCCACTTACCAGGGGACGAACCCTGTGACAATACTGCTCCCACCCCTACCTCGGAAGCGTCTACCTCTACAAAGAATGGCTGAGACGCATCAGGTTGAATGAGTATGGGTGCCGAGGCAAAACATTTTTTCAAGGAGGAGAATGCTTGACAAGCCTTGTCAGACCACCTAGAAAAATCCGTCCCCTTTTTAGTCATGTCTGTGAGAGGCTTAACCATGGACGAGAAATTACGAATGAACTTCCGGTAATAGTTAGCAAACCCCAGGAAACGTTGTAGTGCCTTAAGATTCTCCGGCCGATCCCACTCAAGAACTGCCCGCACTTTCCCAGGGTCCATACGAAAACCGGACGCTGAAACCAGGAAGCCTAAAAACTGGAGTTCCTGTACGGCGAACACACACTTTTCCCACTTGGCATACAGTTTATTATCCCGCAAGATCTGTAACACCTGTCTAACGTGCTCCTGATGAGACACCAGATCCGGCGAGTAAATTAATATATCATCCAGATATATGACAACAAACTGTCCCACCAGGTGGCGAAAAATATCATTAACAAAGTGTTGAAACACCGCCGGGGCATTAGTCAGACCGAATGGCATGACAAGGTTCTCATAATGCCCCTCCGGAGTGTTAAAAGCCGTCTTCCACTCATCCCCCTCCTTCATCCTAATCAGATTGTACGCCGCCCTGAGATCCAACTTAGAGAACCATTTGGCGCCCACGATCTGATTAAAGAGATCGGGAATAAGTGGGAGCGGATACGGATCTCGGACCGTAATCCGATTAAGTTCACGGAAATCCAGGCAAGGGCGTAGGCCTCCATCTTTCTTCTTAACAAAGAAGAACCCCGCGGCCACCGGAGAAGATGAAGGTCTAATATGCCCCTTAGCCAGACTTTCAGAAATATAATCCTTCATGGCCTGCCTCTCAGGACCAGAAAGGTTATACAACCTAGCTTTAGGTAACTTGGCCTCAGGGAGCAGTTTTACAGAACAGTCATACACGCGATGAGGAGGTAGTTCCTGACACCCATTCTCCGAGAATACATCCTCAAAGTCCGCCAGAAATGGAGGTAAGACCCAAGGAGTAACCGCACCGATGACCGTGTTCATGCAGTTTTTATTACAGAATTTACTCCATTGGCTTATCTCTCTGGTTTGCCAATTAATAACCGGGTTATGCTTAGCTAACCAAGGAAGGCCCAACACTATAGGAGTGGGAAGACCCTCCAACACGTAGCAAGACAACAGTTCTTTATGTATTGCCCCCACTTGAAGTTTTACGCCATGCACAGCTTGCAAAAAACTTCCCTGACCGAGAGGTCTGGCATCGATCGAGAATATGGGGATGGGTTTAGCCAACTCACTCAATCGCATACCTTGAACCCGGGCAAACCGAGCATCAACCAGATTAGCCCCGGCCCCACTATCCAGAAGAACAGATATCCTCTCAGTTCTCGTACCCACCACCACCTCCGCCGGTACGAGAAACTGAGACGAACCTAGGGACGAAATACCTACTCCCAGATTGCCGTCCACCACACAACCTGGGATCAACAGTTTTTTCGACGACTCTTTACTCTGCAAGGGACGGGATGGACACCCCCCAATAAAATGTCCCTTTTTCCCGCAGAGAAAACACCTTCCTGTCTTATGGCGCACCACCGGTCCCCTTCCCCGAAATGATGTCCCTCCTAATTGCATAGGCTCCTCCGGACTGACCAGGGGAACCACCATATGAGGGGACCTTGTAGGAGGTGGAGACATTACAGGGGGTAGAGTTATCCCGCACCTCTCCCGAAGCCGTTTGTCAACGCGAATAGCAAGGGCCATAGCGGCTTCCAGTGACGCGGGAGAGTCATACTGTGCCAACACATCCTGTAATTTGTCGGATAAACCATGACAAAACTGGCTCCTAAGAGCCGGGTCATTCCACTGGGTGTCCGTGGCCCACCTACGGAACTCCGAACAGAATTCCTCCGCCGGACGATCTCCCTGCTGAATCCTACGTAACTTAGACTCAGCAAGGGAGATCCGATCTGGGTCATCATATACGAGTCCCAGAGCAGCGAAAAACCTATCCACTGACTGGAGAACCGGGGAGCTTGGGGGAAGAGAGAACGCCCAAGATTGTGGGTCCCCTTGTAGGAGCGAGATGACAATTCCCACCCTTTGTTCTTCACTGCCCGATGACCGAGGCCGCAGCCGAAAGTACAATTTGCATGCCTCCCGGAAAACAAAAAACTTGTCCCGCCCCCCAGTGAACCTGTCAGGGAGAGCTACTTTAGGTTCTGGTCCGGCTTGCTCCAGAGGATGCAAAACCTTGGACCTAACGTCCGCCAGCCCCATGGACAAACTCTGCAACTGCCGAGCTAGACCGGCTACTGGATCCATGGTAGCTGGAGAAAAACTAAGATGGTCGGTGAAAATGTCACACTGTCACAGAATACTGGAGGTAGGGGGCCTAAGCTGACCCTAAGCTGGGGCCCTGACTAATCCCTCATCCTGGAGGTACTGTTAAAGGTACAGAGGTCCAGGCCGCCAGCGTAACCCCTACCTTCTGAGGATCCCTGCACCTAAGTAATCTAGTCCTGAGAAGGACCCCGATCACAACAATAGGGAACCAGAAATAATATGCCCACACACAGTATTTAGACGAACGAGACAGTACAAGGGAAAAACCAAAACCACCTTGCATACAACTTCTAAACAACTACAACAGAGGGAACACCAACGGGAAAGGAGATAAATGATAAAGCGAGGAAAGGGAAAACACACTTCCAAATACACTTATCTCAGCAACTCCAAACACCACGATCCGCTCTGTAAGTCTGAATGAAAAGCTTTCACCGACACCTCCCAAACAGACCTGCAGGAATATAAAGGAGTCTCACTAAAGAAGCATTGATTGCAGCTGGGCGAGGCTGGACCTCAGCTAGCCCAGAGAGAGAGAGAATTAACTCCTACACTGCCGAGAAAACACAAAGCACCAACAAGTCAGCTGCGAGAAGTCAGGCTGTGTACTCGTGACGATCTTCGTGGCAACACACCCGTGACAATCCCACAAGCTTTTCACATCTGTTTTGTACAGTGTCTAGGAAGGAAATATTCTGGGTTCCCTCATTGACAGGTAATACCTGACCAACCTGCCCAGATTTCTTGGAATCCATCTTCCTTATCTTTGCTGGAGGTTCCTGGTTATTTCCAGTGTCTTCTCCATCTGGTGTTTCTTTCCTTTTTCTCTTTCTATTCCCTGTAAAGTCCATGTTGCATCAGGCAACAACAGGGCAATTATCCAAAAACGTATGTAAAATTATCAGAGAATGCAATCCACACGTATATTGTAGTCAAAGCCAACTACAACTAAAGCTCAATGGCTGCAGTCAGTTGTTTATGGAACTTTGTGGAATGTGATGTCACTGTGCCGGTGATGTCACACTCACTGTGATGTCAGCAGATGCATGCGAGTGTTCCATCTCTGCTGAACGTGAAAGTCTCGGAAGGGGCGGGGCTTAGTCACCATTGACTATAATGGAGTCTGTTGAGTGGGTAGTATTTAGTGACCTGAAGCTGGAAATCAGTGGGATAAATGACATCAGGATTCAGGAATAAGTTACAGTAGTTTTATATTTGTTTTAATTTATTTTATACAAAAAAAGAGCATGGACCGCACCTCCAAAAAAATCATACATTGATCTAATGCCTCTCAGCAAAAATATACATAACTGAACATGAGGTTCTTAGTTTAACATTCTGATCAGACTGTATGAAGCCCACTGCCACGTCACGGCAAACCTCGTAGTGGGTCCTAACATTTCCTGCCTAAAAGGAGCGGCGCCATGTGCCAACCACCGCTACAGTGAGAATGCACCAGCAGGGCGGGCGGCCTGGTGCCTCACAGCATCCATGCTTCAAGACCGAGTCCCCATGACTCCAGGCCGCGGCGCCCCACAAGCACAAAACCACAGCAACAATGGCTGACACATTGCACCAACACCACATGAATGGAGCATTGTGACTCACCTTCCTCAAGCTCTCAAGTGAGAGCAAAATAGGCTAGACCCTCTTTGCAGACTCCTGCTAATTAAAATTGCCTGTGCCAAATGGGATGAGTGCTGGTCCAAGAAAGGGAAAAGAATAAGCTGGTTCATTGACGTGGCAGTGGGCTTCACACAGTCTGATCAGAATGTTAAGCTAAGAACCTCATGTTCAGTAATATGTATTTTTGCTGAGAGGCATTAGATCAAATGTATGATTTTTGGAGGTGCGGTCCATGCTCTTTTTTTATTTTTTTTTATTTTATGTTACATTATTTTGTGTAGGGCTGTGATGATATACATTTTTCAGTTCTTTTGTATCAAATTTAAAGGAAAATGTGTTAACCACTTCCTGACTGCCCACTGCACATAAACGTCCGCGCTTGCTGGGCTCTGTACATCGCCGATGTTTATGAACGGTCGGCGGTCTTTTAGCGCTCAGGGCCCCCAGAGTCCTGCACCCTGCGATTCCTGTGCAGAGCGATAGCTCTAACAGGTGACATCCTCGAGACTGGATTGGATCAGGTTTCAATAAAGTTAACCCTTTGCTATCTTCTACTACCCCTGGCAAAAGTTATGGAATCACCGGGCTCGGAGTATGCTCATGCAGTTGTTTAATGTTGTTGAAAAAAAGCAGATCACAGACATGGCACTAAACTAAAGTCATTTCAAATGGCAACTTTAGGGCTTTAAGAAACACTAAAAGAAATCAAGATTAAAAATGTGGTGCTCAGTAAGGGTAATTTTTTTCAGACCAAGCAGAGAGGAAAAAATTATGGAATCACTCAATTCTGAGGAAAAAATTATGGAATCACCCTGTAAATTTTAATTTACAAATCTAACACCTGCATCAAATTAGATCTGCTCGTTAGTCTGCATCTAAAAAGGAGTGATCACACCTTGAAAAGCTGTTGCACCAAGTGGACTGACATGAATCATGGCTCCAACACGAGAGATGTCAATTGAAACAAAGGAGATGATTATCATACTCTTAAAAGAAGGTAAGTCATCACGCAATGTTGCAAAATATGTTGGTTGTTCACATTCAGCTGTGTCTAAAATCTGGACCAAATACAAACAACATGGGAAGGTTGTTAAAAGAAAACATACTGGTAGACCAAGGAAGACCTCAATGCGTCAAGACCGGAAACTAAGCAATATGTCTCCAAAACAGGAAATGCACAACAAAACAAATGAGGAACGAATAGGAGGAAACTGGAGTCAATGTCTGTGACCGAACTGTAAGAAACCGCCTAAAGGAAATGAGATTTACATACAGAAAAGCTAAGCATAAGCCATCATTAACACCTAAACAGAAAAAAACAAGGTTATAATGGGCTAAGGAAAAGCAATCGTGGACTGTGGATGACTGGATGAAAGTCATATTCAGTGATGAATCGCGAATCTGCATTGGGCAAGGTGATGATGCTGGAACTTTTGTTTGGTGCCGTTCTAATGAGATTTATAAAGATGACTGCATGAAGAGAACATACAAATTTTCACAGTCATTGATGATATGGGGCTGCATGTCAGGTAAAGGCACTGGGGAAATGGCTGTCATTACATCTTCAATAAATGCCCAAGTTTACATTGATATTTTGGACAGTTTTCTAATCCCATCAATTGAAAGGATGTTTGCGGATGATAACATCATTTTTCAAGATGATTATGCATCCTGCCATAGAGCAAAAACTGTGAAAACATTCCTTGAAAAGAAGACACATAAGGTCAATATCATGGCCTGCAAATAGTCCGGATCTCAATCCAATTGAAAATCTTTGGAAGTTGAAGAAAATGGTCCATGACAGGGCTCCAACCTGCAAAGCTGTTCTGGCAACAGCAATCAGAGAAAGTTGGAGCCAGATTGATAAAGGGTACTGTTTGTCACTCATTAAGTCCATGCCTCAGAGACTGCTTTAAAGCCAGAGGTGGTGCAATAAAATACTAGTGATGTATTGGAGTGTTCTTTTGTATGTTTGTTTTTCATGATTCCATATTTTTTTGCTCAGAATTGAGTGATTCCATAATTTTTTCCCTCTGCTTGGTCTGAAAAAAATTACCCTGACTGAGTGCCACATTTTTTATCTTAATTTCTTTTAGTGTTTCTTAAAGCCCTGAAGTTGCCATTTGGAATGACTTTAGTTTTGTGCCATGTCTGTGATCTGATTTTTTTCAACAGCGTTAAACAACTGAATGAACATCCTCAGAGCCCGGTGATTCCATAATTTTTGCCAGGGGTTATAGATGCTGTGATCCATAGCGATCACGGCACATAGAAGAGAGGGAGAGGCAGTTGTGCACTCACCTTTGACGGCCTCCGAGATAAGGTCTGACGTGGTCATGGCAGCCGGAGATCACATGATGACCTCCGAGGCTGCCAGGTACGGTGGCCTGTTAGGCTCAGCCATCAACGGAGTCTAACACGAGATCTACCAGTGTAAAACTGACATCCGGTCTCATGCAATGCAATACATGTGTATTGCATTGCATGAGACCTGTGATGATAAAAATATTCCCATAGAGGGACTAAGTGAGAAAGTTAAAAACAGAAAGTTTAAAAATTGGGTCACTTGAGGGGGATTCAGCTCTTCTAGTGCTTAAGGGCTCTGTATACGTAGTCCGCAAACTATTCTACAATAATTTGTTCTCCAAAAGCGAAATAGTGCTCCTTCCCTCCCGGGTGTCGCCGTGTGCCTAAGCAGTACTGTACAGCCACATATGGGATATTGCCACGTTCAGCAGAAATTGTGTGATACATTTCGGCACCATTTTTACCCATTGCCTTGTGTGAAAATGTAAAATCTGAGGCTAAAACTAATTTTTTTTGTGGTAAAAATAGAATTATTTTTTTCTTCGCTGCCCAATGGTATAAATTTCTGAGAGTCACATGTGGTGTCAGTTTGATCACTGCATCCGTAGAGGAATTCATTGAGAGGTGTAGTTTATAAAATGGGGTCACTTATGGGGGTTTCCTGCTGCTTTAGGACCTCAGTCTCTCCCAGTGGGTCATGGCACCTGCAAAACACAACAGTAAAATCTGCACTGTAATATGACAATTTTTCCCTTCTGAGCTTTGCACTGTGCCTGAAAAGTAGGCTTCCAGTATCCATTGTTTCAGATGCTGCACATCTCGTATCTTGATGGTCTGGTGTGGTATATGGGGTACAAAGATAGTGGGGCCATTCTTCATCAGTGGAAACCTCAATGCCACTGGATATCTGAAATTGCTACACGATGATGTGTTGCCCTCTTTATGCACTGAAGATGGCACGTTCCCTGAGTTTTTCCAACAAGATGGTGCACCACCACATTATGGGTGTCAGGTCCGAGCATTCCTACATGAACAGTTTGCTGGAAAGTGGATTGGTTGTTGTGGACCTGTTGAATGGCCACCAAGGTCTCCCGATCTGACCCCCTTAGACTTTTATCTTTGAGGTCATCTGAAGACAATTGTCTATGCTGTGAAGAAAGGAGATGTGCAGCATCTGAAACAACGGATACTGGAAGCCTGTGCTAGCATTTCTTCTGCAGTGTTGCTATCAGTGTGTCAAGAGTGGAAGAAGAGGGTTGCATTGACAATCCAACACAATGGGCAGCACTTTGAACACATTTGATAAGTGGTCATAAACTTGTAAAAAACTCATGAAAGAATAAAGTTACGTTAAAACCAAGCACATCATTGTTTTTCTTATGAAATTCTCAATAAGTTTGATGTGTCACATGACCCTCTACCCATTGAAAAAAATTAAGTTGAATCCAAAATGGCCAACTTCAAAATGGCCGCCATGGTCACCACCCATCTGGAAAAGTTTTCCCCTTCCCTTATACTAATGTGCCACAAACAGGAAGTTGATATCACCAACCATTCCCATTTTATTTAGGTGTATCCATATAAATGGCCCACCCTGTAGTTTTAATCCTTCTAACTTCCTAACCAAAAAAAATTGTTTAAAAAATTGTGCAGATGTAAAAGAACTATTTTGTGTGACCTAACTCTCTGGTTTAAGGGCATAAAAATTAAAAGTTTAAAAATTGCAAAATTTTCCCAATTTTGCCAAATTTCTGATATTTTAAAAAATAATCTAGTTACCGTATTTTTCGGACTATAAGATGCACCAGACCATGACCATAAGACACACCTGGGTTTTAGAGAAGGAAAATAGAAAAGAAAATTTAAGCAAAAAATGTGGTCATGATGCTCTGTTAAGGGGGATGGGGTCTGCCGCTCACACTGTTAAGGGGTAATGTCCCCCAATTCTGTACTAATATCCCCCATCCTAGTAAATATGCCCCCAACCTTCCTGTTATACATGGCCCTCATCCCCATCCTGGTATGCATGGCACCCCTCATCCCCATCCTGGTATGCATGGCACCCCTCATCCCCATCCTGGTATGCATGGCACCCCTCATCCCCATCCCGGTATGCATGGCACCCCTCCATCCCGGTATGCATGGCACCCCTCCATCCCGGTTTGCATGGCACCCCTCCATCCCGGTTTGCATGGCACCCCTCATCCCCATCCTGGTATGCATGGCACCCCTCATCCCCATCCTGGTATGCATGGCACCCCTCATCCCCATCCTGGTATGCATGGCACCCCTCATCCCCATCCTGGTATGCATGGCACTCCTCATCCCCATCCTGGTATGCATGGCACCCCTCATCCCCATCCCGGTATGCATGGCACCCCTCCATCCTGGTATGCATGGCACCGCTCCATCCCGGTTTGCATGGCACCCCTCCATCCCGGTTTGCATGGCACCCCTCATCCCCATCCTGGTATGCATGGCACCCCTCATCCCCATCCTGGTATGGATGGCACCCCTCATCCCCATCCTGGTATGCATGGCACTCCTCATCCCCATCCTGGTATGCATGGCACCCCTCATCCCCATCCTGGTATGGATGGCACCCCTCATCCCCATCCTGGTATGCATGGCACCCCTCATCCCCATCCTGGTATGCATGGCACCCCTCATCCCCATCCCGGTATGCATGGCACCTCTCCACCCCAAAATTTTGGAGGAAAAAAGTTCGTCTTATAATCCGAAAAATACGGTATATCTAGAAAAAAAATTACTACTATCCTGACTACTATCATGAAGTACAATATGTCACAATAAAACAATCTCAGAACCACTGGGATATGTTGAAGCGTTTCAGAGTTATTACCTCAAAAAGTGACGCTGGTCAGAATTGAAAAAAATTGGCCTGATCACAAAGGCAAAAACTGGCTCTGGCGCGAAAGGGTTAAATCTATAAGTTTAAAAAATATCTATTTCTGCTATTTTTATTAAAAACACAAAATTCTACTGTGGAAGGGCTAAGAAAATGTACTTGTGAACAAATCTTTTGCAAATTACCCAGATATCAAGAGTTTCCAAAAGGTAATTCTGCCCAACTATGGTACATTGGGTAGTAAGAAAAGGGGAGTCAGTGTTTCGCAGGTCTATATTACAGCTCCACAGGGTTTATTACCCCTCTCCCAGGACCTTGTAAGGTGAGGCTCCATAGCTAAGCTACAGTATGGAGATTGGTGACCGCATATCTGGGCAGATGAGTTCATTACAGCTTCACACAGATCTTTACCCGGCGTTTCTAAGCTTCTGAGTAGCAACCTGACTAGTAATATTATTATACAAGATTTGATCATTTATTACATAGTTTGTAAAGCCGAATAAAGACTTGCGTCCATCAAGTTCGACCTGTTAGTCCTGTAATTGCTACAGTTGATCCAGAGGAGGGCAAAAACCCCAAATGATTTAGCCAATCTTCACCTGAGGAAAAATTCCCTCCCGACTCTGAAACCAGCAGTCAGAATAAATCCCTGTATCAACCTACTATTTTATTTTATTTTTAAGTATATGCTGAAATCTGCCTGGTATCTAGAAATGCATCCAGTCCCCGCTTGAACTGGTGTAGTGAATCCGACATTACCGTCTCCTCACTCAGTGAATTTCATATTCTCACTGCTCTTACCGTAAAGAACCTCTTCCTATGCTGGTGCTGAAACCTTTTCTCTTCCAGTCTTAGTGAATGCCCTCTTGTTACCGTAATATTCCTCCTTTTGAATAAATCCCGGGCAAGGTCTCTATACTGTCCCCTAACATATTTGTACACATTTATTATGTCCCCCCTCAACCTTCTCTTTTCCAGGCTGAATAGTCCTAGTTTTGCCAACCTCTCTGGGTATTGCAGTCCCTCCATTCCCTTTATTAATTTTGTTGCCCTCTTTTGTACCTTTTCAAGCTCATTTATATCCTTTCTATATATTGGGGCCCATAACTGAGCACATTATTCCAAGTGTGGTCTGACCAGTGCTTTGTACAGTGGGAGAACAATGTTCTCATCCTTTGCAGCTATACCTCTTCTGATACATCCCATTACCCTGTTTGCCCTTACAGCAGCGGCCTGACTTTGGGCACTCCAATTTAGTTTGCTATCAATCAAGATGCCCAAGTCCTTCTCCATCTCTGAATTCCCCAATGATTTCCCATTCAGTGAGTACTGGTGACTTCCATTTTTCCTTCCCATATATATGACCTTACATTTCTCCTCATTAAACCTCATTTGCCATTTAATGCTCCACCTACCCAGTTTATCCAAATCCCTCTGTAGGTCTGCACTGTCCTCTTTTATATTAATTGTTTTACATAACTTTGTGTCATCTGCAAATATTGACATTTTACTATTTATCCCGTTGACTATGTCGTTAATAAAGATATTAAATAACATTGGGCCTAGTACAGACCCCTGTGGTACCCCACTAGTGACGCTTACCCAATCTGAGTATATTCCATTTATAACCACCCTCTGCCTTCTATCTTTTAGCCAGTTAGCTACCCACTTGCAGACATTTTCCCCCAGCCCCATCATTCTCATTTTGTATACCAACCTATTATGTGGCACGCTATCGAACGCTTTTGCAAAGTCTAGATACACGACATCCATTGGTTCCCCCTGATCTAATCGAGAGCTAACCTCCTAGTAGAAGTCAATCAGGTTTGTTTGGCAGGAGCGATTCCTCATGAATCCATGTTGGTTCGGGGTTAAAAGATTATTAGCATCAAGATGCTCCGTAATTGCCTCTTTAATGAAGCTTTCAAAAATTTTGCCCACAACGGACGTCAGACTCACCGGCCGATAGTTTCCGGCGTCACTTTTTGCTCCCTTTTTGAATATTGGCACTACATTCGCCTGTCGCCAATCAAGTGGTACAGACCCAGTCTCAACAGAGTCCTTAAATATAAGATATAACGGTCTGTCTATCACATTACTTAGTTCCCTTAGTACCCGTGGGTGTATGCCATCAGGTCCTGGTGATTTGTTTATTTTAATGTTACTTTAATGTTACTGAGGCGTTTCTGTACCCCAACTTGGGTTAGATTAGTCATACTTAGTGGAGGATTAAGCTTGTCACTTCTCATTTCGCCTGTTAGTTCTATTTCCTTTGTGAAAGTTGTCGAAAAAAAATTATTTAATAGGTTAGCTTTATCCTCATCTTTCTCTATGATTTTGCCTTCATCACTTTTTATCGGTCCAATATTATTCGATTTAATCCTTTTACTATTTATATACGTAAAGAACAGTTTGGGATTTGATCTACTTTCCCTAGCAATACGTCTCTCTGTTTCCTCCTTCGCTATTTTTATTTGTTTTTTACAGGTTCTCGTTTTTTCCTTGTAACACATTAGTGCCTCCTTACTGTTTTCCTGTTTTAATCTCTTGAATGCCTCTTTTTTTGCTATTTAACGCCCCTTTTACGTTCTTGTTCAACCATATTGGTTTCCTCTTATTTCTGGCCCATTTATTCCCATATGGTATATACCTCTCGCACTGAGTATTCAGAATTCTTTTGAAGGTTTCCCATTTACTATTCGTATGCCCCCCTATCTGTACCTCAGTTATTCTATCAGGCCTATTAGTCAATATTAAGTCCAACACGGCCTTCCCTCTCGTTGGTTCCTGCACTAGTTGGGAGAGATAATTATCCTTAATATTTGTCAAGAACCTTTTTCCTTTCTGAGATCTACAGGTTTCTGTTTCCCAGTCAATATCCGGGTAGTTGAAATCCCCCATTACAATCACTTCATTATGTTTTGCTACTTTGTCTATTTGTCCTAATAGCAGACTCTCATTCTCCTCTGTTATATTTGGTGGCTTATAGCAGACCCCCAATAATATTTTATTATTATTTTTTGCCCCCTCTATCTCTACCCACATGGACTCGACCCCCTCTTCTCCCTCTCCTATATCTTCCCTTAGTCTGGGCTTTAGACATGACTTTACATATAAGCAGACTCCTCCGCCTTTCCCCTGTTTCCGGTCCCTTCTAAATAAACTATAATCCTAATAAATTTACCGCCCAGTCGTAGCTATCATCTAGCCAAGTCTCTGTTATACCTACGATGTCATACCTCTCCTCCGATATAAGCGCCCGCAGCTCATTCGCCTTATTGGTCAGGCTTCTTGCGTTGGTCAGCATGCAAGATAAAATTTTGGGGTTATTTAGCTTCCTATTCTTCTCTAGCGATCTAACTGTACTATCCTCACCCCCCTCTCCACCCTCATTATATTCACTTCTCCCCTTCCCCCTTGCTTGCCTCACATCCCACCTATTTCCTTGGCCCCCCCCCCCGTCTCTAGTTTAAATACTCCTCCAACCTATTAGCCATCTTCTTCCCCAGCACCGCTGCACCCTCCCCATTGAGGTGCAGCCCGTCCCTACGGTAGAGCCTGTAGCCGACTGCGAAGTCATCCCAGTTCTCCATGAACCCAAACCCTTCTGCCTTGCACCAACTCTTTAGCCACTTATTCACCTCCCTAACTTCCCGTTGGCGCTCCTGTGTGGCTCGCGGGATTGGTAATATTTCTGAGAAAACTACTTTGGAGGTCCTTGCCCTAAGCTTCCTACCTAGGTCCCTGAAATCATTTTTAAGGACCCTCTATCTACCACTCACTTTGTCATTGGTGCCGATGTGGACCATGACCGCTGGGTCTTCGGCAGCCCCACCCAGTAACCTGACAACCCGATCCGCGATGTGCCGGACTCGAGCGCCAGGGAGGCAGCACACCGTTCGGCGATCCCGGTCTTTGTGACAGATTGCCCTGTCTGTCCCCCTAATAATAGAATCACTCACTACCAGGACCTGTCTTGCCTGCCCTACACTTCCCCCCTCCCCCTCATTACTGGAGCATACACTCCCCCGGCGGTCAGAGGATCTGTCGTGCTCCAATAATGCCGGTTCTGAACCAGCCTTCCTATACTTCTTCCCTCTATCCCTCCTAACTGTTATCCAGCTCCCTGCCTGTTCAGCCTGCACTTCCCCTCTATGCTCCACCCCCAGTATTGACCCATTGAGTGTCTGCTCGGTGAGCAGCTAACTCCGTTCCATGTTGTCGATGCTCCTCAGTATCGCTATCTGAGCACTTAGATCCAGAATTTGGGCTTCCAAGTGCACGATATGCTCACATCTCTCGCAGCAGTATAGATCCTCGAGCGGTAGCTCACGGAATGCATACATTGCGCAAGATGTACACTGCACGGCTCCGGCCAAGATGGACGCCATTCTCAATATGGGGATACAGTCAGTATATATATACAAGTACAAAACACAATTATTTATATATAGGTGTATGGACGGGGATCAATTAGGGATGTGCAAGTGTATCAATTAGATATCGGCGGGGGATCAGTTAAGTATGGACGGGGGATCAATTAAGTATGGACCGGGGACTCAGCTGAGTAGGTCAGGTGGATTAATTAAGTATGGACGGTGTGTCAATTGACTATGGACTGGGGATCAATAAATATGGGCTGGGGAAATAATTAATTGTGGACTGGGGAATCAATCAATTAATTATGGACAGGGGGTTAATTAAATATGGATGGGGATAAGGCAAATAAATAGGGACTGGGGGATCAGTAAAAGTGGACAGGGGGAATCTATTAAATATGGACAAGGGGGATCAATTGATTATGGGCTGGGGGGGTCAATCAGTTAAATGTGGTCGGGGGATCAATTTAATATGGACGGGGGGGTCAATTTAAATGTTGTCAGGGGGATCAGTTAAATATGGACGGGGGGTTATCAGGGGATCAATTTAAATATGAACGGGGGGTGATCAATTAAATATGGTCTGGGGGATCACTAAAGATGGCCTGGGGAGTTGTATTAAATATGGATAGGGGGGAGATCGATCAAATATGGACAGGGGATTAATTTAAATAAGGCCGGGGGGGGGAGCACTTAAATAAAATACAATTACAATACAAATACAGTACAATACACGCTCGGGTTCAGTAGGGCCTCTTATCGCGGCCTCCTGCCCCTCACTCACCTCCTCTAGGGACGCTGCACGCTATCACAGCGCGCTCGCCCCTCCGGTCGCCTCCTACCGGTCCTCCCGGTCCACTTGGTCACCTCCGCCTGGCTCCCTCGCCAGAGGGCCGCGAGCCGAGTCGGACCACGCCGCACGCCACTCACCACAGCCACACCACAGCCCACGTGTTCACACCCCGCGCGCGCTCTCACTTCCGGTCACCTCCACGGTAGTGTTTAGATTGACTGGCCGGGCAGATCTGGCATTCTGCAGACTGGAAAAGCTGGGGAACAACCATTATATAAAATATGAAAAAATAGAAAATATTAGCAATGTTCTATAATGGTTAATTTTTACATAACACTGGTTCAATTCACTTGATATTAACCCGTTCATGATCTTGTGATTTTCTATCTTTGCACTTTAGTTTTTTTTCTCCTCTTTTTTCCAGAGCCATAACTTTTATATTTTTTCAATATAACCAAGGGCTTGTTTTTTGCAGGACAAGTTGTACTTTTGAATGACACCATTTTTTTGAAGTGCTACTTTAGTGAAGTAAAAATAATAAATTTAGGATTTTTTATCTTCGTTATTTTTTTATAGACTTTACATTTATCATATTGCGGGCTACAATTAAGATAGAGATGGGAGAGGCAGCATTTTGTTCAGAATTGTACAGGCTTTAATTCGACATGTCTTAACCAAGTTTGTTATTTTGTTTTTGAGGAGTCAAATTCTAAATTTTGATGGGCGATTTCGGGAAAACTGTGTTTTGTAAAAAAAAAAAATAAAAAAAAATGCGTATGTGTTACTTGTGTTATTGGTTACATTCCTTCAGGGATTCAAGTTGGTATTTCTGTAGGATCATATTTTGTTGTGTGATTTTCTAAATACAGTCTCATCCTAGTCATAGGTTTAATGCTAAACTAAAAGAATCAATATTTTAACACCTTTTTAATATACAGTTATACATGTAACAACTTTTTTTTTATTATTACTTCACTAGACATTTCCTTTTTCCAGTTTAAAAAAAAAATGAAAAAAATACAGTAAAATCGTCCAGCGATAAAATAAAACATTATGAATTGGTCTGAACAATTAATAGTACGTCTTTACACTGATCTTTTCTCAATAATTTGTTCTCCCTTCTGGGTGAAATGTAATCTTGTCCACAATCTCTTACTAACAATGGCCGTTTCCTTTTGTGTCAGTATGTACGCCTGTTATGGGGTTTGGGTCCACTTGTGTTAATATCTGATTTTTGGTTACTTTCAAAATGTCTGCTTTCTTGGATACACAAAGGATGGTGATGGACCAGAAGGTGCAGAAAAATGGCTTTACTTCTTCATTGTCCTAGTCTTTGGAGAGTCCATTAGGCAGCAGCCACCAGTGCTGATCATACTCACAGGTCACATATCCAGTTATATCATCCATCGCCAATCTTGTGCCACCTTCAATCACTTCATGGACTTCACTGTCATTTCTGGATGAAAAAATCCTTGTTTATATTTTTGTTTCACTACATGGAATTAAAGTGTTAGTTCCTTTGATGGGTTCTGCTTTTTGTAACCAATGTTTTAACAAACTTTCCTCTTCTTCTTAGTCCTGGTTTGTACAGTACGTGAACGGGATGTTAGGAATATTTTTCTCACTCAGTTGGAAAAGTTGCATGGGTGTTAAAATTTGGTCTGAATGTGGTCTATGGAGGCTAGCTTGAGCTGCTAGACATTTCACCGTGCCTCCTAAACCATCACATACACCTTTTGCCAGAAGCTGAATGGCAAAAAAGTGCCATTCAGCTTTCACTCCAAAATGTTTCTTGTGATGGCATACAATTATAAGGTTTCTCCTATTTTTATACTGTGCAGAAGAGTCATCCGAGGAGTAGTAGACCTTGCTCAAACTTGTTAGGATGTCAGTTTTATCACTGAAATCAAATTTTTTTGGAACAAATGAACAGCTGTTGAATCGTGAAGTAAGCACTCAGACATAAAATACATAAGTGTAGTTCTGATATCTGACTGTAAGCAGAGTCGGCTTATTAGTAATAAGTTATTACTATTCAGCTAAGCAGACAACAGACCGGATGCTGCACTTATCGCACAGGGCGCTGAGGGAGACATTGCACGGACCAGCCCCTGAAAACAGCATCACTGATGGGCGGCAAACAAAGCAGGGGAGAGTAGGGATGTCCCAGTCCCCTCCTTTTCGATGATCTTCGTTTCAGTGTGGAAAGGGAAGTGACAGCAGTTTCCACATTTTTGGGTTCACTGTTAAGCCCACGGCTGTGTGCAAATCCACTACTGATTGTACCTGGGACAAGTTGGTATGCCACTTGGTACTAAAGGTAATATCATCCAAATACACCGATACATACTTCTGATAAGGCTCTAACACTATGTCCATCAGCCTCTGGAACATGGCCGAGGCTGCATGTAACCCAAAAGGCAAGACGACCTAGTGATAGAGACCCTCCGGCGTTATGAAGGCTGACTCTGTCCGAGGCACCTGCCAGTAACCCGTGGTGAAGTACTGGGCCTGCCCCATTCTCTCAATCAGCTCGTCCACCCAGGACATTGAATAAAGGTCAAATTTCAACACTTTATTACATTTTCAGAAGTCGTTACAAAATCATAACGATCCGTCCAGCTTCAGAACCAGTACAATGGGGCTAGCCCGCTCCCTCCTGGACTCCTCGATAACTCCTAGCTGGAGCATTTGTTTTTCCTCAGCTGCGATGGCTTGTGTCTGGGCCTCTGTCACACGGTACGGTTTCATTCGTACCCTTACCTGAGGCTCTGTGACAATGTTATGTTGGATCACAGATGTTCGGCCAAGCAGTTCCGAAAATACATCCGTACTCTGCAGCACCAATTTCTGAGTCTCCCGTCGCTTCTGTTTAGAGAGTGTGTCACTTATATTTACCTCTCCCCTGGCCATTGTCGGAGGGTCCCCAGACGATACGACCGGAGTCGCATCCGTAATCATACATTCCCAGTCTTTCCTTGCTTATAGCAAATTTACGTGATATAGCTGTTTGGGTTTTCTCTTCCCAGGTTGATATACTCTCTAATTCATCTCCCCAACCTTTTCCCGGACTTCATATGGCCCTTGCCACTTGGCCATGAGCTTACTTTCTGCTGTGGGCACTAAGACTAATACCTGATCCCCTTGGACATTGACCATGCCAGGGGTGCAACAAAGTGCCATTAGTTGCATAAGGATTAAAAGTGAATTTAGGCTGTGTACCCACGATGTGTTTTTCAAGCGTTTTTGCTGCGGAATTTTCCGCAGCGTAAATGTAGCACCCTGAGGACTCGGCTGCTACAGGGGTATTGCACCTCAGCCAGAGGTGTGATATTCCACTCCCGGGTAAGGATGGAGTGTGGAACTGAGCTCAGTAGGCTGCATGCACTACACACATCCCATTTCCGGGGGACAGATCAATGGTACTCCCACTAGAGAAATGTGCAGGTACGACAGTGTCTGTCCCTGGCTGGAGTGGGAGGGGGGTGGAACATCCCAGTAGTGTAGGGGCAGATAGGGGGAGCAGTCTGGGTAATGCTAGGAGCTCATTGGGTGCTGGTCACCTGAGCTCACACATAGAGGGAGTATATAAGGTGGGAACCATCTTAGATCAGGGTCAGACAGGCAGACAGTTACCAGTCAGTCTGTTGTAGAGGGTCAAGCAGTCCTGAAAGAAGAGAGAGAGGAGAAGAGAAGGACCCAGAGGGGGAGAAGAAGGAACTCCAAGAACCCAAAATTAGACCAGAGGGTGAAGAGTTGGCACAAGGGTACCGGATCCCAAGCTGGTGGAGGGCACTAATCCTCAGCCAGAGACCGGAGGTCGTGGGCAGGATTTGCCACGATCCCCCACTAAATCCACCCGGAAGGCAAACCGAGAATAGGGTCAGGGAACCCAGAGACAAGGGTTTTACCCAACAAGAGGCCCGAGGGAGCCGGACATAGGTGGATCCCTGGTGGGGAAGGCCAGAGAAAAGGAACGTCAGAAAGGGAGCTCAGGACCACGCTCCAGAATTACTTGGGGGTTGGCCGAGTCCAGGACCTGGTGGACGCAGCACAGCTCGGGCGGTCACTCAAGGCCAGAGTGACCACAAGAACAGCAGTAAGTAAAGACCCTGAACTGCACAGCCCGACTCTGAGTCTTCTTACCGTCCACACTGCACCACCACAACCACCATCCTCTACAACTGACCCCCTGAGGCTATACCCCTCCCGTTGGGGGTTATACTACCAGAGCTGCACACACACCACCAGCCTCAGCGGACCCTGCTGCAGCGGCGGCCGTATTGACCGCAAATCAACGGGTGGCGTAGTCGACACTAAAGAACATCCAGTAACATCTGTAGGACTGCCACACACTGAGCTTGACACCCTGGGCACGGACCGGGTCACCGCCACTCGGAGACTACAACCCCCCCATCTGATCCGGCTCCGGGTATCCCCTAAACAACACTGGCCCAGGGGGCGCGTCAACTTTGGCGTAGTCGGCAGGATAACGTGCCCGCAACAACCGGGTACTGCGTGCCTGAAGAAAAGTTCACCGTTACCTCAAAAAGAAGTCTCCCGCCGGTTCCGGAGGGTCCCCGCCAACGGACTCCATCACAGGTCGTTTCCCGCCGGTTGTCCGCCATTTGCAGCTTTTTCCCGCCATCCATGGAGTTTCCCGCCACTGGGAGACGATTCCCGCCATTTCCAAAGATTTCCCGCCTTGGAAGAGCGGACGCCATTATGGGCGTGCCAGAGGGTGGCAAGAGGCCACCTCCCATCGTGGGCCAGGTCGAAGAATGGCGCCAAAAGCGGAAACCGCGCCCACCAACAGAGACTGTGATGCTGGAAGTGTCCATCAGCGTGAGAGAACTGCCCCTGGAACTGACAATCACTAAGTTGCCCCGGGACCACCCTCAATGTGGGCGGAGACAGAGAAAAAGAGCAAAGATGGGTGCCGCCTGGAGGAGTCTGGAGAGAGCGCACCCGGAGACAAGAAGTCTGGAGAGGACTCCGGAGAAGTCATACCCGGAGATGGAGGGAGAGACAGGCAGCACCGACCCAGTAGTCAGGAGCCTGCTACAAGCCACAACCCCACTAGGCTTAGTGGAGATCCTGGCACAGCTCCCCCGAGACCGGGAGTGTGCACAGACCGCGCTGGAGAGCCTCGCACGGAGGATGGCCCAGGTGCAGCGAGAGACGTTGGCAGAGTGGAGCCGAGAGATGGCCCAGCAGACCGAAACCCGTCAGCGGAGCACGCCACCCGAGATGAGGAGACAGACCGCCTCTGAGGATGGTGCAGGAGGACTCAAGGCCGGAGACGGCGCCGAGAAGGGAGCCGAACGAACGGAGGCAGGTAAAGGGGATGTCTCTAACCCGAGCCGGGAAACCGCGTGCCTGCCCCAGCTCCCCGTCGCAGAGCCCGAAATTCCCCCTGCCGTGCCCGTCGCTGCATCGTCACCGCCCCGGACTAGGCCTCAAGTAGAAGCCGCGGCCGCGACCCCTGTGACGTCACACGCCTCGACCCTGAGCGCGACCAAACAGGAAATACCACCGGCCTGGTCGCAAGGCCTAGTACCCCCGGGCGCCGCCATTCCAACAGCGCCCCCTACCTCCGCGGAGCCACCGGCCTGGTCGCAGGGCCGAGTAACCCCGGGCACCGCCGTCCTTACGGTGCCCTTTTCCTTTAGGGTGCCCCAAGCCTGGTCGCAAGGCCTGGTCAATCCGGGCGCCGCTACCACCACTGCGCCCATAACATCTAGAGTGCCGCACCTGGGTGAAGATCTATTTGCCCAGCACACGTGCCCGGATGGGCAGCCCTTTGTATGGCCCCAGGAGTACTACCAACTGGAACTCCAAAGAGCAAGGCCCCTGTGCGAGCCCCTGATTCCGGCTCCGAAGCCCGTCAGGAGAACCCCGCTCCCGCTAGTAGAAGCACAATTCGAGTGGGACCCCACCGGAGGAGACCTCATGGGGTTCACTCAAGAAACGCGGGCAGCCGTAGCAGAGCGAGTGGAGTGCTGCCGCCAGCAGTTGGCAGCCTTCGAGCAAGAGCGGAAAGAGAGGCGGATCCGTGAGCAGCGGCTGCAGGAACAGAGCGCAGGGCAGAAGAGCCGGACCAGGAGGAACCCCCGTGCAGCTCATGGTCCCCATACCACCGGGACTGTGATTAAATTCAACCTGCAGCATGGGTGGGGCTTCATAAGAGACCACCACACCCCCGGCGACGTCTTTGTCACCCGCAGAGACGTAGAGAGACATCTGCCGGAGGGACACAGAGGTCGTGACCTTTACGTAGGGGACGAGGTCACGTTTACCCGGCACAAATGTGCCAAAGGACCCTACGCCCTCCATGTGCATCGCCTGACGGAGGAGGAGCTGCGGTGTGGGGAGGAGCAAGAGGACCCGGACGGGTCTGAAGATAAAGAAGGAGCAGGAGGACGCCGTCATTGAAGTACGGTAAAGAGAGACTGTAAATAGTTACCCATCGGGGTACAGTGAACTGTTGCTGCTTTAAAATATGTTCCCCGTTGGGACAAGTGTGAACTGTTAACCCGTGTGTCCCTTAATCCCACTGACCGAGGACTGAGAGCGGTCATTCCTTCCTTATACCTGGCCGAGGACTGAGAGCGGCCACCTTCCTCCTTGTATATAGTTGCGCCTCCTAAGGCGCCCCCTATTGGTTTTATAAGGAAACCGTTTTTTCTACAAGAGACTGTCGCACTTTACCCGGTCACAAGTCGCACCGTGGCCGGAGGAGCAAGAGTGTTAATATATATATAATGTTTTATATGTTATTGTTGTTATGAAAATTTGTATGTTTGGTGTTTTTATTCTCTTACAGCCCGAGGACGTGCTGTGATTTACCAGGGGGGAATGTAGCACCCTGAGGACTCGGCTGCTACAGGGGTATTGCACCTCAGCCAAGGTGTGATATTCCACTCCCGGGTAAGGATGGAGTGTGGAACTGAGCTCAGTAGGCTGCATGCACTACACACATCCCATTTCCGGGGGACAGATCAATGGTACTCCCACTAGAGAAATGTGCAGGTACGACAGTGTCTGTCCCTGGCTGGAGTGGGAGGGGGGTGGAACATCCCAGTAGTGTAGGGGCAGATAGGGGGAGCAGTCTGGGTAATGCTAGGAGCTCATTGGGTGCTGGTCACCTGAGCTCACACATAGAGGGAGTATATAAGGTGGGAACCATCTTAGATCAGGGTCAGACAGGCAGACAGTTACCAGTCAGTCTGTTGTAGAGGGTCAAGCAGTCCTGAAAGAAGAGAGAGAGGAGAAGAGAAGGACCCAGAGGGGGAGAAGAAGGAACTCCAAGAACCCAAAATTAGACCAGAGGGTGAAGAGTTGGCACAAGGGTACCGGATCCCAAGCTGGTGGAGGGCACTAATCCTCAGCCAGAGACCGGAGGTCGTGGGCAGGATTTGCCACGATCCCCCACTAAATCCACCCGGAAGGCAAACCGAGAATAGGGTCAGGGAACCCAGAGACAAGGGTTTTACCCAACAAGAGGCCCGAGGGAGCCGGACATAGGTGGATCCCTGGTGGGGAAGGCCAGAGAAAAGGAACGTCAGAAAGGGAGCTCAGGACCACGCTCCAGAATTACTTGGGGGTTGGCCGAGTCCAGGACCTGGTGGACGCAGCACAGCTCGGGCGGTCACTCAAGGCCAGAGTGACCACAAGAACAGCAGTAAGTAAAGACCCTGAACTGCACAGCCCGACTCTGAGTCTTCTTACCGTCCACACTGCACCACCACAACCACCATCCTCTACAACTGACCCCCTGAGGCTATACCCCTCCCGTTGGGGGTTATACTACCAGAGCTGCACACACACCACCAGCCTCAGCGGACCCTGCTGCAGCGGCGGCCATATTGACCGCAAATCAACGGGTGGCGTAGTCGACACTAAAGAACATCCAGTAACATCTGTAGGACTGCCACACACTGAGCTTGACACCCTGGGCACGGACCGGGTCACCGCCACTCGGAGACTACAACCCCCCCATCTGATCCGGCTCCGGGTATCCCCTAAACAACACTGGCCCAGGGGGCGCGTCATAAACGCTTGGGAAACGCATGATAAGCCTTCTGCCATGGTCCCCTATGCAATTCCGCACTTTCAATGCCCATGCTGCGGATTTTTCCGCAGCGTTTATGCTGCTCTCAAAAATCCGCAGCATGTCCCTTAATTTTGCGGAAGCGCTGCGTTTTCGCCGCCATTGACTTGCATTAGAACGCGCCAATTCTGCAAGACTGCTTCTGTACATGCGTAATTGGCGCGTTGTAATGTGCGGATGGTACCTGAGTGTGGAGAAGAGAAGACTCTCATCCACACCCAGGTACCATAGAAACTGTAAAAAAAAAGAATAAAATAAAAAATAAAGATTATATTCACCTACCGACAGCCCCCGGTCTCCTTCCCTGTGCTTGCCAGCAGACTGAAGGACCTGCGCTGACGTCACAGTCATGTGACAGCAGGTCTTTCAGTGCAGTGTCCCGCGATCAGCTGGCAGCCAGGAAGGAGCGCAGCAACACACGCCGGGCCATCGGAAGGTAAGTATCAAGGTTTATTTTTTTATTTTTAACCACTCTAAAGGTCACACTATATAAATCCATGCTGTTTGCATGGATTTATATAGTGTGACCTAGTTGTCAAGCACTTTGCAAGTGATGCTAAAATCGCTTTGAAAGCGCTTGTCAATCCGCATGCGGAAACGCATGTGAATCCGCATGTATTACGCAGGAAAAACGCATGTACAATCCGCATGCGTTTTTTCTGCCAGGGAGATGCAGAAATGCTGCAGAAATTTTCTGCTTCATTTCTGCATTGTGGGCACATAGCCTTTATGTAAATCATTAAGGCTGTGTGCCCACGTAGCGTTTTTCAAGCGTATATGCTGCGGAATTTCCGCAGCGTAAACGCTTGAAAAACGCATGTATATCCGCACCCCATGGTCCCCAATGGCATTCCGCAATGTCAATGCCCATGCTGCGGATTTTTCCGCAGCGTATATGCTGCAGTCAAAAATCCGCAGCATGTTCATTAATTTTGCGGAAGCGCAGCGGAATCAATGTGCGGATGGTACCCAAGTCTGGCGGAGAGGAGACTCTCATCCAGACCTGGGTACCAAAGAACCTGTAAAAAAATTAATAAAATAAAGTTTATACTTATCTTCTGATGTTTTCCCTCCGTCGCGCTGTTGTCTGAAGGACCTGCCACGTCATTGAGTCATGTGACCCACCACATGACTCAATGACGTCACCGCAGGTCCTGCACACAACAGCGTGAGCCGCTCAAGACTCCGGACGGGGCAGAGGATGCATCAGAAGGTGAGTATAAAGTTTATTTTTTTATTTTCTACCATTCTGAACAAGTTGTCAAGCACTTTTCCAAGTGATGCTTGGAGAAGTGCTTGATAACCCGCATGCGGAAATGCATGCAAAGACGCCTCACAAACGCTTCTACCTGGCGGGAAAACCGCATGTAATATCTGCATGCGATTTTCCCGCCAGGGAGAAGCGTAAAAAATATGCTTCAGGTCCGCAACGTGGGCACATAGCCTAAGTAGCTGAATTTCCATTTTGGGTTAACAAACTCCTTTTGAGAGATTCATTGAAGTTACTTTGCATGTTGATTCACTTTGTAAGGACACACGTGCACACATTTCAGATTTTGTCACCTTTTTTCTGTGCAGATTTGTCACAAAACCTAAAGGGTTTCCCGATGCCAGGAAAGTGACTGAGAATCCTGACGTCTCCTGCACATGTTACTTATTTGTGACTTGCAGGTTTGGTGAAGATATAATTCTGCAGGATGTCAATTCTGTCAGCGTTTTTGCTGCAGATTTCACCCACACTGATGAGTGGGGAAAAATCTGCACCTATTTACAGCATTTTCCAGACAAGAGATGCAGAAATATTGCAGAAACCAAAAGCTTAATGTGTGCACACAGCCTAATAGACGTCATTACTAGTGTTGAGCGAGCATGCTCGTTACTCGCCCGAGCATCTCACTACTCGGGATGTTCGGCGAGCACCGAGCATTTCCGGGTTACTCGGGCGGGAGCTCGGGTCTCCGCCCTGCATGTTTGGCGCTCTTTACAGAGCCAATGAACATGCAGGGATTGCCAGCCAGTCACTGTAATGCCGCAGCCATGTTGTTTGTGGGCATTACAGTGATTGGCTGGCCGCCCAGCGTCACCTCGAGTATTTAAAACCGGGCGCCGCCATCTTGGACCCAGTCGCCCGGGATCACACAGTGTAGGGAAAGTACTGCTGATTTAGGGAGAGATATATACTGCGAAATAGTTAGTGTAGGGTCTGTAAAAGCTGCCAGATCAAACAAACCATCCTCAGGACTAATATCCATCCCAGATATCAGGCAGGCAGGCAGGCTGTATAGGAAACGCAGTGGTTATACCAGCAAACGCTGCATTACAGTCCTGTGTGCTCCTGCTGCTCAAATTGCTAGACTTAGCTCCAGGTTTCGGGGGCCAGGAAAAATCCTTTTTTTTTCATCTAAATCCTCTTTTTTTCTCCGCTAGAAGTGGTGGAAGAGAAGATCCCATGTAGCGATGCCCAAATATTTGAACAGCCATGGCCACAGGAAGGCGACGCTGGCAATTTGTCAAAAGAGGTGGACGATGACGAGACACAATTGCCACGAAGTGAGGAGGAGGATCGTGGTGCGGAAGTGGAAGAGGAGGACGTGGTGGATGATCTAGTAACTGACCCAAGATGGCAGGAGGACACGCAGAGCGAGGCCAGCAGCACACAGGGGGAGGGAGGCAGAGTACCCCAACAGACAGGAAGAAGCAGTGTGGTGGCTGCACACAGAAGGCGGGCAACCGTTCCCCGTAACACTAACACGAGGGACTTTGCCAGTACAACCGGTAGGTCTTCCAGAGTCTGGAATTTTTTTAAAGACTCTGCTGATAACCCCAAAAAGGCCATTTGTACCACCTGCCATGCCAGCGCCAGCAGGGGTGACAAAAGTACCAGCCTGACCACCACCAACATGATCAGGCACATGTCAGCAAAGCACCCGACTTTGTGGGGCGAACCCCAGGGTCCACGACCAGTGTCAGCGGGTGTCACCACTGCTTTTTCCGCCGTTGTGCGTGTAAGAGAACCCCCTGTTGTGCGTGCAAGGTAATCCCCTGTCCATACTGCATGCAAAGATGCCCCCTCCTCTCAGTCTTCACTTGTTATGGCAGTTTCTCAAGAAACCGCATCAACGTCCACGTGCCACCGCAGCGTTCAATTGTCTTTATCCCAGACCTTTGAACGAAAGTGCAAATTCGCAGCCAACGCCCCACAGGCCACAGTCCCAAATTCGCACATTTCACGACTACTTGCGTTGGAAATGCTGCCTTTTAGGTTGGTGGAGACAGAATCTTTCCGCAACCTTGTGGCGGTGGCTCTCCCTCGGTACTCGGTCCCCAGCCGACACTATTTTGCCCGGTGTGCCATCCCCGCACTACTCAAGCATGTGTCCCAAAACATCTGCCGTGCCCTCAACAACGCAGTTGCTGGGAGAGTCCACCTGACAACGGACACGTGGACAAGGGCTTGTGGCCAGGGACGGTGCATCTCCCTGACTGCACACTGGGTAAACATAGTGGAAGCCGGGACCCAGTCTGACCTTGGAACGGAACACATCCTCCCCACACCGAGGATTGCGGGCCCTATGTCAGTCAGAGTTGCCCCCATAGTGTACTGCTCCTGATGATCATCCTCCTCATGTTCAGCCTCCATCTCAGATATCACCGCATCAGTTACAAGCTGGAAGCACTGCAGTACTGCCTCCGCCAAGCAGCAACAGGCTGTGCTGAAACTCATAAGCTTAGGTGATAAACCTCACAGTTGTGGACAGCTGTGAAAGAGCAGGCAGATCTGTGGCTGAGACCGCTGAACCTACATCCTGGCATGGTCGTGTGTGACAATGGCCGTATCCTGGTGGCGGCTCTGAGGCGAGGCGAAATCACACCCGTACCATGCCTGGCTCATGTGCTTAAGCTCGTGGTTCAGCGGTTTCTTAAATCGTACCCCGAGTTGCCAGATCTGCTCGTCGAAGTACGCCGCCTGTCAGCTCATTTTTGGAAGTCAGCTACAGCTTCCGCCACACTTGCTGTGTTGCAGCAGCGTTTGCAGCTTCCGTCACACCGACTTGTGTGTGATGTCCCCACACGTTGGAACTCTATCCTCCACATGTTGCAAAGGATTTGTGAGCAGAAGAGCAGTTGTAGAGTACCAGCTGCAACAAGGCCGTCGATATTCAGGTCAGACTCCACACATAAGACCTCAGGAGTGGACCTGGATGTCTGACATATGTACCATCCTGACAAACTTTGAGGAGTCCACCAAGATGGTGAGTGGCGATGACGCCATCATTAGCGTCAGCATCCCACTTGTCTGTCTTTTGCAACGCTCTCTGCAGATAATTAAAGAGGAGGCATTGCAGCCAGAGTATTATGAGATGGATCAAGAAGCCGTAGCGGGCGATTACACCCAGCCCAGCCTCATCTCATCCCAATGTGCATTGGGGGACAATGAGGGAGAGGAGGAGGAGGAAGAAGAATAGGAGCTGGTATCATGTTCTTTAGACGGTAGTACCTGTACAACTGTCATATCATCGGTTTAGCGTGGGTGGCCTGAGGACGGGGAGGAGGAGGAGGAGAAGAGCATGGTCAGTCGTGATCTTGTTGAGCACACGGAAGTCTTGCCCGTTACCAGTCTGGCACGCATGGCTGACTTTATGTTACGCTGCCTTAACCGTGACCCTCGCGTTGTCAAAATGTTGGGTGACAGTCATTACTGGTTGGTGACACTTTTAGACCCCCGCTACAAGGAGAACTTTCACTCTCTTATTCCTGAGGTGAAGAGGTCTACAAAAATGGGGCAGTACCAGAAGGCTCTTGCTGCAGAACTGTTAAAAAATTCCCATCTGAACACGCTAGCGGCAGAGGTCACAGCTGGTTGCCCAACCAAGGCGTACAGGCGAGCGAGACGCAACTCCAATCCAGCAGAGGCAGGGGAACGCTGTCAACGTTCTGGGATAGTTTTCTGAGACCCGCCCAATTTACAGGCCCTGAGGCTCGGGGCACTCTCACAAGGAGTGGAAAGTTTCAAAAGATGGTGAGGGGGAGTACCTTGCCGACCGTACCAGCGTCCTCCGTGATTCCTCTGTGCCTTTTAATTATTGGGTATCCAAGCTGGACACTTGGAATGAACTTTCTCTGTATGCCTTGGAGGTTCTGGCCTTCCCTGCCGCTAGCATGTTATCGGAGCGTGTTTTTAGTGCCGCTGGGGGAATTATAACTGATAAGCGCACTCGCCTGTCAACTGACAATGCTGACCCTTATCAAAATGAACAAGGGCTGGATTGGGCCAGACTTCTCATCATCACCAAATGACAGCAGGGTAACATAAAGTCAAATCCACTGTGTTATTTCGGGAGGTGTATTCCCATGCACCGCTTCACACCCACACATGGGGGTATACGCTTCCTTATTTCGGCTGTATTTTGCTCTTCTCCTTATCCTCAGCCTCCATCACCACTATACCACCAGGGTGACCTTGGTCCGTGTTGCCAGCATTACAAGTTCCTCCGTCCTAATTTTTGGCAGCTTTTGCTTGGAAGGCATAGGCGCAGACTATGGGAGACCCACTCCCTAATTATGGGTATAAGGTTTTTAATATGCTGTACTGCATGGCTCTTGTAAGGGGCATTAAAACCGTCTTGTTAAGCTACTGCGACCTCCACCACTCTTCCAAGGGGCATTAAAACCGTCTTGTTAAACCACCCTGTACTCCACAGCTCTTCCAAGAAGCATTGAAATGTTGTTTTTAATTACCTCTAATCTCCACGACTCTTCCAACGGGCATTGCATTTCCTCCTAATATTAGTCAGCTTTTGCTTTTCAATGCATAGGCAAAAACTAAGGGAGACTCGCTCTCCAATAATGGGTAGAAGGTTTTTAGTACACTGTAATCCACGCCTGTTTCAAGGGGCATTGCAGTTCCTCATAATTTTTGGAAAGCCTTCCATTCACTGCTTAGGCCAACAGTGTACGGGAGACCCAGTTGCTATAAATGGAAAAAAACGGTTTAATTAAGGTCCTCTGACCTCCATGTCACTTCCAAGGGGCAATGGAGTGCCTCGAAATTTTTGGTAGGCATTGCACTCACTGTATGCCCTATAACTGTGTAGCTGAACCGCTCCTTTTGGTACAGAAACATATCCTACAAAACATGTGTGGTTGACTGGCCTGATATTGATGTGAATGGTCCCTGTTCATTCTGCTCTTTCTCCTTTGCCACCACCTCATCCATCATTCATCACCTGAAGCTTTGTTTTAACGGGAGTCATAGTAGCAGGAAAACATCCAGCAATCTACGGAGGAGGTAGGATATGCGCCAAAACGCTGACCACCTCAGGCCTAGCTGCTACTACATACATGTGCTTGCATTCCAAGGAACAGAAAGCTAAGGAGATGGATGGCCTCATGATCATGAATAATTTATTCGTTGTATAGGAGGCCGACCACTGCTGCTGTCTACCTTCTGAACCTTGTTTTGAAGCCTGATTGACCCAGGACGCGCAATCCTCTATGTCTGGAGGACGTGTTGCATCCCAGTGTCCAACGGTGTCCCGGCTTCCACAATATTAACCCAGGGTGAAGGCGTTAGTGAGATGGACCATCCCTGGCCACATTCACAAGGACTTGCACGGGGATAGTTGCAAGTCTGCATCTTCTGATGCGGCAACTATCACTTCAGATGGGCACACTTTTAGGCAGTGACCTGGGTGTCAGAGATGCTTCCAGGGGTCTTCCCCATGCTGTTCCCATGTCTTTTTAGCACTGTATGCATGTGTCATACAGCACATGGCCAGATAAGGTTGTAAAATGTTAAAATGACATTTCCCGGTGAATGCATTTGTCATGGTTGAAAGCAATACAAAAGTGCAAAAACGCTTAAACAATGCTACTTGTGAACATACCCCAAGGTGTGCAGGAATATTTTTGTTTTTGGTTATTTATTTTACCTTATACACAAGGCTTTACCCTGGAAAGGAAGTTCCTTAACATATTTCACAGGAAAACCGTTTCAGTTTCGTTTTTGAACGTTTTATTGTGAGCCCGTAAAAGTGGCTTAAACGTTGTTGACAGCAGTGACCTGGGGGTCAGAAATGCTTCCTGGGGTGATCCCTATGCTGTCCCCATGTCATTTGAGCACTGTCACTATCGTTTTGGGCACTTTTTAGGCTTTCTACAGACTGTCGGGGTGCTGCCTCAAAAATGCTCGGGTCTCCCATAGACTAACATTGGGCTCGTTGCTCGGATCGAGCACCCGTGTATCACGGTGAGCTGGGCCCGAGCTTCGAGCACCCGAGCATTTTAGTGATCGCTCAACAATAGTAAGCATCATTTATCTGCATTGCAAGCTCCCAAAGCCTGTTTTCTGTATTAATGTATTTTTCCTACTACTTTATGAATTTAGTTATTAGGGTAAGATCAGACTTACTGGATTTTCAAGTGGAAATTGTGAATAGGTAGAAAAATGGCAATATATTAAAATCCACAGCACCAACTTTATCTGAATGAGGCATTTAAACAGCCCTCCAGTCTCATTACTCTTGTTGTGTGTTCGGCAGTTAACGATCAATGATCTTTATTATTTTACTCATTTTTATAGCCCCATTACTTACATGCCACATTACAGACATTGTGAGCCCCAATGGGGACAGTGATGATGATCTACTGTACATTCCCTATCAGAGTGTGGGAGGAAACCAATGAAAACATGGCGAGAACGAACAAACTCCATGCAGATGTTATCCTTAAGCTCTTCCTGTTCAGCTCTTGTTCTTCTTCCAGGCTCTGCTGTTGACGGGGCGTGATTGCCCAAGTCATGGTGATTGACAGCCGGCTTCACAGTGGCCTGTCAATCAGCAGGACATCAGCAGTCACGCCCCGTCAGCACAGCGGAAAATAAGCATCTGCTCTGTTATATGATGTTATCGGAAGCCACAGAATCGCCGTGAGAACCCATCCGTGATTGCTCAGAGGATTGGTATCGGACACTACAGTCAGGTATTAGCAACTACCTGCCTGTAAGTTGTGATGCCCATGAAAAGAAAAAAATAGACCCTGATAACCCCATTAATGGGAACCTAGCAACCTAGTGCTAACCACTGAGCCACCATGCTGCCCATCTTGCAGTATGTACTTTATCATCATTCTGCCCGCCTTTTAAAAAAAAATGTCCTACTGGTGAGCTTGTGATGGTATTCTGCTGGTATAAAGCAGTCAGTAAGCGGTGACTGAGCTTTCGGGAAAGGGACCAGTAATAATATGGAGTGTCTGACTACCTCCCTCTGTAAGCACCGTACTCGCAGGTCACAGTCCTGATGGAGCGGAGTTAGAGGAGGCTAGCCGCAATGCAGTAGTGAAATAAATGACAGTCATGTATTGACTTGGATATATTATTTTTGTTTTTTAAAACCCGAGTGTACAATTGCTTACAGGGGACTGCCTGAGCTGAACTGAAACCTCTACAGAATTGTGAATGTGTGCAATGTCCCCAGCTGATCAACGGTCACATAACCGCATGAAAGCAATTTGTATACTTGTGGGCACATGCCAACTATACGTAAGAATTGAGCGAAACTGAGACCATCCACTGACTGGGGAACTATGACAGTGTGTGCTTTACTCATGGGCACAATTCTGTAGTCTGCAAACTTTTAATTTCAGCCCTGACAATCCCGTTCTTTCGTTTTATTACTCTTTTCCAAGAGCAAAAAGGTTTTATTATTTTTCCATTGACACAGCCATGTGAGGATTTTTTTTTTTTGCAGAACGAGTTGTAGTTTTGAATGATGCAATTAATTTTGCTATATAACATACATTATAAAAGAGGCAGCCATACTTGCCAATTCCTAGTCGCAATACTAATGTACAACGGGATGTAGCAGCCCTCAGGTGGAGAGAGAGCTGGTGCAAAATACTAATGAAATAACCACTCACACCTACCATATTGTTTGGACCATAAGACGCACCGGACCATAAGACGCACCTAGGTTTTAGAGGAGAAAAAAAAAATTTAAGCAAAAGATGTGTTCATGATCCACTTTTAAGGGGGGAGTGTCTTCTGCTGACACTGGTATAGGGGTAATATCCCCCAATTCTGACAATATCCCCCATCCTGGTATATATGCCCCCCCCCCTTCCTTTTATACATGGTCCCCATCCTGGTATGCCTGGCATCCCTCCATCCTGCTATGCCTGGCATCCCTCCATCCTGGTATGCCTGGCATCCCTCCATCCTGGTTTGCATGGAACCCCTCCATCCTGGTATGCCTGGCACCCATCATCCCTATCCTGGTGTGCATGGCACCCCTAATCCCTATCCTGGTATGCATGGCACCCCTAATCCCTATCCTGGTATGCATGGCACCCCTAATCCCTATCCTGGTATGCATGGCACCCCTAATCCCTGTCCTGTTATGCATGGCACCCCTCATCCCTGTCCTGGTATGCATGGCACCCCTCATCCCCGTCCTTGTATGCATGTATCAGCAATCCCCATCCTGGTATGCATGGCACAGCAATCCCCATCCTGGTATGCATGGTACCCCTAATCCCTATCCTGGTATGTATGCCCCTCTCATCTTTATCCTGGCATGTATGGCCCCCTCATCTTTATGCTGGGATGTATGGCCCCCTCATCTTTATCCTGGTATGTATGGCCCCCTCATATTTACCCTGGTATGTATGGCCCCCCTAATCTTTACCCTGGTATGTATGGCCCCCCTCATCCTTACCCTGGTATGTATGGCCCCCCTCATCCTTACCCTAGTATGTATGGCCCCTTCATCCTTTTTCCTAGTATGCATGGTCCCCGTAATCCCCATCATGCTGCACATAAAAAAAAATAAATATATAATTATTGCTACTCACCTTTCTTCTCTCCTCCAGCGCTGACGCCTGTCTGCCCGCACTGATCTCCCCATGTGAGCCGCGCATGGCGTCACTGCTATGCGCGGCTCACAAGGAGAGATCAGCTGACGGAAGTCACCTCTCCCCGCGCCGGGACTGTGTGCGCGGGGAGCAGTGACTTCATGCTCCTTCATAGCCGGCACACAGCTTAGCCGCGCTGCGTCTCCTGCTGCTGCCGGGTTATCTCGTGTGCCCGCTTATTAAAGGGCATGAATATTCACCCCATCCCCACGCCCATGGGCGTGGAGAGAGGTTAAATATTCATGCCCTTTAACAGCGGGCACAGGCGATTCCGGCAGCAGCTGCGGCTACACTGTGTGCTGCTATTAAGGACCATGAATATTCAGTGCTCCCCATGGGCGTGGGGAGCAGTGAATATTCATTTTCTTTAGCAGCGGGGACAGCGTAGGCTGCTGCCTCCTGTGCCCCGCTCCTCCACCGCTACCGCTCCCCACAGCACAGTATATATACTCACCCCTCCCCAACATTTGGACTATAAGAATCACCCCCCATTTTCCTCCAAAATTTTGGAGGAAAAAAATGCGTCTTATAGTCTGAAACATACGGTACTATTCATGGAGGGGATTAGAAATGCACAGGATAAGGCTTGTATAGGGCGCCAGTCACACAGATACATGTAGTGCAACATGCCAACTTGCTGCCTATTAGTGATGCCAAAGCTATTACAGAATTTCCCCAAAAATAAGCCCTAGCATGATTTTACAGGATTTTTGGAGGATGCTTGACATATAGGCCCTACTCCAAAAATAAACCTTAGTTAGTCAGGGCTGGCGTTAGGAGAGGGGAGCAACTGGGCAATTTATCAGGGCCCCTACTCTTTTTGGGGCTCTAAGCATTTCTATTCCAAGGCTGCTTAAGGACCTTTGGTGACATCATAGTTATGTGACCATAATGTCAGCAAAGGTTCTTGAACTGTGGGAGCCTAGAGTAACTGAAGAGTAGATAGACTGGTATGTAGGGGGGGAGACTGGACAATTTCTCTAGGTTCCCACTCTGAGGCCCTCAGCGTTTCTATTCCAAGGTTCAGACTACTTAAGGACCTTTGGAGAAATCACTGTCCTATGACCCTGATGTCACCAAAGGTCTTTTAACAGAGGAAGTCTAGAGGAGCTGAGACAGGCTGGTATGTATGTGCAGTGTGTGTGTCTGTGTATATTCTTGTGTATGTGCAATGTGTGTGATATGACATGATTATTATATATGGATAAATGAAGACATTCCCTGAAAATAAGCCCTAACCCATCTTTTTGAGCAAAAAATGATATAAGACCTTGTCTTATTTTCTGTAAAAGATGCTAGATCAGGCGGTCTGCCGAGCACTATATATGTGCACCCTACAAGAACAGACACATGGTTTCCACCAACACTACAAAAGCCTGGCTGCATCCTGCAAGGATGGAAAATTATGTAAGGTATTAGTTAATATTTTGACCAAAATATGTAAGCCTGCACCTACGTCAGGGGTCCTCATTGTCTTTCCAGCGAAAAGACAATATAACGTATTGGAAAACCAGATTTAACGCTGGCAGTAAAATGTTTTACCTCATAGAAAGAATAAGGCTGTGTGCCCACAATGTGTTTTTCAAGCATTTATGCTGCGGAATTTCCGCAGTATAAACGCTTCAAAAACGCTTGGTAATCCGCCCCCCATGGTCCCCAATGACAAGACGCACTTTCAATGCCCATGCTGCGTTTTTTTCCGCAGCGTTTATGCTGCGCTCAAAAATCTGCAGCATGTCCATTAATTTTGCGGAAGCGCGGCGTAATCGCCGCTATTGACTTGCATTGAGACGCATATAATCCGTGTCAGTACATTTGTACTCACGGATTATATGCGTTTCTATGTGCGGATGGTACCCAGGTCTGGAGTAGAGTAGACTCTCATCCAGACCTGGGTACCATAGAAACTGTAAAAAATAGAATTTAAAATAAAAAATAAAGTTTATACTCACCTTCCGATGTCTTCCCGGTGTTTTGTCTGCTACGTCCAGTGACTTGCAATGTTCGCGTGGTTGTGAAGGACCTGCCATGACGTCACTGAGTCATGTGACCCATCACATGGCTCAATGACGTCACCGCAGGTCCTTCACACCACCGCGAGCAGTGCAAGACACTGGACGGAGCAGACAAAACACCGGGAAGACATCGGAAGGTGAGTATAAACTTTATTTTTTTTTTTTTTTTCACCATTCTTATTCTCTTTTTTAACTAACTTGGTCACACTACTATAAATCCATGCCCGTTGCAACAAGGTGGACAAGTTGTCAAGCACTTTTCCAAGTGATGCTAAAATCGCTTGGAAAAGTACTTGATAGCCCGCATGCAGAAATGCGCATGCAAAGACGCTTCACAAACGCTTCTACCTGGCGGGAAAAACGCATGTAAAATCCGTATGCGTTTTTCCTGCCAGGGAGAAGCGTAAAAAATATGCAGCATTTCTGCATCGTGGGCACATAGCCTCAGCCTCGATCCCATGCTGTCCTGTCTGTATACTTGCTTTTGCTTCATTCTCTGCCCAGGAGCTGTGGTTCCTGCACAGTCAGACAGCCATTACACAGTATACGATTATCTCCACACATTATATTTTTACACATCCAATTGTGGAACTTATTAATCCAATGTATGTTGATTAAAATGTACTTTAATATGACAACCCCTTTTGAACTTGGAGGGACCCTTTACTGCCGTGCAGCAATCATAAATGCCCAAAGGCAAAACCCTCTTGGGGAGGGGAGAATAAGTGAACATGTTTGTTGGTAATGCCTCAGTGTTGTTGGACACGTGCACTTATTGGCACTTGCAGTAATCGTTGTTTATGGCTACTTGTAGCATCTGCACAGTGGAAACCTACCTTACTTAAAGGGGTTGTCCGTACTTGGCCAGTGCCAGTCTCTTGAATGAAATTGGAAAACCCTATACTTACCTCCCACACCAGTGCCGTTCCAGCAGTGTTGGCGCCAGGTCTCTCGGTGCTCACGTGACAATATGAAATCTGCAGCCAATTGGGGGGTGTGATCGTCCACTCTGATGAAATAATAAAGGCAACAGCCGGCGACATAGTGTCATGTGAGTGCCAGGAGACCCGATGCCTAATATTGCTGAAAAGGCGCCAGTGCAGGAGGTGAGTATAAACCTCTCTTATTTAACATGGAGAACTCAGGCATTTAGGATGGGGTTGTCCAAGTAGAACTCTTTTGTATATTATTTAGCCAAAATTAAAATGTACCAACTATCCACATGTGTAAATATACCGTATATAAAGCCTTTTACTCCAAATTCCGTTATTTCTCCTCTGATCTCATCAGTGGCCGTTCATTCAAAGCCACAAATTGTTTATCTATCCTGATATCTTGTGGAACAGCCTGGCCTCACATGGGTTCTCCTCCCTCTTATCTCGGACCCTCAGTATTGACACCCTCTAATGTGATCGGTTTCATTATACCCTTGTACCATCCACAGCAGTATACGAAAAGGAGTGTAGGTGTGAGTTGTGCAGAGGTAGTGGCTGCACCCAGGCACTGATGCGGAAATCCCAGCTCCCCTCTGCCCATTTCCGTTCACCAGTTTTATATGTGATGCATGGTGGTTCAGCAGACAGATTCTAGGGCAAAATAACTACTAAATAATGTCATGTTATAATGACAGATCTGTCACAAGCAGTTTTTCAAGTTGTAGAGCAATAACCTGAATCTCCCCAGTTGTTCTTTCATAACCATAGTCACCAGCATTCATAACCATAGTCACCAGCATTCATAACCATATTCACCAGCATTCATAATCATAGTCACCAGCATTCATAACCATAGTCACCAGCATTCATAACCATAGTCACCAGCATTCATAACCATATTCACCAGCATTCATAACCATATTCACCAGCATTCATAACCATAGTCACCAGCATTCATAACCATAGTCACCAGCATTCATAACCATATTCACCAGCATTCATAACCATAGTAACCAGCATTGGCTGCAATTTCATGAAACCTCATTGTGCGCTAAGGGGATAATATATCATCTAGACATATTCAGAGATAAAGCTAAAATACAACACCAATAGCACAGTAATAATGGCGATCATTTATTGAAAGCAATGTAATATATAGAAATTTTTTATTTTTCCATGTATAATGTAGCCAGCAAGGGTGAGTCTATTTTAGCTTTTTATAAATATTTGCTAAAATAAAGTGGCTGACATTACAAATTATTGCCTAAATGGGCACAAAGCTGCCAGTCAGCGAGCAACACTGACCATAGCACTGGATAGGGGAAAGCTGTGGACCCCGTATAGCCAGGTTGACAATTGCACCAAGGACGGCTGTAGATGCCGCAGTTGTGTCCTGTAATTCATGCGTCACATCTCCCAACAAGGATTCCAGAGTTTGGATTTTATGACTTCACTTCTGAATCCACCTGGGGAACGTGGCACAGGGGCCTCATTGCTGCTTATGCTCCATCCCAGTTGGCACAGAGCAGACTGCCAGTGGTCACGTTGGCAGTGGAGCAGCAGCTTTCAGCCCTCTGTAAGTAGGTCAGATACATTGTGTGACTGCTTTGCCGCAGATCAGCACATATAGAGATGGAGGTAATAGGAAGATGTGGAAGAATGTTCTTCAGATTGGCAGGCCAGCCATGCTTGTTACTGATGACATGAAACATGATGATGTTGGCATTTTGAGTGCAGGTAGTAGGAGCTGATGGTACAGAAATAAATGAACTCCAGTAGATAGTCTTGCGTCAAGATACAGGAGGATTAGATGGTATGACGGTATTATGCTGTTTCTCCGCTTAGTGGTAAGTTGTGCTCCATGCTGGACCCACAAACGGGAAACTCGTGAAAATCCTCTGTTCTCTAGCAGGAATTGTCTCGTTCACGCCATCACTGCGCGGTGCTGGGATCTGCTGTCTCATGGTGACATACGGGTTCCTTCCTATAATAACTGGAGATGGCGCTTTTCCTGTCCTTATGTCTTTCCAGTTTATATTTGAAAAGAAGGGGTGCGTTCTGATTTTTCCATTAACCCCTAGCCGGACATAATGGTCTTTGCAGAGTAGTTTGGACATAATGTCCATAGCATCGTGGTCAGTGAGGTTTTCATATGATGGTTCTTCGTACAAGACATTATTCACAATCTCTTCAGTGGTGTCTCCTGGAAATGGTGAGTCTTGGAAAATCATGTCGTACAATATGACTCCATAGGCGAACCAGTCCACACCTTCATCATAAGCGTCTCCCATGATCATTTCTGGGGCGCCATACCCAGGTGTTCCACTGAAATCTCTGGCATTAAATCTCTTATCAAACTCGTATAGAGATAGTCCAAAATCAGTAATCTTTATGTGGCCGTCACCAGTCAGCAGGATGTTATCCGGTTTTAAGTCCCGGTGAATGATGTCATTGCTGTGCAGGAATTGTAGGCCACAAACGATTTCTGCTCCTATAAATGTTACAGGTTCCTTCAGGGGAATGGTACTATATATATAGTGAAGCAGATCCCCTCCACTGGCCAGCTCGGTGACAAAATACGCATGGTTTTCCGTATGAAACGCGGCATGGCAATGGGTTAGGAATCTGCTGTTGTGGCTAAGCTTCAGGACATGGTGTTCTACAAGGCATTCAGGGAAGGAGATTAGGCTTTCTTTCTTAATGATTTTAAGGGCCACACTTTCTTTCCTTATTTTATCAGTGGCCAGCATAACCTTCCCATAACTCCCTTGTCCAAGTATGCCATGGCAGATAAACTTATCCCTGGTGAGAGGGACAGTGGTCTTTATTTTTTTGCTACTGGGGCCACTACATTCACCTGAGATGTCATCTTGACTGGTGGCTGGATCTTCCTGATGTTTCCTTTTTCTCCCAGTTCTCTTCTCTTCTGCTGCACTTTCATTACCTTTCAGGTTAATGATCCTGGTTGGACCCAAAGTACTCAGTTTTTTTAGATTATCAGCTCGATTTGTGATGTATCCCACAAGCTTTTCACATCTGTTTTGTACAGTGTCTAGGAAGGAAATATTCTGGGTTCCCTCATTGACAGGTAATACCTGACCAACCTGCCCAGATTTCTTGGAATCCATCTTCCTTATCTTTGCTGGAGGTTCCTGGTTATTTCCAGTGTCTTCTCCATCTGGTGTTTCTTTCCTTTTTCTCTTTCTATTCCCTGTAAAGTCCATGTTGCATCAGGCAACAACAGGGCAATTATCCAAAAACGTATGTAAAATTATCAGAGAATGCAATCCACACGTATATTGTAGTCAAAGCCAACTACAACTAAAGCTCAATGGCTGCAGTCAGTTGTTTATGGAACTTTGTGGAATGTGATGTCACTGTGCCGGTGATGTCACACTCACTGTGATGTCAGCAGATGCATGCGAGTGTTCCATCTCTGCTGAACGTGAAAGTCTCGGAAGGGGCGGGGCTTAGTCACCATTGACTATAATGGAGTCTGTTGAGTGGGTAGTATTTAGTGACCTGAAGCTGGAAATCAGTGGGATAAATGACATCAGGATTCAGGAATAAGTTACAGTAGTTTTATATTTGTTTTAATTTATTTTATACAAAAAAAGAGCATGGACCGCACCTCCAAAAAAATCATACATTGATCTAATGCCTCTCAGCAAAAATATACATAACTGAACATGAGGTTCTTAGTTTAACATTCTGATCAGACTGTATGAAGCCCACTGCCACGTCACGGCAAACCTCGTAGTGGGTCCTAACATTTCCTGCTTAAAAGGAGCGGCGCCATGTGCCAACCACCGCTACAGTGAGAATGCACCAGCAGGGCGGGCGGCCTGGTGCCTCACAGCATCCATGCTTCAAGACCGAGTCCCCATGACTCCAGGCCGCGGCGCCCCACAAGCACAAAACCACAGCAACAATGGCTGACACATTGCACCAACACCACATGAAAGGAGCATTGTGACTCACCTTCCTGAAGCTCTCAAGTGAGACCAAATAGGCTAGACCCTCTTTGCAGACTCCTGCTAATTAAAATTGCCTGTGCCAAATGGGATGAGTGCTGGTCCAAGAAAGGGAAAAGAATAAGCTGGTTCATTGACGTGGCAGTGGGCTTCACACAGTCTGATCAGAATGTTAAGCTAAGAACCTCATGTTCAGTAATATGTATTTTTGCTGAGCGGCATTAGAACAAATGTATGATTTTTGGAGGTGCGGTCCATGCTCTTTTTTTTTTTGTATTATTTATTTTATGTTACATTATTTTGTGTAGGGCTGTGATGATATACATTTTTCAGTTCTTTTGTGTCAAATTTAAAGGAAAATGTGTTAACCACTTCCTGACTGCCCACTGCACATAAACGTCCGCGCTTGCTGGGCTCTGTACATCGCAGATGTTTATGAACGGTCGGCGGTCTTTTAGCGCTCAGGGCCCCCAGGGTCCTGCACCCTGCGATTCCTGTGCAGAGCGATAGCTCTAACAGGTGACATCCTCGAGACCGGATTGGATCAGGTTCCAATAAAGTTAACCCTTTGCTATCTTCTACTACCCCTGGCAAAAATTATGGAATCACCGGGCTCGGAGGATGCTCATGCAGTTGTTTAATGTTGTTGAAAAAAAGCAGATCACAGACATGGCACAAAACTAAAGTAATTTCAAATGGCAACTTTAGGGCTTTAAGAAACACTAAAAGAAATCAAGATTAAAAATGTGGTACTCAGTAAGGGTAATTTTTTTCAGACCAAGCAGAGAGGAATAAATTATGGAATCACTCAATTCTGAGGAAAAAATTATGGAATCACCCTGTAAATTTTAATTTACAAATCTAACACCTGCATCAAATTAGATCTGCTCGTTAGTCTGCATCTAAAAAGGAGTGATCACACCTTGAAAAGCTGTTGCACCAAGTGGACTGACATGAATCATGGCTCCAACACGAGAGATGTCAATTGAAACAAAGGAGATGATTATCACACTCTTAAAAGAAGGTAAGTCATCACGCAATGTTGCAAAATATGTTGGTTGTTCACATTCAGCTGTGTCTAAAATCTGGACCAAATACAAACAACATGGGAAGGTTGTTAAAAGAAAACATACTGGTAGACCAAGGAAGACCTCAATGCGTCAAGACCGGAAACTAAGCAATATGTCTCCAAAACAGGAAATGCACAACAAAACAAATGAGGAACGAATAGGAGGAAACTGGAGTCAATGTCTGTGACCGAACTGTAAGAAACCGTCTAAAGGAAATGAGATTTACATACAGAAAAGCTAAACATAAGCCATCATTAACACCTAAACAGAAAAAAACAAGGTTACAATGGGCTAAGGAAAAGCAATCGTGGACTGTGGATGACTGGATGAAAGTCATATTCAGTGATGAATCGCGAATCTGCATTGGGCAAGGTGATGATGCTGGAACTTTTGTTTGGTGCCGTTCTAATGAGATTTATAAAGATGACTGCATGAAGAGAACATACAAATTTTCACAGTCATTGATGATATGGGGCTGCATGTCAGGTAAAGGCACTGGGGAAATGGCTGTCATTACATCTTCAATAAATGCCCAAGTTTACATTGATATTTTGGACAGTTTTCTAATCCCATCAATTGAAAGGATGTTTGCGGATGATAACATCATTTTTCAAGATGATTATGCATCCTGCCATAGAGCAAAAACTGTGAAAACATTCCTTGAAAAGAAGACACATAAGGTCAATGTCATGGCCTGCAAATAGTCCGGATCTCAATCCAATTGAAAATCTTTGGAAGTTGAAGAAAATGGTCCATGACAGGGCTCCAACCTGCAAAGCTAATCTGGCAACAGCAATCAGAGAAAGTTGGAGCCAGATTGATAAAGGGTACTGTTTGTCACTCATTAAGTCCATGCCTCAGAGACTGCTTTAAAGCCAGAGGTGGTGCAACAAAATACTAGTGATGTATTGGAGTGTTCTTTTGTGTGTTTGTTTTTCATGATTCCATATTTTTTTCCTCAGAATTGAGTGATTCCATAATTCTTTCCCTCTGCTTGGTCTGAAAAAAATTACCCTGACTGAGTGCCACATTTTTTATCTTAATTTCTTTTAGTGTTTCTTAAAGCCCTGAAGTTGCCATTTGGAATGACTTTAGTTTTGTGCCATGTCTGTGATCTGATTTTTTTCAACAGCATTAAACAACTGAATGAACATCCTCAGAGCCCGGTGATTCCATAATTTTTGCCAGGGGTTATAGATGCTGTGATCCATAGCAGAGAGGGAGAGGCAGTTGTGCACTCACCTTTGACGGCCTCCGAGATAAGGTCTGACGTGGTCATGGCAGCCGGAGATCACATGATGACCTCCGAGGCTGCCAGGTACGGTGGCCTGTTAGGCTCAGCCATCAACGGAGTCTAACACGAGATCTACCAGTGTAAAACTGACATCCGGTCTCATGCAATGCAATACATGTGTATTGCATTGCATGAGACCTGTGATGATAAAAATATTCCCATAGAGGGACTAAGTGAGAAAGTTAAAAACAGAAAGTTTAAAAATTGGGTCACTTGAGGGGGATTCAGCTCTTCTAGTGCTTAAGGGCTCTGTATACGTAGTCCGCAAACTATTCTACAATAATTTGTTCTCCAAAAGCGAAATAGTGCTCCTTCCCTCCCGGGTGTCGCCGTGTGCCTAAGCAGTACTGTACAGCCACATATGGGATATTGCCACGTTCAGCAGAAATTGTGTGATACATTTCGGCACCATTTTTACCCATTGCCTTGTGTGAAAATGTTCTGTTCACATCAGGTCAAAGGAAGCAGGAGAATCACCGCCTGAACACATCATCACAGGGCAGAACGGGCAGGTAGATGGCAACTACCTGCCGGTAAGTTCTTAGCCCAATAGGCCAAAAACTTCAAAGTCCTGATGACCCCTTTAGCTCTGTTAATAGAATAGAAAATATTTTGAAGTCAATATGCAGTCCCTATGTAATACTGTTACCATTTTACTGTAATAAGCTTGTTCTTACTAATTGTTGGCTCTTTATGAAAGAGTCGGAGTGTAGAAAAATAGGCATTATAAGCATGGCTTACTGACCCCACAGCCCTGCTTCTATCAGCTGAGATTCCTACTATTTTTTGGAAAAGCAGCTACTAATACTTTCTAGTATAACAGAGGATAACCAATATTTAGTTGTGATTTTCATTATTATGATATTTTTTTCCCCTCTGTACAATATTGTATTATGTGACGTTGCACGTTACATGTTATTTAGATAAGAAGTATCCGGCTAATTGTTACTAATTATTATCAAACCCTTTGTGCTCAGAGGCCATGTCAGAATCCATTCATTGATGACTTGTGTAGCTTGATGGCTAAAACAGGTCTTTAAAATACATGTCTTTCCTTTTCTTCCAGGAACTTCTTTTCTAAAAGATCAAAGGACCTCAAATCCGCAGCTGTTTGGTAAAGTTCCTCCTAGAGAGAGCGCTCAGAAAGACTGTAAAATCATTCAGCAGGTGAGCGGCCTCCCCGTATAGACCCCATCCCAGTCCATGAACTGTTTATATACAAACCTTACATGGGAAGTCTTCGCTGTGCGATTGTGCACTGGACGTACAATTGTGTTTAGTTAACAGTCTCTGTCTAAGCTTTGTGCACAATTTACAGACGTAAGCATCACTTATTTGCACTGCAAGCTCCCAAAACCTGTTTTCTGTATTAATGTATTTTTCCTACTGCTTTATGAATTTAGTTATTAGGGTAAGATCAGACTTACTGGATTTTCAAGTGGAAATTGTGAATAGGTAGAAAAATGGCAATATATTAAAATCCACAGCACCAACTTTATCTGAATGAGGCATTTAAACAGCCCTCCAGTCTCATTACTCTTGTTGTGTGTTCGGCAGTTAACGATCAATGATCTTTATTATTTTACTCATTTTTATAGCCCCATTACTTACATGCCACATTACAGACATTGTGAGCCCCAATGGGGACAGTGATGATGATCTACTGTGCATTCCCTATCAGTATGTCTTTGGAGTGTTTGAGGAAACCAATGAAAACACGGCGAGAACGAACAAACTCCATGCAGATGTTATCCTTAAGCTCTTCCTGTTCAGCTCTTGTTCTTCTTCCAGGCTCTGCTGTTGACGGGGCGTGATTGCCCAAGTCATGGTGATTGACAGCCGGCTTCACAGTGGCCTGTCAATCAGCAGGACATCAGCAGTCACGCCCCGTCAGCACAGCGGAAAATAAGCATCTGCTGTGTTATATGATGTTATCGGAAGCCACAGAATCGCCGTGAGAAACCATCCGTGATTGCTCAGAGTATTGGTATCGGACACTACAGTCAGGTATTAGCAACTACCTGCCTGTAAGTTGTGATGCCCATGAAAAGAAAAAAATAGACCCTGATAACCCCTTTAATGGGAACCTAGCAACCTAGTGCTAACCACTGAGCCACCATGCTGCCCATCTTGCAGTATGTACTTTATCATCATTCTGCCCGCCTTTTAAAAAAAAATGTCCTACTGGTGAGCTTGTGATGGTATTCTGCTGGTATAAAGCAGTCAGTAAGCGGTGACTGAGCTTTCGGGAAAGGGACCAGTAATAATATGGAGTGTCTGACTACCTCCCTCTGTAGAAGAAAAACTGAGAAAAAAGCGCGCTATATGAAGAACCTGATAGGTAGATGTGACGGAAACAGCCAAAAGGCCACTCACCTATTGGAGTTGTGCACCCCTGCACAACTCCGGTGTTAGTGTGAGGATGGAAAGAGCAGGCACGTCTCACCGCAGGGTACAGGTGGCTTGGCATACCACGTGCCGTGCGCTGCAGACCGCCGCTCGTGCTCACCGCTTCCAGGTTCCAAGTTGCAGACCACGTGACCGCCCACAGATCACATGACTCAGGATCAGATGTGCATCACCACAGGTCCTGAAAGTTAGGAGAGTGCAGCCCCTAACCGCAGGTCCTGAGTTGAGCAACGAAAGGGGGATTTTATGGTAAGGGGATTTAAGAATGATTGACTAGAAGCTGCTCCTGCCGCTAACCCCAAAGGGGGACTGAAAGTGGTCCAAGTTAAATAAAATAAAAAAGCGGTCTATAGGGCGCTAAAAGAATGAACACTAGAGGTAAAAGATTTAGGGCTAAAAAATAAAATACATTTAATGAGCCCTTTTCACAACGCGTTTCGATAATTAACTATCTTCCTCAGGTGGTACAAGGGTATGAGCACAAACATAAAATATATATAGACAAGGATTCACAGTGATTGGTTGATACTAATTAGTTAACCTGGGTCCAAACAAAGGAAACCCTTCATGTGCTGGTGCAAAGTGTCCACATTGGTTTCACATAAGCCACCTTCACATGAATACAAAGTATCAAAAACACATTGGATAAGATATAGAATATGGCAATACAAGTTGGTAAACAGTTATTCAAAAATACATCTGTAGTGCCTACATCAATTTCATAGAAGTCACCTACACATAAATACAAAGAATCGAAACATATTAAGTGAGATATAGAGTAGTAATAAATATTAAAAAACAGTTATTCAAAACTGTAACATAAAAAAAAAAACATTTACCCCCAAGGGTTAATAGACAAAATTAAGTATATATTTTAAAAGAATATACATCACCAATGCAAAGCACACAAAAACATCACTGAATTATGATGTATTGCAAATTAGCGATGGAAGAAAAAAGAAAAACATTTAAAACATAGCAATTATAATTCCATTAGAAAGGAGAAGGAAATGACCTTAAGAACTGGTTACATTTTCAAGGGCCAAATTCAGACCCTCAGGGGCCAACGTGCCCAACTTGAAGATCCAAAAACTTTCTTTATTAATCAAACTCACTAGTCGGTCGGGGACAGTATCAGGTATGTAAAAATGTTTGGATACGCTGTGTAATTGATAGCCTATCCGAATGTTATGTCTGTTTATTTAGACGTGCGTGCATAGTTTGTATCGTTCGACCCACGTACTGGAGGTTGCAAGTACACTCAAGCAAATAGATCACATGTGTCGATTGACAATTCACATTGTGTTTGATAGAGAATTTTTTTTCCTGTGGTATCTGATGAAAAATTCTTTTGATTACCACTTTGAATGACTCTACGACATAAACATTTAGCCATATTACAGGAAGACGCCCCGAACAGACACCCCCTTGTGAGGGTTGTGTTCTAGATTTCAAGGATGTGTTACTTGGTGCTATTAAGTTTCGCAAATTTCTGTTCTTCCTATAGATAATGCTCGACTTGTTGGGTATAAAGGGTCCTAAAATAGGGTCACCCTTCAAGATAAACTAGAATTTATTCAAAATATTATGGATGGTAACCCTAGATTGACTAAATGTGGTGACCATGCTCCATCTAGTCAAGTCTGAGGCTAATTTATTTCTACTCTTATTTTTATCAGTGAATGACTCAATCCTATCAAGACACATACCCTGTGTAAGGGTTTTAGTTCTGGAGAAAGCATCCATCAATAACTTTTTGGGGTAGCCTTTCTGTAGAAATCGTTTTTTCAATATTTTAGATTCCACTAAAAATTCAGAATCTCTGGTGCAGTTTTTTCGGACCCTCTAATATTGCCCATAAGGGACATTGGTGATCCATTTACTCAAATGTCCATGCACATCTACATGTATCGGTTCAGTCTCTATAGATTGGTGACCAGGGAAGGGCTTTGTGGGGGTGGAATTATAGTTTTTCCTCTCTTTTCTTCTAATAAAAAATGTTGTTGTATAGTTAGTTTTTAAAAAAAATCATTGAGATCAAGATATAAAGAAAACACATTAGTAGGAGAATTAGGGCAGAAGGACAATCCTCGTTCAAGTAATCGGATCTTATCATTGGTTAAAATATGGTCCGACAAATTAAAAATTCCTAAATTCCCATTCGTGCTATTGTATTCTAATCTGCCTTTGTCCTTTTTTCGGATATATCCAGTAGAGGTACCGGGTTTGCGGAGGGTTCGTCCTCTCCCTCTACAATCCCGTTTTCTCTTTTTCTCTTTGGGTGACGTCCGGGCGCAACCCGAAAAAAACTGTGTGATTTTTGAATCCCTCATATTGGGATTCTGAATGTAGGTAGCATTTTTCTCATTCAGAGAAGCCGAAAAATGGGCTCTAGTTGATGATTCTTGTACAGATGGGGTTAAGTCAATTGTCGAAGATACATTTCGTAAAACAAGTAAGGGAACTACAGGATGAGTGATGTTGGTGGTATTAGATTCCTTAACCCCTTAAGCCCCGGAGCATTTTTCGTTTTTGCATTTTCGTTTTTTGCTCCCCTTGTTCCCAGAGCCATAGCGTTTTTATTTTTTGGTCAATATGGCCATGTGAGGGCTTATTTTTTGCGGGACGAGTTGTACTTTTCAACGCCATTACTAGTTTTATCATATCCTGTACGGGAAAAGCAGGTCCCCTGCATGCAGCAGAAATGGTCCTGTGCTATGAGCGCCGACCACTAGGTGGCGCTCATAGCGACAAGATCATGACAACCACAGGCGTCTGCTGCAGACCCTGGGTTGTCATGCACGCCCATTGGCGACCCGCGATCACGTGACGGGGTCGCCGGTGGGCGGGGCTTATGACGCGCTACCCGGAAGCGCGCGTTAAATGCTGCTGTCGGAGATTGACAGCAGCATTTAACTGGTTAACAGCCGCGGGTGGATCGCGATTCCACCCGCGGCTGTTGCGGGCACATGTCAGCTGTAAGAATCAGCTGACATGTGCTCCGTTCAGTGAGGGCTCAGCGCAGCAGCCCTCACTGAACGGAGGGTACGCAAATATGCGTACTAATACGTCCCCGGTAAGTAAGGGGTTAATCCCATCCACAACAGGTGATTCAAACAAAGTGAGAAAGTGTATAGTTGTGCACTGTCAACAAGGATAAATTCTTGAGGTCAACATGGACCTCCATTTGTGCAGATATGGCTGTGGGTGGGGAGTTGATTTCAAGGTCTGATGAAAACTGGACTGGATCTTTATCTATAGAATGGACTATTGGGTCTATATCCAAAGATGTGGGATTTTAGTCCAAAAAGGACTGCATCGTCTGAACAGTGTCTAAATTTTCTGTATCAATTGAAACCCTCTTATTATTTTCTGACCTATTTTTATCTGCCATAGATTTCATGACTCCCATTTTTGTAGAAACAGTTGGTAAAGTTTTCTTGTGCTGTTCATAAAAACTCTTTTGTTTAATAGATTTAAGAAATTTTAAAGACAAACTTCTCTTTTTGTCAGGGGAATCGGGTGTGGTAAACGGAGGATTTGGAATTAAAATAGGATCAGATTTCGATCCCTCAGTGAAATTAGCTGGTTCCTGTCGGGATGGAATAGAGGAACCAGCAATTGCATCTATTGCACATATGTCCTTCCTATCCCATAGTAATTTTGCTGCTTTTTTCCTTATAATCTCCTCTTCAAATTTAATTAGTCTGATTTTGAGATTTGCATCCTTCTCATTAAACTCTACAAAGGGAACAAATGAATCAAGCTTCCTTCTGAGAGATTTAAGTTCCTCTAGGGCCTGTTGCGCTAGAAGAGTTCTCTTGGTGATGAGAAGATTCATCATACCAAAGAAACCAATGTGGACACTTTGCACCAGCACATGAAGGGTTTCCTTTGTTTGGACCCAGGTTAACTAATTAGTATCAACCAATCACTGTGAATCCTTGTCTATATATATTTTATGTTTGTGCTCATACCCTTGTACCACCTGAGGAAGATAGTTAATTATCGAAACGCGTTGTGGAAAGGGCTCATTAAATGTATTTTATTTTTTAGCCCTAAATCTTTTACCTCTAGTGTTCATTCTTTTAGCGCCCTATAGACCACTTTTTTATTTTATTTAACTTGGACTACCTCCCTCTGTAAGCACCGTACTCGCAGGTCACAGTCCTGATGGAGCGGAGTTAGAGGAGGCTAGCCGCAATGCAGTAGTGAAATAAATGACAGTCATGTATTGACTTGGATATATTATTTTTGTTTTTTAAAACCCGAGTGTACAATTGCTTACAGGGGACTGCCTGAGCTGAACTGAAACCTCTACAGAATCGTGAATGTGTGCAATGTCCCCAGCTGATCAACGGTCACATAACCGCATGAAAGCAATTTGTATACTTGTGGGCACATGCCAACTATACGTAAGAATTGAGCGAAACTGAGACCATCCACTGACGGGGGAACTATGACAGTGTGTGCTTTACTCATGGGCACAATTCTGTAGTCTGCAAACTTTTAATTTCAGCCCTGACAATCCCGTTCTTTCGTTTTATTACTCTTTTCCAAGAGCAAAAAGGTTTTATTATTTTTCCATTGACACAGCCATGTGAGGATTTTTTTTTTTTGCAGAACGAGTTGTAGTTTTGAATGATGCAATTAATTTTGCTATATAACATACATTATAAAAGAGGCAGCCATACTTGCCAATACCTAGTCGCAATACTAATGTACAACGGGATGTAGCAGCCCTCAGGTGGAGAGAGAGCTGGTGCAAAATACTGATGAAATAACCACTCACACCTACCATATTTTTTGGACTATAAGACGCACCGGACCATAAGACGCACCTAGGTTTTAGAGGAGAAAAAAAAAATTTAAGCAAAAGATGTGTTCATGATCCACTTTTAAAGGGGGGGGGTCTTCTGCTGACACTGGTATAGGGGTAATATCCCCCAATTCTGACAATATCCCCCATCCTGGTATATATGCCCCCCCCCTTCTTTTATACATGGTCCCCATCCTGGTATGCCTGGCATCCCTCCATCCTGGTATGCCTGGCATCCCTCCATCCTGGTATGCATGGAACCCCTCCATCCTGGTATGCCTGGCACCCATCATCCCTATCCTGGTGTGCATGGCACCCCTAATCCCTATCCTGGTATGCATGGCACCCCTAATCCCTATCCTGGTATGCATGGCACCCCTAATCCCTATCCTGGTATGCATGGCACCCCTAATCCCTATCCTGGTATGCATGGCACCCCTCATCCCTGTCCTGGTATGCATGGCACCCCTCATCCCTGTCCTGGTATGCATGGCACCCCTCATCCCCGTCCTTGTATGCATGTATCAGCAATCCCCATCCTGGTATGCATGGCACAGCAATCCCCATCCTGGTATGCATGTTACCCCTAATCCCTATCCTGGTATGTATGGCCCCCTCAACTTTATCCTGTTATGTATGCCCCCCTCATCTTTATCCTGGCATGTATATCCCCCTCATCTTTATCCTGGTATGTATGGCCCCCTCATCTTTATCCTGGAATGTATGGCCCCCTCATATTTACCCTGGTATGTATGGCCCCCTCATCCTTTTTCCTAGTATGCATGGTCCCCGTAATCCCCATCATGCTGCACATATAAAAAAATAAATATATAAACACTGCTACTCACCTTTCTTCTCTCCTCCAGCGCTGACGCCTGTCTGCCCGCACTGATCTCCCCATGTGAGCCGCGCATGGCGTCACTGCCATGCGCGGCTCACAAGGAGAGATCAGCTGACGGAAGTCACTGCTCCCCGCGCCGGGACTGTGTGCGCGGGGAGCGGTGACTTCATGCTCCTTCATAGCCGGCACACAGCTTAGCCGCGCTGCGGCTCCTGCTGCTACCGGGTTATCTCGTGTGCCCGCTTATTAAAGGGCATGAATATTCACCCCCTCCCCACGCCCATGGGCGTGGAGAGAGGTTAAATATTCATGCCCTTTAACAGCGGGCACAGGCGATTCCGGCAGCAGCTGCGGCTACACTGTGTGCTGCTATTAAGGAGCATGAATATTCAGTGCTCCCCATGGGCGTGGGGAGCAGTGAATATTCATTTTCTTTAGCAGCGGGGACAGCGTAGGCTGCTGCCTCCTGTGCCCCGCTCTTCCACCGCTACCGCTCCCCACAGCACAGTATATATACTCACCCCTCCCCAACATTCGGACTATAAGATGCACCCCCCATTTTCCTCCAAAATTTTGGAGGAAAAAAATGCGTCTTATAGTCTGAAAAATACGGTACTATTCATGGAGGGGATTAGAAATGCACAGGATAAGGCTTGTATAGGGCGCCAGTCACACAGATACATGTAGTGCAACATGCCAACTTGCAGCCTATTAGTGATGCCAAAGCTATTACAGAATTTCCCCAAAAATAAGCCCTAGCATGATTTTACAGGATTTTTGGAGGATGCTTGACATATAGGCCCTACTCCAAAAATAAGTCTTAGTTAGTCAGGGCTGGCGTTAGGAGAGGGGAGCAACTGGGCAATTTATCAGGGCCCCTACTCTCTTTGGGGCTCTAAGCATTTCTATTCCAAGGCTGCTTAAGGACCTTTGGTGACATCATAGTCATGTGACCATAATGTCAGCAAAGGTTCTTGAACTGTGGGAGCCTAGAGTAACTGAAGAGTAGATAGACTGGTATGTAGGGGGGGAGACTGGACAATTTCTCTAGGTTCCCACTCTGAGGCCCTCAGCGTTTCTATTCCAAGGTTCAGACTACTTAAGGACCTTTGGAGAAATCACTGTCCTATGACCCTGATGTCACCAAAGGTCTTTTAACAGAGGAAGTCTAGAGGAGCTGAGACAGGCTGGTATGTATGTGCAGTGTGTGTGTCTGTGTATATTCTTGTGTATGTGCAATGTGTGTGATATGACATGATTATTATATATGGATAAATGAAGACATTCCCTGAAAATAAGCCCTAACCCATCTTTTTGAGCAAAAAATGATATAAGACCTTGTCTTATTTTCTGTAAAAGATGCTAGATCAGGCGGTCTGCCGAGCACTATATATGTGCACCCTACAAGAACAGACACATGGTTTCCACCAACACTACAAAAGCCTGGCTGCATCCTGCAAGGATGGAAAATTATGTAAGGTATTAGTTAATATTTTGACCAAAATATGTAAGCCTGCACCTACGTCAGGGGTCCTCATTGTCTTTCCAGCGAAAAGACAATATAACGTATTGGAAAACCAGATTTAACGCTGGCAGTAAAATGTTTTACCTCACAGAAAGAATCCACCTCGATCCCATGCTGTCCTGTCTGTATACTTGCTTTTGCTTCATTCTCTGCCCAGGAGCTGTGGTTCCTGCACAGTCAGACAGCCATTACACAATATACGATTATCTCCACACATTATATTTTTACACATCCAATTGTGGAACTTATTAATCCAATGTATGTTGATTAAAATGTACTTTAATATGACAACCCCTTTTGAACTTGGAGGGACCCTTTACTGCCGTGCAGCAATCATAAATGCCCAAAGGCAAAACCCTCTTGGGGAGGGGAGAATAAGTGAACATGTTTGTTGGTAATGCCTCAGTGTTGTTGGACACGTGCACTTATTGGCACTTGCAGTAATCGTTGTTTATGGCTACTTGTAGCATCTGCACAGTGGAAACCTACCTTACTTAAAGGGGTTGTCTGTACTTGGCCAGTGCCAGTCTCTTGAATGAAATTGGAAAACCCTATACTTACCTCCCACACCAGTGCCGTTCCAGCAGTGTTGGCGCCAGGTCTCTCGGTGCTCACGTGACAATATGAAATCTGCAGCCAATTGGGGGGTGTGATCGTCCACTCTGATGAAATAATAAAGGCAACAGCCGGCGACATAGTGTCATGTGAGTGCCAGGAGACCCGATGCCTAATATTGCTGAAAAGGCGCCAGTGCAGGAGATGAGTATAAGCCTCTCTTATTTAACATGGAGAACTCAGGCATTTAGGATGGGGTTGTCCAAGTAGAACTCTTGTGTATATTATTTAGCCAAAATTAAAATGTACCAAATATCCACATGTGCAAATACCGTATATAAAGCCTTTTACTCCAAATTCCGTTATTTCTCCTCTGATCTCATCAGTGGCCGTTCATTCAAAGCCACAAATTGTTTGTCTATCCTGATATCTTGTGGAACAGCCTGGCCTCACATGGGTTCTCCTCCCTCTTATCTCGGACCCTCAGTATTGACACCCTCACTTTTTTCATGCCCCTACATCTTTATATTTAATGCGGAAATGTAGCACCCTGAGGACTCGGCTGCTACAGGGGTATTGCACCTCAAACCAGAGGTGTGGTATTCCACTCCCGGGTAAGGATGGAGTGTGGAACTGAGCTAGTAGGCTGCATGCACTACATACATCCCATTTCCGGGGGACAGAACTACGGTACTCCCACCAGTATATGTGCAGGTACGACAGCGTCTGTCCCTGGCTGGAGTGGGAGGGGGGTGGAACATCCCAGTAGTGTAGGAGCAGATAGGGGGAGTAGTCTGGGTAAATGTAGGAGTTCATTGGGTGCTGGTCACCTGAGCTCACACATAGAGGGAGTATATAAGGTGGGCACCATCTTAGGACAGGGTCAGTCAGTCAGTCAAGTCAGTGAGTCAGCAGTAACTCCAGGAGAGGAGAAGGAAGAGGGACTCAGAGGCGCAGGACGAGAGGGGACCCCAAGAGCCCGTATGAGAACTGATAAGGGTGAAGGGTCGGCAAAAGGGTACCGGATCCCAAGCTGGCGGAGGCCAAAGCACACCTTAGCCAGGAACCGGAGGTCGTGGGCAAGATTTGCCACGACCCTCACCAAATCCACCAGAATGGCACACCGAGCATAGGGTCAGGGAAGCCAGAGAAGGTTCAACCACCAAGAGACCCGAGGGAGCCGGACATAGGTGGATCCCTGGTGAGAACGGCCAGAGAGAGAGAAGAAGGGAGCTCAGGACCATACTCAGGAATTGCCCGGGAGTTGACCGAGTCCCGCACCTGGTGGACGCAGCACGGCTTGGGTGGTCACTGCTGTACAGAGTGAACCGAGCAACACCAGTGAGTAAAAACCCTGAAACTGCATTTCATGCCTCTGAGTCTCCTTGCTGCACCTTCACAACCACCATCCTCCACGTCTGACCCCCTGAGGCTATACCCCTCCCGTTCGGGGTTATACTACCACAGCTGCACACACACCACCAGCCTCAGCGGACCATCCTGCAGCGGCGGCCTTTTGACCGCAAATCAACGGGTGGCGTAGTCGACACTAAGAACATCTGCAAGGACTGCCGCACACTGAGTTTGACACCCTGGGCACTGACCGGGTCACAGCCACTCGGAGACTACAACCCCCATCTGATCCGGCTCCGTGTATCCCTAACAACATGGCCCAGGGGGCGCGTCAGAAAGACTACCAGGAAATGTAGTTTCTGATCACTTGAGTCTTTTCTAATGTGATCGGTTTCATTATACCCTTATACCATCCACAGCAGTATACGAAAAGGAGTGTAGGTGTGAGTTGTGCAGAGGTAGTGGCTGCACCCAGGCACTGATGCGGAAATCCCAGCTCCCCTCTGCCCATTACCGTTCACCAGTTTTATATGTGATGCATGGTGGTTCAGCAGACAGATTCTAGGGCAAAATAACTACTAAATAATGTCATGTTATAATGACAGATCTGTCACAAGCAGTTTTTCAAGTTGTAGAGCAATAACCTGAATCTCCCCAGTTGTTCTTTCATAACCATATTCACCAGCATTCATAACCATAGTCACCAGCATTCATAACCATATTCACCAGCATTCATAACCATAGTCACCAGCATTCATAACCATATTCACCAGCATTCATAATCATAGTCACCAGCATTGGCTGCAATTTCATGAAACCTCATTGTGCGCTAAGGGGATAATATATCATCTAGACATATTCAGAGATAAAGCTAAAATACAACACCAATAGCACAGTAATAATGGCGATCATTTATTGAAAGCAATGTAATATATAGAAATTTTTTATTTTTCCATGTATAATGTAGCCAGCAAGGGTGAGTCTAGTTTAGCTTTTAATAATTATTTGCTAAAATAAAGTGGCTGACATTACAAATTATTGCCTAAATGGGCACAAAGCTGCCAGTCAGCGAGCAACACTGACCATAGCACTGGATAGGGGAAAGCTGTGGACCCCGTATAGCCAGGTTGACAATCGCACCAAGGACGGCTGTAGATGCCGCAGTTGTGTCCTGTAATTCATGCGTCACATCTCCCAACAAGGATTCCAGAGTTTGGATTTTATGACTTCACTTCTGAATCCACCTGGGGAACGTGGCACAGGGGCCTCATTGCTGCTTATGCTCCATCCCAGTTGGCACAGAGCAGACTGCCAGTGGTCACGTTGGCAGTGGAGCAGCAGCTTTCAGCCCTCTGTAAGTAGGTCAGATACATTGTGTGACTGCTTTGCTGCAGATCAGCACATATAGAGATGGAGGTAATAGGAAGATGTGGAAGAATGTTCTTCAGATTGGCAGGCCAGCCATGCTTGTTACTGATGACATGAAACATGATGATGTTGGCATTTTGAGTGCAGGTAGTAGGAGCTGATGGTACAGAAATAAATGAACTCCAGTAGATAGTCTTGCGTCAAGATACAGGAGGATTAGATGGTATGACGGTATTATGCTGTTTCTCCGCTTAGTGGTAAGTTGTGCTCCATGCTGGACCCACAAACGGGAAACTCGTGAAAATCCTCTGTTCTCTAGCAGGAATTGTCTCGTTCACGCCATCACTGCGCGGTGCTAGGATCTGCTGTCTCATGGTGACATACGGGTTCCTTCCTATAATAACTGGAGATGGCGCTTTTCCTGTCCTTATGTCTTTCCAGTTTATATTTGAAAAGAAGGGGTGCGTTCTGATTTTTCCATTAACCCCTAGCCGGACATAATGGTCTTTGCAGAGTAGTTTGGACATAATGTCCATAGCATCGTGGTCAGTGAGGTTTTCATATGATGGTTCTTCGTACAAGACATTATTCACAATCTCTTCAGTGGTGTCTCCTGGAAATGGTGAGTCTTGGAAAATCATGTCGTACAATATGACTCCAAAGGCGAACCAGTCCACACCTTCACCATAAGCGTCTCCCATGATCATTTCTGGGGCGCCATACCCAGGTGTTCCACTGAAATCTCTGGCATTAAATCTCTTATCAAACTCATATAGAGATAGTCCAAAATCAGTAATCTTTATGTGGCCGTCACCAGTCAGCAGGATGTTATCCGGTTTTAAGTCCCGGTGAATGATGTCATTGCTGTGCAGGAATTGTAGGCCACAAACGATTTCTGCTCCTATAAATCTTACAGGTTCCTTCAGGGGAATGGTACTATATATATAGTGAAGCAGATCCCCTCCACTGGCCAGCTCGGTGACAAAATACGCATGGTTTTCCGTATGAAACGCGGCATGGCAATGGGTTAGGAATCTGCTGTTGTGGCTAAGCTTCAGGACATGGTGTTCTACAAGGCATTCAGGGAAGGAGATTAGGCTTTCTTTCTTAATGATTTTAAGGGCCACACTTTCTTTCCTTATTTTATCAGTGGCCAGCATAACCTTCCCATAACTCCCTTCTCCAAGTATGCCATGGCAGATAAACTTATCCCTGGTGAGAGGGACAGTGGTCTTTATTTTTTTGCTACTGGGGCCACTACATTCACCTGAGATGTCATCTTGACTGGTGGCTGGATCTTCCTGATGTTTCCTTTTTCTCCCAGTTCTCTTCTCTTCTGCTGCACTTTCATTACCTTTCAGGTTAATGATCCTGGTTGGACCCAAAGTACTCAGTTTTTTTAGATTATCAGCTCGATTTGTGATGTATCCACAAGCTTTTCACATCTGTTTTGTACAGTGTCTAGGAAGGAAATATTCTGGGTTCCCTCATTGACAGGTAATACCTGACCAACCTGCCCAGATTTCTTGGAATCCATCTTCCTTATCTTTGCTGGAGGTTCCTGGTTATTTACAGTGTCTTCTCCATCTGGTGTTTCTTTCCTTTTTCTCTTTCTATTCCCTGTAAAGTCCATGTTGCATCAGGCAACAACAGGGCAATTATCCAAAAACGTATGTAAAATTATCAGAGAATGCAATCCACACGTATATTGTAGTCAAAGCCAACTACAACTAAAGCTCAATGGCTGCAGTCAGTTGTTTATGGAACTTTGTGGAATGTGATGTCACTGTGCCGGTGATGTCACACTCACTGTGATGTCAGCAGATGCATGTGAGTGTTCCATCACTGCTGAATGTGAAAGTCTCAGAAGGGGCGGGGCTTAGTCACCATTGACTATAATGGAGTCTGTTGAGTGGGTAGTATTTAGTGACCTGAAGCTGGAAATCAGTGGGATAAATGACATCAGGATTCAGGAATAAGTTACAGTAGTTTTATATTTGTTTTAATTTATTTTATACAAAAAAAGAGCATGGACCGCACCTCCAAAAAAATCATACATTGATCTAATGCCTCTCAGCAAAAATATACATAACTGAACATGAGGTTCTTAGTTTAACATTCTGATCAGACTGTATGAAGCCCACTGCCACGTCACGGCAAACCTCGTAGTGGGTCCTAACATTTCCTGCCTAAAAGGAGCGGCGCCATGTGCCAACCACCGCTACAGTGAGAATGCACCAGCAGGGCGGGCGGCCTGGTGCCTCACAGCATCCATGCTTCAAGACCGAGTCCCCATGACTCCAGGCCGCGGCGCCCCACAAGCACAAAACCACAGCAACAATGGCTGACACATTGCACCAACACCACATGAAAGGAGCATTGTGACTCACCTTCCTCAAGCTCTCAAGTGAGACCAAATAGGCTAGACCCTCTTTGCAGACTCCTGCTAATTAAAATTGCCTGTGCCAAATGGGATGAGTGCTGGTCCAAGAAAGGGAAAAGAATAAGCTGGTTCATTGACGTGGCAGTGGGCTTCACACAGTCTGATCAGAATGTTAAGCTAAGAACCTCATGTTCAGTAATATGTATTTTTGCTGAGCGGCATTAGATCAAATGTATGATTTTTGGAGGTGCGGTCCATGCTCTTTTTTTATTTTTTTTTATTTTATGTTACATTATTTTGTGTAGGGCTGTGATGATATACATTTTTCAGTTCTTTTGTGTTAAATTTAAAGGAAAGTGTGTTAACCACTTCCTGACTGCCCACTGCACATAAATGTCCGCGCTTGCTGGGCTCTGTACATCGCAGATGTTTATGAACGGTCGGTGGTCTTGTAGCGCTCAGGGCCCCCAGGGTCCTGCACCCTGTGATTCCTGTGCAGAGCGATAGCTCTAACAGGTGACATCCTCGAGACTGGATTGGATCAGGTTCCAATAAAGTTAACCCTTTGCTATCTTCTACAACCCCTGGCAAAAATTATGGAATCACCGGGCTCGGAGGATGCTCATGCAGTTGTTTAATGTTGTTGAAAAAAAGCAGATCACAGACATGGCACAAAACTAAAGTCATTTCAAATGGCAACTTTACGGCTTTAAGAAACACTAAAAGAAATCAAGATTAAAATTGTGGTGCTCAGTAAGGGTAATTTTTTTCAGACCAAGCAGAGGGAAAAAATTATGGAATCACTCAATTCTTAGGAAAAAAATATGGAATCACCCTGTAAGTTTTGGAAATTAAAATTAACACCTGCATCAAATTAGATCTGCTCGTTAGTCTGCATCTAAAAAGGAGTGATCACACCTTGGAGAGCTGTTGCACTCAGTGGACTGACATGAATCATGGCTCCAACACGAGAGATGTCAATTGAAAGGAAAGGATTATCATAGTCTTAAAAGAAGGTAAAAATCATCACGCAATGTTGCAAAAGATGTTGGTTGTTCACAGTCAGCTATGTCTAAAATCTGGACCAAATACAAACATGGGAAGGTTGTTAAAGGCAAACATACTGGTAGACCAAGGAAGACATCAATGCGTCAAGACCGGAAACTTAAAGCAATATGTCTCCAAAACAGGAAATGCACAACAAAACAAATGAGGAACGAATGGGAGGAAACTGGAGTCAATGTCTGTGACCGAACTGTAAGAAACCGCCTAAAGGAAATGGGATTTACATACAGAAAAGCTAAACATAAGCCATCATTAACACCTAAACAGAAAAAAGCAAGGTTACAATGGGCTAAGGAAAAGCAATCGTGGACTGTGGATGACTGGATAAAAGTCATATTCAGTGATGAATCGTGAATCTGCATTGGGCAAGGTGATGATGCTGGAACTTTTGTTTGGTGCCGTTCTAATGAGATTTATAAAGATGACTGCATGAAGAGAACATGCAAATTTTCACAGTCATTGATGATATGGGGCTGCATGTCAGGTAAAGGCACTGGAGAGATAGCTGTCATTACATCTTCAATAAATGCCCAAGTTTACATTGATATTTTGGACAGTTTTCTTATCTCATCAATTGAAAGGATGTTTGGGGATGATGACATCATTTTTCAAGATGATAATGCATACTGCCATAGAGCAAAAACAGTGAAAACATTCCTTGAAAAGAAGACACATAAGGTCAATGTCATGGTCTGCAAATAGTCCGGATCTCAATCCAATTGAAAATCTTTGGAAGTTGAAGAAAATGGTCCATGACAGGGCTCCAACCTGCAAAGCTGATCTGGCAACAGCAATCAGAGAAAGTTGGAGCCAGATTGATAAAGAGTACTGTTTGTCACTCATTAAGTCCATGCCTCAGAGACTGCTTTAAAGCCAGAGGTGGTGCAACAAAATACTAGTGATGTATTGGAGTGTTCTTTTGTGTGTTTGTTTTTCATGATTCCATAATTTTTTCCTCAGAATTGAGTGATTCCATAATTTTTTCCCTCTGCTTGGTCTGAAAAAAATTACCCTGACTGAGTGCCACATTTTTTATCTTAATTTCTTTTTGTGTTTCTTAAAGCCCTAAAGTTGCCATTTGGAATGACTGACTTTAGTTTTGTGCCATGTCGGTGATCTGATTTTTTTCAACAGCATTAAACAACTGAATGAACATCATCCGAGCCCGGTGATTCCATAATTTTTGCCAGGGGTTATAGATGCATAGCGATCACGGCACATAGAAGAGAGGGAGAGGCAGTTGTGCACTCACCTTTGACGGCCTCCGAGAATAAGGTCTGACGTGGTCATGGCAGCCGGAGATCACATGATGACCTCCGAGGCTGCCAGGTACGGTGGCCTGTTAGCCATCAACTGAGTCTAACAGGAGATCTACCAGTGTAAAACTGACATCCGGTCTCATGCAATGCAATACATGTGTATTGCATTGCATGAGACCTGTGATGATAAAAATATTCCCATAGAGGGACTAAGTGAGAAAGTTATAAACAGAAAGTTTAAAAATTGGGTCACTTGAGGGGGATTCAGCTCTTCTAGTGCTTAAGGGCTCTGTATACGTAGTCCGCAAACTATTCTACAATAATTTGTTCTCCAAAAGCGAAATAGTGCTCCGTCCCTCCCGGGTGTCGCCGTGTGCCTCCGTGTGCCTAAGCAGTACTGTACAGCCACATATGGGATATTGCCACGTTCAGCAGAAATTGTGAGATACATTTCGGCACCATTTTTACCCATTGCCTTGTGTGAAAATGTAAAATCTGAGGCTAAAACTAATTTTTTTTGTGATAAAAATACAATTATTTTTTTCTTTGCTGCCCAATGGTATCAATTTCTGAGAGTCACATGTGGTGTCAGCTTGATCACTGCATCCGTAGAGGAATTCATTGAGAGGTGTAGTTTGTAAAATGGGGTCACTTATGGGGGTTTCCTGCTGCTTTAGGACCTCAGTCTCTCCCAGTGGGTCATGGCACCTGCAAACCACAACAGTAAAATCTGCACTGTAATATGACAATTTTTCCCTGCTGAGCTTTGCACTGTGCCTGAAAAGTAGGCTTCCAGTATCCATTGTTTCAGATGCTGCACATCTCGTATCTTGATGGTCTGGTGTGGTATATGGGGTACAAAGATAGTGGGGCCATTCTTCATCAATGGAAACCTCAGTGCTACTGGATATCTGAAATTGCTGCATGATGATGAGTTGCCCTCTTTATGCACTGAAGATGGCACGTTCCCTGAGTTTTTCCAACAAGATGGTGCACGATCACATTATGGGTGTCAGATCAGAGCATTCCTACATGAACAGTTTCCTGGAAAGTGGATTGGTTGTCGTGGGCCAGTTGAATGGCCACCAAGGTCTCCCGATCTGGCCCTTTTAGACTGTTATCTTTGTGGTCATCAATACAATTGTCTATGCTGTGAAGATACGAGATGTGCAGCATCTGAAACAACGGATACTGGAAGCCTGTGCTAGCATTTCTTCTGCAGTGTTGCTATCAGTGTGTCAAGAGTGGAAGAAGAGGGTTGCATTGACAATCCAACACAATGGGCAGCACTCTGAACACATTTGATAAGTGGTCATAAACTTGTAAAAACTCATGAAAGAATAAAGTTAAGTTAAAACCAAGCACACCATTGTTTTTCTTATGAAATTCTCAATACGTTTGATGTGTCACATGACCTTCTTCTCATTGAAAAAAATAAAGTTGGATCCAAAATGGCCGACTTCAAAATGGCCAACATGGTCACCACCCATCTGGAAAAGTTTTCCCCTTCCCTTATACTAATGTGCCACAAACAGGAAGTTGATATCACCAACCATTCCCATTTTATTTAGGTGTATCCATATAAATGGCCCACCGTGTAGTTTTAATCCTTCTAACTTACTAACCAAAAAAATTGTTTAAAAAATTGTGCAGATGTAAAATAACTATTTTGTGTGACCTAACTCTCTGGTTTAAGGGCATAAAAATTAAAAGTTTAAAAATTGCAAAATTTTCCCAATTTTGCCAGATTTCTGATATTTTAAAAAATAATCGAGTTACCGTATTTTTCGGACTATAAAATGCACCAGACCATGACCATAAGACACACCTACCTGGGTTTTAGAGAAGGAAAATAGAAAAGAAAGTTTAAGCAAAAAATGTGGTCATGATGCTCTGTTAAGGGGGATGGGGTCTGCCGCTCACACTGTTAAAGGGGTAATGTCCCCCAATTCTGTACTAATATCCCCCATCCTAGTAAATATGCCCCCCTCCTTCCTGTTATACATGGCCCTCATCCCCATCCTGGTATGCATGGCACCCCTCATCCCCATCCTGGTATGCATGGCACCCCTTATCCTCATCCTGGTATGCATGGCACCCCTTATCCCCATCCTGGTATGCATGGCACCCCTTATCCCCATCCCAGTATGCATGGCACCCCTCCATCCCGGTATGCATGGCACCCCTCCATCCCGGTATGCATGGCACCCCTCCATCCCGGTATGCATGGCACCCCTCCATCCCGATATGCATGGCACCTCTCCATCCCGGTATGCATGGCACCCCTCCATCCCGGTATGTATGGCACCTCTCCATCCTAAAATTTTGGAGGAAAAAAGTTTGTCTTACAATCCGAAAAATACGGTATATCTAGAAAAAAAATTACTACTATCCTGACTACTATCATGAAGTACAATATTTCACAAAAAACAATCTCCGAACCACTGGGATATGTTGAAGCGTTTCAGAGTTATTACCTCAAAAAGTGACGCTGGTCAGAATTGAAAAAAATTGGCCTGATCACAAAGGCAAAAACTGGCTCTGGCGCGAAAGGGTTAAATCTATAAGTTTAAAAAATATCTATTTCTGCTCTTTTTATTAAAAACACAAAATTCTACTGTGGAAGGGCTAAGAAAATGTACTTGTGAACAAATCTTTTGCAAATTACCCAGATATCAAGTTTCCAAAAGGTAATTCTGCCCAACTATGGTATATTGGGTAGTAAGAAAAGGGGAGTCAGTGTTTCGCAGGTCTATATTACAGCTCCACAGGGTTTATTACCCCTCTCCCAGGACCTTGTAAGGTGAGGCTCCATAGCTAAGCTACAGTATGGAGATTGGTGAACCCATATCTGGGCAGATGAGTTCATTACAGATTCACACAGATCTTTACCCGGCGTTTCTAAGCTTCTGAGTAGCAACCTGACTAGTAATATTATTATACAAGATTTGATTATTTATGAATGACTGGCCGGGCAGATCTGGCATTCTGCAGACTGGAAAAGCTGGGGAACAACCATTATATAAAATATGAAAAAATAGAAAATATTAGCAATGTTCTGTAATGGTTAATTTTTACATAACACTGGTTCAATTCACTTGATATTAACCCGTTCATGATCTTGTGATTTTCTATCTTTGCACTTTAGTTTTTTTTCTCCTCTTTTTTCCAGAGCCATAACTTTTATATTTTTTCAATATAACCAAGGGCTTGTTTTTTGCAGGACAAGTTGTACTTTTGAATGACACCATTTTTTTGAAGTGCTACTTTAGTGAAGTAAAAATAATAAATTTAGGATTTTTTATCTTCGTTATTTTTTTATAGACTTTACATTTATCATATTGCGGGCTACAATTAAGATAGAGATGGGAGAGGCAGCATTTTGTTCAGAATTGTACAGGCTTTAATTTGACATGTCTTAACCAAGTTTGTTATTTTGTTTTCGAGGAGTCAAATTCTAAATTTTGATGGGCGATTTCGGGAAAACTGTGTTTTGTAAAAAAAAAAAAAAATGCGTATGTGTTACTTGTGTTATTGGTTACATTCCTTCAGGGATTCAAGTTGGTATTTCTGTAGGATCATATTTTGTTGTGTGATTTTCTAAATACAGTCTCATCCTAGTCATAGGTTTAATGCTAAACTAAAAGAATCAATATTTTAACACCTTTTTAATATACAGTTATACATGTAACAACTTTTTTTTTATTATTACTTCACTAGACATTTCCTTTTTCCAGTTTAAAAAAAAAATGAAAAAAATACAGTAAAATCGTCCAGCGATAAAATAAAACATTATGAATTAGTCTGAACAATTAATAGTACGTCTTTACACTGATCTTTTCTCAATAATTTGTTCTCCCTTCTGGGTGAAATGTAATCTTGTCCACAATCTCTTACTAACAATGGCCGTTTCCTTTTGTGTCAGTATGTACGCCTGTTATGGGGTTTGGGTCCACTTGTGTTAATATCTGATTTTTGGTTACTTTCAAAATGTCTGCTTTCTTGGATACACAAAGGATGGTGATGGACCAGAAGGTGCAGAAAAATGGCTTTACTTCTTCATTGTCCTAGTCTTTGGAGAGTCCATTAGCCAGCAGCCACCAGTGCTGATCATACTCACAGGTCACATATCCAGTTATATCATCCATCGCCAATCTTGTGCCACCTTCAATCACTTCATGGACTTCACTGTCATTTCTGGATGAAAAAATCCTTGTTTATATTTTTGTTTCACTGCATGGAATTAAAGTGTGGTATTGCTTAGTTCCTTTGATGGGTTCTGCTTTTTGTAACCAATGTTTTAACAAACTTTCCTCTTCTTCTTAGTCCTGGTTTGTACAGTACGTGAACTGGATGTTAGGAATATTTTTCTCACTCAGTTGGAAAAGTTGCATGGGTGTTAAAATTTGGTCTGAATGTGGTCTATGGAGGCTAGCTTGAGCTGCTAGACATTTCACCGTGCCTCCTAAACCATCACATACACCTTTTGCCAGGAGCTGAATGGCAAAAAAGTGCCATTCAGCTTTCACTCCAAAATGTTTCTTGTGATGGCATACAATTATAAGGTTTCTCCTATTTTTATACTGTGCAGAAGAGTCATCCGAGGAGTAGTAGACCTTGCTCAAACTTGTTAGGATGTCAGTTTTATCACTGAAATCAAATTTTTTTGGAACAAATGAACAGCTGTTGAATCGTGAAGTAAGCACTCAGACATAAAATACATAAGTGTAGTTCTGATATCTGACTGTAAGCAGAGTCTGCTTATTAGTAATAAGTTATTACTATTCAGCTAAGCAGACAACAGACCGGATGCTGCACTTATCGCACAGGGCGCTGAGGGAGACATTGCACGGACCAGCCCCTGAAACCAGCATCACTGATGGGCGGCAAACAAAGCAGGGGAGAGTAGGGATGTCCCAGTCCCCTCCTTTTCGATGATCTTCGTTTCAGTGTGGAAAGGGAAGTGACAGCAGTTTCCACATTTTTGGGTTCACTGTTAAGCCCACGGCTGTGTGCAAATCCACTACTGATTGTACCTGGGACAAGTTGGTATGCCACTTGGTACTAAAGGTAATATCCTCCAAATACACCGATACATACTTCTGATAAGGCTCTAACACTATGTCCATCAGCCTCTGGAACATGGCCGAGGCTGCATGTAACCCAAAAGGCAAGACGACCTAGTGATAGAGACCCTCCGGCGTTATGAAGGCTGACTCTGTCCGAGGCACCTGCCAGTAACCCGTGGTGAAGTACTGGGCCTGCCCCAGTCTCTCAATCAGCTCGTCCACCCAGGACATTGAATAAAGGTCAAATTTCAACACTTTATTACATTTTCAGAAGTCGTTACAAAATCATAACGATCCGTCCAGCTTCAGAACCAGTACAATGGGGCTAGCCCGCTCCCTCCTGGACTCCTCGATAACTCCTAGCTGGAGCATTTGTTTTTCCTCAGCTGCGATGGCTTGTGTCTGGGCCTCTGTGACAATGTTATGTTGGATCACAGATGTTCGGCCAAGCATTTCTGAAAATTACGTCCGTATTCCGCAGCACCAATTTCTGAGTCTCCCGTCGCTTCTGTTTAGAGAGTGTGTCACTTATATTTACCTCTCCCCTGGCCATTGTCGGAGGGTCCCCAGACGATACGACCGGAGTCGCATCCGTAATCATACATTCCCAGTCTTTCCTTGCTTATAGCAAATTTACGTGATATAGCTGTTTGGGTTTTCTCTTCCCAGGTTGATATACTCTCTAATTCATCTCCCCAACCTTTTCCCGGACTTCATATGGCCCTTGCCACTTGGCCATGAGCTTACTTTCTGCTGTGGGCACTAAGACTAATACCTGATCCCCTTGGACATTGACCATGCCAGGGGTGCAACAAAGTGCCATTAGTTGCATAAGGATTAAAAGTGAATTTAGGCTGTGTACCCACGATGTGTTTTTCAAGCGTTTTTGCTGCGGAATTTTCCGCAGCGTAAACGCTTGGGAAACGCATGGTAAGCCTTCTGCCATGGTCCCCTATGCAATTCCGCACTTTCAATGCCCATGCTGCGGATTTTTCTGCAGCGTTTATGCTGCTCTCAAAAATCCGCAGCATGTCCATTAATTTTGCGGAAGCGCTGCGTTTTGGCCGCCATTGACTTGCATTAGAACGCGCCAATTCTGCAAGACTGCTTCTGTACATGCTTAATTGGCGCGTTGTAATGTCTGGATGGTACCCGAGTGTGAGAAGAGAAGACTCTCATCCACACCCAGGTACCATAGAAACTGTAAAAAAAAGAATAAAATAAAAAATAAAGATTATATTCACCTACCGACAGTCCCCGGTCTCCTTCCCTGTGCTTGCCAGCAGACTGAAGGACCTGCGCTGACGTCACAGTCATGTGACAGCAGGTCTTTCAGTGCAGTGTCCCGCGATCAGCTGGCAGCCAGGAAGGAGCGCAGCAACACACGCCGGGCCATCGGAAGGTAAGTATCAAGGTTTATTTTTTTATTTTTAACCATTCTCTCAGGTCACACTATATAAATCCATGCTGTTTGCATGGATTTATATAGTGTGACCTAGTTGTCAAGCACTTTCCAAGTGATGCTAAAATCGCTTTGAAAGCGCTTGTCAATCCGCATGCGGAAACGCATGTGAATCCACATGTATTACGCTGGAAAAACGCATGTACAATCCGCTTGCGTTTTTTCTGCCAGGGAGATGCAGAAATGCTGCAGAAATTTTCTGCTTCATTTCTGCATTGTGGGCACATAGCCTTAATGTAAATCATTAAGTAGCTGAATTTCCATTTTGGGGTAACAAACTCCTTTTGAGAGATTCCTTGCAGTTACTTTGCATGTTGATTTACTTTGTAAGGACACACGTGCACACATTTCAGATTTTGTCACCTTTTTTCTGTGCAGATTTGTCACAAAACCTAAAGGGTTTCCCGATGCCAGGAAAGTGACTGAGAATCCTGACGTCTCCTGCACATGTTACTTATTTGTGACTTGCAGGTTTGGTGAAGATATAATTCTGCAGGATGTCAATTCTGTCAGCGTTTTTGCTGCAGATTTCACCCACACTGATGAGTGGGGAAAAACTTCACCTATTTACAGCATTTTCCAGACAAGAGATGGAGAAACCAAAAGCTTAATGTGTGCACACAGCCTAATAGACGTCATTACTAGTGTTGAGCGAGCATGCTCGACACTGCTCGTTACTCGCCCGAGCATCTCACTACTCGGGATGTTCGGCGAGCACCGAGCATTTCCGGGTTACTCGGGCGGGAGCTCGGGTCTCCGCCCTGCATGTTTGGCGCTCTTTACAGAGACAATGAACATGCAGGGATTGCCAGCCAGTCACTGTAATGCCGCAGCCATGTTGTTTGTGGGCATTACAGTGATTGGCTGGCCGCCCAGCGTCACCTTGAGTATTTAAAACCGGGCGCCGCCATCTTGGACTCAGTCGCCCGGGATCACACAGTCTAGGGAAAGTGCTGCTGATTTAGGGAGAGATATATACTGCGAAATAGTTAGTGTAGGGTCTGTAAAAGCTGCCAGATCAAACAAACCATCCTCAGGACTAATATCCATCCCAGATATCAGGCAGGCAGGCTGTATAGGAAACGCAGTGGTTATACCAGCAAACGCTGCATTACAGTCCTGTGTGCTCCTGCTGCTCAAATTGCTAGACTTGGCTCCATGTCTCGGGGGCCAGGAAAAATCCTTTTTTTTTCATCTAAATCCTCTTTTCTTTCTCCGCTAGAAGTGGTGGAAGAGAAGATCCCATGTAGCGATGCCCAAATATTTGAACAGCCACGGCCACAGGAAGGCGACGCTGGCAATTTGTCAAAAGAGGTGGACGATGACGAGACACAATTGCCACGAAGTGAGGAGGAGGATCGTGGTGCGGAAGTGGAAGAGGAGGACGTGGTGGATGATCTAGTAACTGACGCAAGATGGCAGGAGGACACGCAGAGCGAGGCCAGCAGCACACAGGGGGAGGGAGGCAGAGTACCCCAACAGACAGGAAGAAGCAGTGTGGTGGCTGCACAGAGAAGGCGGGCAACCGTTCCCCGTAACACTAACACGAGGGACTTTGCCAGTACAACCGGTAGGTCTTCCAGAGTCTGGAATTTTTTTAAAGACTCTGCTGATAACCCCAAAAAGGCCATTTGTACCACCTGCCATGCCAGCGCCAGCAGGGGTGACAAAAGTACCAGCCTGACCACCACCAACATGATCAGGCACATGTCAGCAAAGCACCCGACTTTGTGGGGCGAACCCCAGGGTCCACGACCAGTGTCAGCGGGTGTCACCACTGCTTTTTCCGCCGTTGTGCGTGTAAGAGAACCCCCTGTTGTGCGTGCAAGGTAATCCCCTGTCCATACTGCATGCAAAGATGCCCCCTCCTCTCAGTCTTCACTTGTTATGGCAGTTTCTCAAGAAACCGCATCAACGTCCACGTGCCACCGCAGCGTTCAATTGTCCTTATCCCAGACCTTTGAACGAAAGTGCAAATTCGCAGCCAACGCCCTACAGGCCACAGTCCCAAATTCGCACATTTCACGACTGCTTGCGTTGGAAATGCTGCCTTTTAGGTTGGTGGAGACAGAATCTTTCCGCAACCTTGTGGCGGTGGCCGTCCTTCGGTACTCGGTCCCCAGCCGACACTATTTTGCCCGGTGTGCCATCCCCGCACTACACAAGCATGTGTCCCAAAACATCTGCCGTGCCCTTAACAACGCAGTTACTGGGAGAGTCCACCTGACAACGGACACGTGGACAAGGGCTTGTGGCCAGGGACGGTGCATCTCCCTGACTGCACACTGGGTAAACATAGTGGAAGCCGGGACCCAGTCGGACCTTGGAACGGAACACATCCTCCCCACACCGAGGATTGCGGGCCCTATGTCAGTCAGAGTTGCCCCCACAGTGTACTGCTCCTGATGATCATCCTCCTCATGTTCAGCCTCCATCTCAGATATCACCGCATCAGTTACAAGCTGGAAGCACTGCAGTACTGCCTCCGCCAAGCAGCAACAGGCTGTGCTGAAACTCATAAGCTTAGGTGATAAACCTCACAGTTGTGGACAGCTGTGAAAGAGCAGGCAGATCTGTGGCTGAGACCGCTGAACCTACATCCTGGCATGGTCGTGTGTGACAATGGCCGTATCCTGGCGGCGGCTCTGAGGCGAGGCGAGATCACACACGTACCATGCCTGGCTCATGTGCTTAAGCTCGTGGTTCAGCGGTTTCTTAAATCGTACCCCGAGTTGCCAGATCTGCTCGTCGAAGTACGCCGCCTGTCAGCTCATTTTTGGAAGTCAGCTACAGCTTCTGCCGCCCTTGCTGTGTTGCAGCAGCGTTTGCAACTTCCGTCACACCGACTTGTGTGTGATGTCCCCACACGTTGTAACTCTATCCTCCACATGTTGCAAAGGATTTGTGAGCAGAAGAGAGCAGTTGTAGAGTACCAGCTGCAACAAGGCCGTCGATATTCAGGTCAGACTCCACACATAAGACCTCAGGAGTGGACCTGGATGTCTGACATATGTACCATCCTGACAAACTTTGAGGAGTCCACCAAGATGGTGAGTGGCGATGACGCCATCATTAGCGTCAGCATCCCACTTGTCTGTCTTTTGCAACGCTCTCTGCAGAGAATTAAAGAGGAGGCATTGCAGCCAGAGTATTATGAGATGGATCAAGAAGCCGTAGCGGGCGATTACACACAGCCCAGCCTCATCTCATCCCAATGTGCATTGGGGGACAATGAGGGAGAGGAGGAGGAGGAAGAAGAACAGGAGCTGGTATCATGTTCTTTAGACGGTAGTACCTGTACAACTGTCATATCATCGGTTTAGCGTGGGTGGCCTGAGGACGGGGAGGAGGAGGAGTAGAAGAGCATGGTCAGTCGTGATCTTGGTGAGCACACGGAAGTCTTGCCCGTTACCAGTCTGGCACGCATGGCTGACTTTGTTACGCTGCCTTAACCGTGACCCTCGCGTTGTCAAAATGTTGGGTGACAGTCATTACTGGTTGGTGACACTTTTAGACCCCCACTACAAGGAGAACTTTCACTCTCTTATTCCTGAGGTGAAGAGGTCTACAAAAATGGGGCAGTACCAGAAGGCTCTTGCTGCAGAACTGTTAAAAAATTCCCATCTGAACACGCTAGCGGCAGAGGTCACAGCTGGTTGCCCAACCAAGGCGTACAGGCGAGCGAGACGCAACTCCAATCCAGCAGAGGCAGGGGAATACTGTCAACGTTCTGGGATAGTTTTCTGAGACCCGCCCAATTTACAGGCCCTGAGGCTCGGGGCACTCTCACAAAGAGTGGAAAGTTTCAAAAGATAGTGAGGGGGAGTACCTTGCCGACCGTACCAGCGTCCTCCGTGATTCCTCTGTGCCTTTTAATTATTGGGTATCCAAGCTGGACACTTGGAATGAACTTTCTCTGTATGCCTTGGAGGTTCTGGCCTTCCCTGCCGCTAGCATGTTATCGGAGCCTGTTTTTAGTGCCGCTGGGGGAATTATAACTGATAAGCGCAGTCGCCTGTCAACTGACAATGCTGACCCTTATCAAAATGAACAAGTGCTGGATTGGGCCAGACTTCTCATCATCACCAAATGACAGCAGGGTAACATAAAGTCAAATCCACTGTGTTATTTCGGGAGGTGTATTCCCATGCACCGCTTAACACCCACACATGGGGGTATACGCTTCCTTATTTCGGCTGTATTTTGCTCTTCTTATCCTCAGCCTCCATCACCACTATACCACCAGGGTGACCTTGGTCCATGTTGCCAGCATTACAAGTTCCTCCGTCCTAATTTTTGGCAGCTTTTGCTTGGAAGGCATAGGCGCAGACTATGGGAGACCCACTCCCTAATTATGGGTATAAGGTTTTTAATATGCTGTACTGCATGGCTCTTGTAAGGGGCATTTAAACCGTCTTGTTAAGCTACTGCGACCTCCACCACTCTTCCAAGGGGCATTAAAACCGTCTTGTTAAACCACCCTGTACTCCACAGCTCTTCCAAGCGGCATTGAAATGTTGTTTTTAATTACCTCTAATCTCCACGACTCTTCCAACGGGCATTGCATTTCCTCCTAATATTAGTCAGCTTTTGCTTTTCAATGCATAGGCGAAAACTAAGGGAGACTCGCTCTCCAATAATGGGTAGAAGGTTTTTAGTACGCTGTAATCCACGCCTGTTTCAAGGGGCATTGCAGTTCCTCATAATTTTTGGAAAGCCTTCCATTCACTGCTTAGGCCAACAGTGTACGGGAGACCCAGTTGCTATAAATGGAAAAAAACGGTTTAATTAAGGTCCTCTGACCTCCATGTCACTTCCAAGGGGCAATGGAGTGCCTCGAAATTTTTGGTAGGCATTGCACTCACTGTATGCCCTATAACTGTGTAGCTGAACCGCTCCTTTTGGTACAGAAACATATCCTACAAAACATGTGTGGTTGACTGGCCTGATATTGATGTGAATGGTCCCTGTTCATCCTGCTCTTTCTCCTTTGCCACCACCTCATCCATCATTCATCACCTGAAGCTTTGTTTTAACGGGAGTCCTAGTAGCAGGAAAACATCCAGCAATCTACGGAGGAGGTAGGATATGCGCCAAAACGCTGACCACCTCAGGCCTAACTGCTACTACATACATGCGCTTGCATTCCAAGGAACAGAAAGCTAAGGAGATGGATGGCCTCATGATCATGAATAATTTATTCGTTGTATAGGAGGCTGACCACTGCTGCTGTCTACCTTCTGAACTTTGTTTTGAAGCCTGATTGACCCAGGACCCGCAATCCTCTATGTCTGGAGGACGTGTTGCATCCCAGTATCCAACGGTGTCCCGGCTTCCACAATATTAACCCAGGGTGAAGGCGTCAGTGAGATGGAGCATCCCTGGCCACATTCACAAGGACTTGCACGGGGATAGTTGCAAGTCTGCATCTTCTGATGCGGCAAGGATCACTTCAGATGGGCACACTTTTAGGCAGTGACCTGGGTGTCAGAGATGCTTCCAGGGGTCTTCCCCATGCTGTTCCCATGTCTTTTTAGCACTGTATGCATGTGTCATACAGCACATGGCCAGATAAGGTTGTAAAATGTTAAAATGACATTTCCCGGTGAATGCATTTGTCATGGTTGAAAGCAATACAAAAGTGCAAAAACGCTTAAACAATGCTACTTGTGAACATACCCCAAGGTGTGCAGGAATATTTTTGTTTTTGGTTATTTATTTTACCTTATACACAAGGCTTTACCCTGGAAAGGAAGTTCCTTAACATATTTCACAGGAAAACCGTTTCAGTTTCGTTTTTGAACGTTTTATTGTGAGCCCGTAAAAGTGGCTTAAACGTTGTTGACAGCAGTGACCTGGGGGTCAGAAATGCTTCCTGGGGTGATCCCCATGCTGTCTCCATGTCATTTGAGCACTGTCACTATCGTTTTGGGCACTTTTTAGGCTTTCTACAGACTGTCGGGGGTGCTGCCGCAAAAATGCTCGGGTCTCCCATAGACTAACATTGGGCTCGTTGCTCGGATCGAGCACCCGTGTATCACGGTGAGCTGGGCCCGAGCTTCGAGCACCCCAGCATTTTAGTGCTCGCTCAACAATAGTAAGCATCACTTATCTGCACTGCAAGCTCCCAAAACCTGTTTTCTGTATTAATGTATTTTTTCCTACTACTTTATGAATTTTGTTATTAGGGTAAGATCAGACTTACTGGATTTTCAAGTGGAAATTGTGAATAGGTAGAAAAATGGCAATATATTAAAATCCACAGCACCAACTTTATCTGAATGAGGCATTTAAACAGCCCTCCAGTCTCATTACTCTTGTTGTGTGTTCGGCAGTTAACGATCAATGATCTTTATTATTTTACTCATTTTTATAGCCCCATTACTTACATGCCACATTACAGACATTGTGAGCCCCAATGGGGACAGTGATGATGATCTACTGTACATTCCCTATCAGAGTGTGGGAGGAAACCAATGAAAACACGGCGAGAAAGAACAAACTCCATGCAGATGTTATCCTTAAGCTCTTCCTGTTCAGCTCTTGTTCTTCTTCCAGGCTCTGCTGTTGACGGGGCGTGATTGCCCAAGTCATGGTGATTGACAGCCGGCTTCACAGTGGCCTGTCAATCAGCAGGACATCAGCAGTCACGCCCCGTCAGCACAGCGGAAAATAAGCATCTGCTCTGTTATATGATGTTATCGGAAGCCACAGAATCGCCGTGAGAACCCATCCGTGATTGCTCAGAGGATTGGTATCGGACACTACAGTCAGGTATTAGCAACTACCTGCCTGTAAGTTGTGATGCCCATGAAAAGAAAAAAATAGACCCTGATAACCCCATTAATGGGAACCTAGCAACCTAGTGCTAACCACTGAGCCACCATGCTGCCCATCTTGCAGTATGTACTTTATCATCATTCTGCCCGCCTTTTAAAAAAAAATGTCCTACTGGTGAGCTTGTGATGGTATTCTGCTGGTATAAAGCAGTCAGTAAGCGGTGACTGAGCTTTCGGGAAAGGGACCAGTAATAATATGGAGTGTCTGACTACCTCCCTCTGTAAGCACCGTACTCGCAGGTCACAGTCCTGATGGAGCGGAGTTAGAGGAGGCTAGCCGCAATGCAGTAGTGAAATAAATGACAGTCATGTATTGACTTGGATATATTATTTTTGTTTTTTAAAACCCGAGTGTACAATTGCTTACAGGGGACTGCCTGAGCTGAACTGAAACCTCTACAGAATTGTGAATGTGTGCAATGTCCCCAGCTGATCAACGGTCACATAACCGCATGAAAGCAATTTGTATACTTGTGGGCACATGCCAACTATACGTAAGAATTGAGCGAAACTGAGACCATCCACTGACTGGGGAACTATGACAGTGTGTGCTTTACTCATGGGCACAATTCTGTAGTCTGCAAACTTTTAATTTCAGCCCTGACAATCCCGTTCTTTCGTTTTATTACTCTTTTCCAAGAGCAAAAAGGTTTTATTATTTTTCCATTGACACAGCCATGTGAGGATTTTTTTTTTTTGCAGAACGAGTTGTAGTTTTGAATGATGCAATTAATTTTGCTATATAACATACATTATAAAAGAGGCAGCCATACTTGCCAATTCCTAGTCGCAATACTAATGTACAACGGGATGTAGCAGCCCTCAGGTGGAGAGAGAGCTGGTGCAAAATACTAATGAAATAACCACTCACACCTACCATATTGTTTGGACCATAAGACGCACCGGACCATAAGACGCACCTAGGTTTTAGAGGAGAAAAAAAAAATTTAAGCAAAAGATGTGTTCATGATCCACTTTTAAGGGGGGAGTGTCTTCTGCTGACACTGGTATAGGGGTAATATCCCCCAATTCTGACAATATCCCCCATCCTGGTATATATGCCCCCCCCCCTTCCTTTTATACATGGTCCCCATCCTGGTATGCCTGGCATCCCTCCATCCTGCTATGCCTGGCATCCCTCCATCCTGGTATGCCTGGCATCCCTCCATCCTGGTTTGCATGGAACCCCTCCATCCTGGTATGCCTGGCACCCATCATCCCTATCCTGGTGTGCATGGCACCCCTAATCCCTATCCTGGTATGCATGGCACCCCTAATCCCTATCCTGGTATGCATGGCACCCCTAATCCCTATCCTGGTATGCATGGCACCCCTAATCCCTGTCCTGTTATGCATGGCACCCCTCATCCCTGTCCTGGTATGCATGGCACCCCTCATCCCCGTCCTTGTATGCATGTATCAGCAATCCCCATCCTGGTATGCATGGCACAGCAATCCCCATCCTGGTATGCATGGTACCCCTAATCCCTATCCTGGTATGTATGCCCCTCTCATCTTTATCCTGGCATGTATGGCCCCCTCATCTTTATGCTGGGATGTATGGCCCCCTCATCTTTATCCTGGTATGTATGGCCCCCTCATATTTACCCTGGTATGTATGGCCCCCCTAATCTTTACCCTGGTATGTATGGCCCCCCTCATCCTTACCCTGGTATGTATGGCCCCCCTCATCCTTACCCTAGTATGTATGGCCCCTTCATCCTTTTTCCTAGTATGCATGGTCCCCGTAATCCCCATCATGCTGCACATAAAAAAAAATAAATATATAATTATTGCTACTCACCTTTCTTCTCTCCTCCAGCGCTGACGCCTGTCTGCCCGCACTGATCTCCCCATGTGAGCCGCGCATGGCGTCACTGCTATGCGCGGCTCACAAGGAGAGATCAGCTGACGGAAGTCACCTCTCCCCGCGCCGGGACTGTGTGCGCGGGGAGCAGTGACTTCATGCTCCTTCATAGCCGGCACACAGCTTAGCCGCGCTGCGTCTCCTGCTGCTGCCGGGTTATCTCGTGTGCCCGCTTATTAAAGGGCATGAATATTCACCCCATCCCCACGCCCATGGGCGTGGAGAGAGGTTAAATATTCATGCCCTTTAACAGCGGGCACAGGCGATTCCGGCAGCAGCTGCGGCTACACTGTGTGCTGCTATTAAGGACCATGAATATTCAGTGCTCCCCATGGGCGTGGGGAGCAGTGAATATTCATTTTCTTTAGCAGCGGGGACAGCGTAGGCTGCTGCCTCCTGTGCCCCGCTCCTCCACCGCTACCGCTCCCCACAGCACAGTATATATACTCACCCCTCCCCAACATTTGGACTATAAGAATCACCCCCCATTTTCCTCCAAAATTTTGGAGGAAAAAAATGCGTCTTATAGTCTGAAACATACGGTACTATTCATGGAGGGGATTAGAAATGCACAGGATAAGGCTTGTATAGGGCGCCAGTCACACAGATACATGTAGTGCAACATGCCAACTTGCTGCCTATTAGTGATGCCAAAGCTATTACAGAATTTCCCCAAAAATAAGCCCTAGCATGATTTTACAGGATTTTTGGAGGATGCTTGACATATAGGCCCTACTCCAAAAATAAACCTTAGTTAGTCAGGGCTGGCGTTAGGAGAGGGGAGCAACTGGGCAATTTATCAGGGCCCCTACTCTTTTTGGGGCTCTAAGCATTTCTATTCCAAGGCTGCTTAAGGACCTTTGGTGACATCATAGTTATGTGACCATAATGTCAGCAAAGGTTCTTGAACTGTGGGAGCCTAGAGTAACTGAAGAGTAGATAGACTGGTATGTAGGGGGGGAGACTGGACAATTTCTCTAGGTTCCCACTCTGAGGCCCTCAGCGTTTCTATTCCAAGGTTCAGACTACTTAAGGACCTTTGGAGAAATCACTGTCCTATGACCCTGATGTCACCAAAGGTCTTTTAACAGAGGAAGTCTAGAGGAGCTGAGACAGGCTGGTATGTATGTGCAGTGTGTGTGTCTGTGTATATTCTTGTGTATGTGCAATGTGTGTGATATGACATGATTATTATATATGGATAAATGAAGACATTCCCTGAAAATAAGCCCTAACCCATCTTTTTGAGCAAAAAATGATATAAGACCTTGTCTTATTTTCTGTAAAAGATGCTAGATCAGGCGGTCTGCCGAGCACTATATATGTGCACCCTACAAGAACAGACACATGGTTTCCACCAACACTACAAAAGCCTGGCTGCATCCTGCAAGGATGGAAAATTATGTAAGGTATTAGTTAATATTTTGACCAAAATATGTAAGCCTGCACCTACGTCAGGGGTCCTCATTGTCTTTCCAGCGAAAAGACAATATAACGTATTGGAAAACCAGATTTAACGCTGGCAGTAAAATGTTTTACCTCATAGAAAGAATAAGGCTGTGTGCCCACAATGTGTTTTTCAAGCATTTATGCTGCGGAATTTCCGCAGTATAAACGCTTCAAAAACGCTTGGTAATCCGCCCCCCATGGTCCCCAATGACAAGACGCACTTTCAATGCCCATGCTGCGTTTTTTTCCGCAGCGTTTATGCTGCGCTCAAAAATCTGCAGCATGTCCATTAATTTTGCGGAAGCGCGGCGTAATCGCCGCTATTGACTTGCATTGAGACGCATATAATCCGTGTCAGTACATTTGTACTCACGGATTATATGCGTTTCTATGTGCGGATGGTACCCAGGTCTGGAGTAGAGTAGACTCTCATCCAGACCTGGGTACCATAGAAACTGTAAAAAATAGAATTTAAAATAAAAAATAAAGTTTATACTCACCTTCCGATGTCTTCCCGGTGTTTTGTCTGCTACGTCCAGTGACTTGCAATGTTCGCGTGGTTGTGAAGGACCTGCCATGACGTCACTGAGTCATGTGACCCATCACATGGCTCAATGACGTCACCGCAGGTCCTTCACACCACCGCGAGCAGTGCAAGACACTGGACGGAGCAGACAAAACACCGGGAAGACATCGGAAGGTGAGTATAAACTTTATTTTTTTTTTTTTTTTCACCATTCTTATTCTCTTTTTTAACTAACTTGGTCACACTACTATAAATCCATGCCCGTTGCAACAAGGTGGACAAGTTGTCAAGCACTTTTCCAAGTGATGCTAAAATCGCTTGGAAAAGTACTTGATAGCCCGCATGCAGAAATGCGCATGCAAAGACGCTTCACAAACGCTTCTACCTGGCGGGAAAAACGCATGTAAAATCCGTATGCGTTTTTCCTGCCAGGGAGAAGCGTAAAAAATATGCAGCATTTCTGCATCGTGGGCACATAGCCTCAGCCTCGATCCCATGCTGTCCTGTCTGTATACTTGCTTTTGCTTCATTCTCTGCCCAGGAGCTGTGGTTCCTGCACAGTCAGACAGCCATTACACAGTATACGATTATCTCCACACATTATATTTTTACACATCCAATTGTGGAACTTATTAATCCAATGTATGTTGATTAAAATGTACTTTAATATGACAACCCCTTTTGAACTTGGAGGGACCCTTTACTGCCGTGCAGCAATCATAAATGCCCAAAGGCAAAACCCTCTTGGGGAGGGGAGAATAAGTGAACATGTTTGTTGGTAATGCCTCAGTGTTGTTGGACACGTGCACTTATTGGCACTTGCAGTAATCGTTGTTTATGGCTACTTGTAGCATCTGCACAGTGGAAACCTACCTTACTTAAAGGGGTTGTCCGTACTTGGCCAGTGCCAGTCTCTTGAATGAAATTGGAAAACCCTATACTTACCTCCCACACCAGTGCCGTTCCAGCAGTGTTGGCGCCAGGTCTCTCGGTGCTCACGTGACAATATGAAATCTGCAGCCAATTGGGGGGTGTGATCGTCCACTCTGATGAAATAATAAAGGCAACAGCCGGCGACATAGTGTCATGTGAGTGCCAGGAGACCCGATGCCTAATATTGCTGAAAAGGCGCCAGTGCAGGAGGTGAGTATAAACCTCTCTTATTTAACATGGAGAACTCAGGCATTTAGGATGGGGTTGTCCAAGTAGAACTCTTTTGTATATTATTTAGCCAAAATTAAAATGTACCAACTATCCACATGTGTAAATATACCGTATATAAAGCCTTTTACTCCAAATTCCGTTATTTCTCCTCTGATCTCATCAGTGGCCGTTCATTCAAAGCCACAAATTGTTTATCTATCCTGATATCTTGTGGAACAGCCTGGCCTCACATGGGTTCTCCTCCCTCTTATCTCGGACCCTCAGTATTGACACCCTCTAATGTGATCGGTTTCATTATACCCTTGTACCATCCACAGCAGTATACGAAAAGGAGTGTAGGTGTGAGTTGTGCAGAGGTAGTGGCTGCACCCAGGCACTGATGCGGAAATCCCAGCTCCCCTCTGCCCATTTCCGTTCACCAGTTTTATATGTGATGCATGGTGGTTCAGCAGACAGATTCTAGGGCAAAATAACTACTAAATAATGTCATGTTATAATGACAGATCTGTCACAAGCAGTTTTTCAAGTTGTAGAGCAATAACCTGAATCTCCCCAGTTGTTCTTTCATAACCATAGTCACCAGCATTCATAACCATAGTCACCAGCATTCATAACCATATTCACCAGCATTCATAATCATAGTCACCAGCATTCATAACCATAGTCACCAGCATTCATAACCATAGTCACCAGCATTCATAACCATATTCACCAGCATTCATAACCATATTCACCAGCATTCATAACCATAGTCACCAGCATTCATAACCATAGTCACCAGCATTCATAACCATATTCACCAGCATTCATAACCATAGTAACCAGCATTGGCTGCAATTTCATGAAACCTCATTGTGCGCTAAGGGGATAATATATCATCTAGACATATTCAGAGATAAAGCTAAAATACAACACCAATAGCACAGTAATAATGGCGATCATTTATTGAAAGCAATGTAATATATAGAAATTTTTTATTTTTCCATGTATAATGTAGCCAGCAAGGGTGAGTCTATTTTAGCTTTTTATAAATATTTGCTAAAATAAAGTGGCTGACATTACAAATTATTGCCTAAATGGGCACAAAGCTGCCAGTCAGCGAGCAACACTGACCATAGCACTGGATAGGGGAAAGCTGTGGACCCCGTATAGCCAGGTTGACAATTGCACCAAGGACGGCTGTAGATGCCGCAGTTGTGTCCTGTAATTCATGCGTCACATCTCCCAACAAGGATTCCAGAGTTTGGATTTTATGACTTCACTTCTGAATCCACCTGGGGAACGTGGCACAGGGGCCTCATTGCTGCTTATGCTCCATCCCAGTTGGCACAGAGCAGACTGCCAGTGGTCACGTTGGCAGTGGAGCAGCAGCTTTCAGCCCTCTGTAAGTAGGTCAGATACATTGTGTGACTGCTTTGCCGCAGATCAGCACATATAGAGATGGAGGTAATAGGAAGATGTGGAAGAATGTTCTTCAGATTGGCAGGCCAGCCATGCTTGTTACTGATGACATGAAACATGATGATGTTGGCATTTTGAGTGCAGGTAGTAGGAGCTGATGGTACAGAAATAAATGAACTCCAGTAGATAGTCTTGCGTCAAGATACAGGAGGATTAGATGGTATGACGGTATTATGCTGTTTCTCCGCTTAGTGGTAAGTTGTGCTCCATGCTGGACCCACAAACGGGAAACTCGTGAAAATCCTCTGTTCTCTAGCAGGAATTGTCTCGTTCACGCCATCACTGCGCGGTGCTGGGATCTGCTGTCTCATGGTGACATACGGGTTCCTTCCTATAATAACTGGAGATGGCGCTTTTCCTGTCCTTATGTCTTTCCAGTTTATATTTGAAAAGAAGGGGTGCGTTCTGATTTTTCCATTAACCCCTAGCCGGACATAATGGTCTTTGCAGAGTAGTTTGGACATAATGTCCATAGCATCGTGGTCAGTGAGGTTTTCATATGATGGTTCTTCGTACAAGACATTATTCACAATCTCTTCAGTGGTGTCTCCTGGAAATGGTGAGTCTTGGAAAATCATGTCGTACAATATGACTCCATAGGCGAACCAGTCCACACCTTCATCATAAGCGTCTCCCATGATCATTTCTGGGGCGCCATACCCAGGTGTTCCACTGAAATCTCTGGCATTAAATCTCTTATCAAACTCGTATAGAGATAGTCCAAAATCAGTAATCTTTATGTGGCCGTCACCAGTCAGCAGGATGTTATCCGGTTTTAAGTCCCGGTGAATGATGTCATTGCTGTGCAGGAATTGTAGGCCACAAACGATTTCTGCTCCTATAAATGTTACAGGTTCCTTCAGGGGAATGGTACTATATATATAGTGAAGCAGATCCCCTCCACTGGCCAGCTCGGTGACAAAATACGCATGGTTTTCCGTATGAAACGCGGCATGGCAATGGGTTAGGAATCTGCTGTTGTGGCTAAGCTTCAGGACATGGTGTTCTACAAGGCATTCAGGGAAGGAGATTAGGCTTTCTTTCTTAATGATTTTAAGGGCCACACTTTCTTTCCTTATTTTATCAGTGGCCAGCATAACCTTCCCATAACTCCCTTGTCCAAGTATGCCATGGCAGATAAACTTATCCCTGGTGAGAGGGACAGTGGTCTTTATTTTTTTGCTACTGGGGCCACTACATTCACCTGAGATGTCATCTTGACTGGTGGCTGGATCTTCCTGATGTTTCCTTTTTCTCCCAGTTCTCTTCTCTTCTGCTGCACTTTCATTACCTTTCAGGTTAATGATCCTGGTTGGACCCAAAGTACTCAGTTTTTTTAGATTATCAGCTCGATTTGTGATGTATCCCACAAGCTTTTCACATCTGTTTTGTACAGTGTCTAGGAAGGAAATATTCTGGGTTCCCTCATTGACAGGTAATACCTGACCAACCTGCCCAGATTTCTTGGAATCCATCTTCCTTATCTTTGCTGGAGGTTCCTGGTTATTTCCAGTGTCTTCTCCATCTGGTGTTTCTTTCCTTTTTCTCTTTCTATTCCCTGTAAAGTCCATGTTGCATCAGGCAACAACAGGGCAATTATCCAAAAACGTATGTAAAATTATCAGAGAATGCAATCCACACGTATATTGTAGTCAAAGCCAACTACAACTAAAGCTCAATGGCTGCAGTCAGTTGTTTATGGAACTTTGTGGAATGTGATGTCACTGTGCCGGTGATGTCACACTCACTGTGATGTCAGCAGATGCATGCGAGTGTTCCATCTCTGCTGAACGTGAAAGTCTCGGAAGGGGCGGGGCTTAGTTACCATTGACTATAATGGAGTCTGTTGAGTGGGTAGTATTTAGTGACCTGAAGCTGGAAATCAGTGGGATAAATGACATCAGGATTCAGGAATAAGTTACAGTAGTTTTATATTTGTTTTAATTTATTTTATACAAAAAAAGAGCATGGACCGCACCTCCAAAAAAATCATACATTGATCTAATGCCTCTCAGCAAAAATATACATAACTGAACATGAGGTTCTTAGTTTAACATTCTGATCAGACTGTATGAAGCCCACTGCCACGTCACGGCAAACCTCGTAGTGGGTCCTAACATTTCCTGCTTAAAAGGAGCGGCGCCATGTGCCAACCACCGCTACAGTGAGAATGCACCAGCAGGGCGGGCGGCCTGGTGCCTCACAGCATCCATGCTTCAAGACCGAGTCCCCATGACTCCAGGCCGCGGCGCCCCACAAGCACAAAACCACAGCAACAATGGCTGACACATTGCACCAACACCACATGAAAGGAGCATTGTGACTCACCTTCCTGAAGCTCTCAAGTGAGACCAAATAGGCTAGACCCTCTTTGCAGACTCCTGCTAATTAAAATTGCCTGTGCCAAATGGGATGAGTGCTGGTCCAAGAAAGGGAAAAGAATAAGCTGGTTCATTGACGTGGCAGTGGGCTTCACACAGTCTGATCAGAATGTTAAGCTAAGAACCTCATGTTCAGTAATATGTATTTTTGCTGAGCGGCATTAGAACAAATGTATGATTTTTGGAGGTGCGGTCCATGCTCTTTTTTTTTTTGTATTATTTATTTTATGTTACATTATTTTGTGTAGGGCTGTGATGATATACATTTTTCAGTTCTTTTGTGTCAAATTTAAAGGAAAATGTGTTAACCACTTCCTGACTGCCCACTGCACATAAACGTCCGCGCTTGCTGGGCTCTGTACATCGCAGATGTTTATGAACGGTCGGCGGTCTTTTAGCGCTCAGGGCCCCCAGGGTCCTGCACCCTGCGATTCCTGTGCAGAGCGATAGCTCTAACAGGTGACATCCTCGAGACCGGATTGGATCAGGTTCCAATAAAGTTAACCCTTTGCTATCTTCTACTACCCCTGGCAAAAATTATGGAATCACCGGGCTCGGAGGATGCTCATGCAGTTGTTTAATGTTGTTGAAAAAAAGCAGATCACAGACATGGCACAAAACTAAAGTAATTTCAAATGGCAACTTTAGGGCTTTAAGAAACACTAAAAGAAATCAAGATTAAAAATGTGGTACTCAGTAAGGGTAATTTTTTTCAGACCAAGCAGAGAGGAATAAATTATGGAATCACTCAATTCTGAGGAAAAAATTATGGAATCACCCTGTAAATTTTAATTTACAAATCTAACACCTGCATCAAATTAGATCTGCTCGTTAGTCTGCATCTAAAAAGGAGTGATCACACCTTGAAAAGCTGTTGCACCAAGTGGACTGACATGAATCATGGCTCCAACACGAGAGATGTCAATTGAAACAAAGGAGATGATTATCACACTCTTAAAAGAAGGTAAGTCATCACGCAATGTTGCAAAATATGTTGGTTGTTCACATTCAGCTGTGTCTAAAATCTGGACCAAATACAAACAACATGGGAAGGTTGTTAAAAGAAAACATACTGGTAGACCAAGGAAGACCTCAATGCGTCAAGACCGGAAACTAAGCAATATGTCTCCAAAACAGGAAATGCACAACAAAACAAATGAGGAACGAATAGGAGGAAACTGGAGTCAATGTCTGTGACCGAACTGTAAGAAACCGTCTAAAGGAAATGAGATTTACATACAGAAAAGCTAAACATAAGCCATCATTAACACCTAAACAGAAAAAAACAAGGTTACAATGGGCTAAGGAAAAGCAATCGTGGACTGTGGATGACTGGATGAAAGTCATATTCAGTGATGAATCGCGAATCTGCATTGGGCAAGGTGATGATGCTGGAACTTTTGTTTGGTGCCGTTCTAATGAGATTTATAAAGATGACTGCATGAAGAGAACATACAAATTTTCACAGTCATTGATGATATGGGGCTGCATGTCAGGTAAAGGCACTGGGGAAATGGCTGTCATTACATCTTCAATAAATGCCCAAGTTTACATTGATATTTTGGACAGTTTTCTAATCCCATCAATTGAAAGGATGTTTGCGGATGATAACATCATTTTTCAAGATGATTATGCATCCTGCCATAGAGCAAAAACTGTGAAAACATTCCTTGAAAAGAAGACACATAAGGTCAATGTCATGGCCTGCAAATAGTCCGGATCTCAATCCAATTGAAAATCTTTGGAAGTTGAAGAAAATGGTCCATGACAGGGCTCCAACCTGCAAAGCTAATCTGGCAACAGCAATCAGAGAAAGTTGGAGCCAGATTGATAAAGGGTACTGTTTGTCACTCATTAAGTCCATGCCTCAGAGACTGCTTTAAAGCCAGAGGTGGTGCAACAAAATACTAGTGATGTATTGGAGTGTTCTTTTGTGTGTTTGTTTTTCATGATTCCATATTTTTTTCCTCAGAATTGAGTGATTCCATAATTCTTTCCCTCTGCTTGGTCTGAAAAAAATTACCCTGACTGAGTGCCACATTTTTTATCTTAATTTCTTTTAGTGTTTCTTAAAGCCCTGAAGTTGCCATTTGGAATGACTTTAGTTTTGTGCCATGTCTGTGATCTGATTTTTTTCAACAGCATTAAACAACTGAATGAACATCCTCAGAGCCCGGTGATTCCATAATTTTTGCCAGGGGTTATAGATGCTGTGATCCATAGCAGAGAGGGAGAGGCAGTTGTGCACTCACCTTTGACGGCCTCCGAGATAAGGTCTGACGTGGTCATGGCAGCCGGAGATCACATGATGACCTCCGAGGCTGCCAGGTACGGTGGCCTGTTAGGCTCAGCCATCAACGGAGTCTAACACGAGATCTACCAGTGTAAAACTGACATCCGGTCTCATGCAATGCAATACATGTGTATTGCATTGCATGAGACCTGTGATGATAAAAATATTCCCATAGAGGGACTAAGTGAGAAAGTTAAAAACAGAAAGTTTAAAAATTGGGTCACTTGAGGGGGATTCAGCTCTTCTAGTGCTTAAGGGCTCTGTATACGTAGTCCGCAAACTATTCTACAATAATTTGTTCTCCAAAAGCGAAATAGTGCTCCTTCCCTCCCGGGTGTCGCCGTGTGCCTAAGCAGTACTGTACAGCCACATATGGGATATTGCCACGTTCAGCAGAAATTGTGTGATACATTTCGGCACCATTTTTACCCATTGCCTTGTGTGAAAATGTTCTGTTCACATCAGGTCAAAGGAAGCAGGAGAATCACCGCCTGAACACATCATCACAGGGCAGAACGGGCAGGTAGATGGCAACTACCTGCCGGTAAGTTCTTAGCCCAATAGGCCAAAAACTTCAAAGTCCTGATGACCCCTTTAGCTCTGTTAATAGAATAGAAAATATTTTGAAGTCAATATGCAGTCCCTATGTAATACTGTTACCATTTTACTGTAATAAGCTTGTTCTTACTAATTGTTGGCTCTTTATGAAAGAGTCGGAGTGTAGAAAAATAGGCATTATAAGCATGGCTTACTGACCCCACAGCCCTGCTTCTATCAGCTGAGATTCCTACTATTTTTTGGAAAAGCAGCTACTAATACTTTCTAGTATAACAGAGGATAACCAATATTTAGTTGTGATTTTCATTATTATGATATTTTTTTCCCCTCTGTACAATATTGTATTATGTGACGTTGCACGTTACATGTTATTTAGATAAGAAGTATCCGGCTAATTGTTACTAATTATTATCAAACCCTTTGTGCTCAGAGGCCATGTCAGAATCCATTCATTGATGACTTGTGTAGCTTGATGGCTAAAACAGGTCTTTAAAATACATGTCTTTCCTTTTCTTCCAGGAACTTCTTTTCTAAAAGATCAAAGGACCTCAAATCCGCAGCTGTTTGGTAAAGTTCCTCCTAGAGAGAGCGCTCAGAAAGACTGTAAAATCATTCAGCAGGTGAGCGGCCTCCCCGTATAGACCCCATCCCAGTCCATGAACTGTTTATATACAAACCTTACATGGGAAGTCTTCGCTGTGCGATTGTGCACTGGACGTACAATTGTGTTTAGTTAACAGTCTCTGTCTAAGCTTTGTGCACAATTTACAGACGTAAGCATCACTTATTTGCACTGCAAGCTCCCAAAACCTGTTTTCTGTATTAATGTATTTTTCCTACTGCTTTATGAATTTAGTTATTAGGGTAAGATCAGACTTACTGGATTTTCAAGTGGAAATTGTGAACAGTAGAAAAATGGCAATATATTAAAATCCACAGCACCAACTTTATCTGAATGAGGCATTTAAACAGCCCTCCAGTCTCATTACTCTTGTTGTGTGTTCGGCAGTTAACGATCAATGATCTTTATTATTTTACTCATTTTTATAGCCCCATTACTTACATGCCACATTACAGACATTGTGAGCCCCAATGGGGACAGTGATGATGATCTACTGTGCATTCCCTATCAGTATGTCTTTGGAGTGTTTGAGGAAACCAATGAAAACACGGCGAGAACGAACAAACTCCATGCAGATGTTATCCTTAAGCTCTTCCTGTTCAGCTCTTGTTCTTCTTCCAGGCTCTGCTGTTGACGGGGCGTGATTGCCCAAGTCATGGTGATTGACAGCCGGCTTCACAGTGGCCTGTCAATCAGCAGGACATCAGCAGTCACGCCCCGTCAGCACAGCGGAAAATAAGCATCTGCTGTGTTATATGATGTTATCGGAAGCCACAGAATCGCCGTGAGAAACCATCCGTGATTGCTCAGAGTATTGGTATCGGACACTACAGTCAGGTATTAGCAACTACCTGCCTGTAAGTTGTGATGCCCATGAAAAGAAAAAAATAGACCCTGATAACCCCTTTAATGGGAACCTAGCAACCTAGTGCTAACCACTGAGCCACCATGCTGCCCATCTTGCAGTATGTACTTTATCATCATTCTGCCCGCCTTTTAAAAAAAAATGTCCTACTGGTGAGCTTGTGATGGTATTCTGCTGGTATAAAGCAGTCAGTAAGCGGTGACTGAGCTTTCGGGAAAGGGACCAGTAATAATATGGAGTGTCTGACTACCTCCCTCTGTAGAAGAAAAACTGAGAAAAAAGCGCGCTATATGAAGAACCTGATAGGTAGATGTGACGGAAACAGCCAAAAGGCCACTCACCTATTGGAGTTGTGCACCCCTGCACAACTCCGGTGTTAGTGTGAGGATGGAAAGAGCAGGCACGTCTCACCGCAGGGTACAGGTGGCTTGGCATACCACGTGCCGTGCGCTGCAGACCGCCGCTCGTGCTCACCGCTTCCAGGTTCCAAGTTGCAGACCACGTGACCGCCCACAGATCACATGACTCAGGATCAGATGTGCATCACCACAGGTCCTGAAAGTTAGGAGAGTGCAGCCCCTAACCGCAGGTCCTGAGTTGAGCAACGAAAGGGGGATTTTATGGTAAGGGGATTTAAGAATGATTGACTAGAAGCTGCTCCTGCCGCTAACCCCAAAGGGGGACTGAAAGTGGTCCAAGTTAAATAAAATAAAAAAGCGGTCTATAGGGCGCTAAAAGAATGAACACTAGAGGTAAAAGATTTAGGGCTAAAAAATAAAATACATTTAATGAGCCCTTTTCACAACGCGTTTCGATAATTAACTATCTTCCTCAGGTGGTACAAGGGTATGAGCACAAACATAAAATATATATAGACAAGGATTCACAGTGATTGGTTGATACTAATTAGTTAACCTGGGTCCAAACAAAGGAAACCCTTCATGTGCTGGTGCAAAGTGTCCACATTGGTTTCACATAAGCCACCTTCACATGAATACAAAGTATCAAAAACACATTGGATAAGATATAGAATATGGCAATACAAGTTGGTAAACAGTTATTCAAAAATACATCTGTAGTGCCTACATCAATTTCATAGAAGTCACCTACACATAAATACAAAGAATCGAAACATATTAAGTGAGATATAGAGTAGTAATAAATATTAAAAAACAGTTATTCAAAACTGTAACATAAAAAAAAAAACATTTACCCCCAAGGGTTAATAGACAAAATTAAGTATATATTTTAAAAGAATATACATCACCAATGCAAAGCACACAAAAACATCACTGAATTATGATGTATTGCAAATTAGCGATGGAAGAAAAAAGAAAAACATTTAAAACATAGCAATTATAATTCCATTAGAAAGGAGAAGGAAATGACCTTAAGAACTGGTTACATTTTCAAGGGCCAAATTCAGACCCTCAGGGGCCAACGTGCCCAACTTGAAGATCCAAAAACTTTCTTTATTAATCAAACTCACTAGTCGGTCGGGGACAGTATCAGGTATGTAAAAATGTTTGGATACGCTGTGTAATTGATAGCCTATCCGAATGTTATGTCTGTTTATTTAGACGTGCGTGCATAGTTTGTATCGTTCGACCCACGTACTGGAGGTTGCAAGTACACTCAAGCAAATAGATCACATGTGTCGATTGACAATTCACATTGTGTTTGATAGAGAATTTTTTTTCCTGTGGTATCTGATGAAAAATTCTTTTGATTACCACTTTGAATGACTCTACGACATAAACATTTAGCCATATTACAGGAAGACGCCCCGAACAGACACCCCCTTGTGAGGGTTGTGTTCTAGATTTCAAGGATGTGTTACTTGGTGCTATTAAGTTTCGCAAATTTCTGTTCTTCCTATAGATAATGCTCGACTTGTTGGGTATAAAGGGTCCTAAAATAGGGTCACCCTTCAAGATAAACTAGAATTTATTCAAAATATTATGGATGGTAACCCTAGATTGACTAAATGTGGTGACCATGCTCCATCTAGTCAAGTCTGAGGCTAATTTATTTCTACTCTTATTTTTATCAGTGAATGACTCAATCCTATCAAGACACATACCCTGTGTAAGGGTTTTAGTTCTGGAGAAAGCATCCATCAATAACTTTTTGGGGTAGCCTTTCTGTAGAAATCGTTTTTTCAATATTTTAGATTCCACTAAAAATTCAGAATCTCTGGTGCAGTTTTTTCGGACCCTCTAATATTGCCCATAAGGGACATTGGTGATCCATTTACTCAAATGTCCATGCACATCTACATGTATCGGTTCAGTCTCTATAGATTGGTGACCAGGGAAGGGCTTTGTGGGGGTGGAATTATAGTTTTTCCTCTCTTTTCTTCTAATAAAAAATGTTGTTGTATAGTTAGTTTTTAAAAAAAATCATTGAGATCAAGATATAAAGAAAACACATTAGTAGGAGAATTAGGGCAGAAGGACAATCCTCGTTCAAGTAATCGGATCTTATCATTGGTTAAAATATGGTCCGACAAATTAAAAATTCCTAAATTCCCATTCGTGCTATTGTATTCTAATCTGCCTTTGTCCTTTTTTCGGATATATCCAGTAGAGGTACCGGGTTTGCGGAGGGTTCGTCCTCTCCCTCTACAATCCCGTTTTCTCTTTTTCTCTTTGGGTGACGTCCGGGCGCAACCCGAAAAAAACTGTGTGATTTTTGAATCCCTCATATTGGGATTCTGAATGTAGGTAGCATTTTTCTCATTCAGAGAAGCCGAAAAATGGGCTCTAGTTGATGATTCTTGTACAGATGGGGTTAAGTCAATTGTCGAAGATACATTTCGTAAAACAAGTAAGGGAACTACAGGATGAGTGATGTTGGTGGTATTAGATTCCTTAACCCCTTAAGCCCCGGAGCATTTTTCGTTTTTGCATTTTCGTTTTTTGCTCCCCTTGTTCCCAGAGCCATAGCGTTTTTATTTTTTGGTCAATATGGCCATGTGAGGGCTTATTTTTTGCGGGACGAGTTGTACTTTTCAACGCCATTACTAGTTTTATCATATCCTGTACGGGAAAAGCAGGTCCCCTGCATGCAGCAGAAATGGTCCTGTGCTATGAGCGCCGACCACTAGGTGGCGCTCATAGCGACAAGATCATGACAACCACAGGCGTCTGCTGCAGACCCTGGGTTGTCATGCACGCCCATTGGCGACCCGCGATCACGTGACGGGGTCGCCGGTGGGCGGGGCTTATGACGCGCTACCCGGAAGCGCGCGTTAAATGCTGCTGTCGGAGATTGACAGCAGCATTTAACTGGTTAACAGCCGCGGGTGGATCGCGATTCCACCCGCGGCTGTTGCGGGCACATGTCAGCTGTAAGAATCAGCTGACATGTGCTCCGTTCAGTGAGGGCTCAGCGCAGCAGCCCTCACTGAACGGAGGGTACGCAAATATGCGTACTAATACGTCCCCGGTAAGTAAGGGGTTAATCCCATCCACAACAGGTGATTCAAACAAAGTGAGAAAGTGTATAGTTGTGCACTGTCAACAAGGATAAATTCTTGAGGTCAACATGGACCTCCATTTGTGCAGATATGGCTGTGGGTGGGGAGTTGATTTCAAGGTCTGATGAAAACTGGACTGGATCTTTATCTATAGAATGGACTATTGGGTCTATATCCAAAGATGTGGGATTTTAGTCCAAAAAGGACTGCATCGTCTGAACAGTGTCTAAATTTTCTGTATCAATTGAAACCCTCTTATTATTTTCTGACCTATTTTTATCTGCCATAGATTTCATGACTCCCATTTTTGTAGAAACAGTTGGTAAAGTTTTCTTGTGCTGTTCATAAAAACTCTTTTGTTTAATAGATTTAAGAAATTTTAAAGACAAACTTCTCTTTTTGTCAGGGGAATCGGGTGTGGTAAACGGAGGATTTGGAATTAAAATAGGATCAGATTTCGATCCCTCAGTGAAATTAGCTGGTTCCTGTCGGGATGGAATAGAGGAACCAGCAATTGCATCTATTGCACATATGTCCTTCCTATCCCATAGTAATTTTGCTGCTTTTTTCCTTATAATCTCCTCTTCAAATTTAATTAGTCTGATTTTGAGATTTGCATCCTTCTCATTAAACTCTACAAAGGGAACAAATGAATCAAGCTTCCTTCTGAGAGATTTAAGTTCCTCTAGGGCCTGTTGCGCTAGAAGAGTTCTCTTGGTGATGAGAAGATTCATCATACCAAAGAAACCAATGTGGACACTTTGCACCAGCACATGAAGGGTTTCCTTTGTTTGGACCCAGGTTAACTAATTAGTATCAACCAATCACTGTGAATCCTTGTCTATATATATTTTATGTTTGTGCTCATACCCTTGTACCACCTGAGGAAGATAGTTAATTATCGAAACGCGTTGTGGAAAGGGCTCATTAAATGTATTTTATTTTTTAGCCCTAAATCTTTTACCTCTAGTGTTCATTCTTTTAGCGCCCTATAGACCACTTTTTTATTTTATTTAACTTGGACTACCTCCCTCTGTAAGCACCGTACTCGCAGGTCACAGTCCTGATGGAGCGGAGTTAGAGGAGGCTAGCCGCAATGCAGTAGTGAAATAAATGACAGTCATGTATTGACTTGGATATATTATTTTTGTTTTTTAAAACCCGAGTGTACAATTGCTTACAGGGGACTGCCTGAGCTGAACTGAAACCTCTACAGAATCGTGAATGTGTGCAATGTCCCCAGCTGATCAACGGTCACATAACCGCATGAAAGCAATTTGTATACTTGTGGGCACATGCCAACTATACGTAAGAATTGAGCGAAACTGAGACCATCCACTGACGGGGGAACTATGACAGTGTGTGCTTTACTCATGGGCACAATTCTGTAGTCTGCAAACTTTTAATTTCAGCCCTGACAATCCCGTTCTTTCGTTTTATTACTCTTTTCCAAGAGCAAAAAGGTTTTATTATTTTTCCATTGACACAGCCATGTGAGGATTTTTTTTTTTTGCAGAACGAGTTGTAGTTTTGAATGATGCAATTAATTTTGCTATATAACATACATTATAAAAGAGGCAGCCATACTTGCCAATTCCTAGTCGCAATACTAATGTACAACGGGATGTAGCAGCCCTCAGGTGGAGAGAGAGCTGGTGCAAAATACTGATGAAATAACCACTCACACCTACCATATTTTTTGGACTATAAGACGCACCGGACCATAAGACGCACCTAGGTTTTAGAGGAGAAAAAAAAAATTTAAGCAAAAGATGTGTTCATGATCCACTTTTAAAGGGGGGGGGTCTTCTGCTGACACTGGTATAGGGGTAATATCCCCCAATTCTGACAATATCCCCCATCCTGGTATATATGCCCCCCCCCTTCTTTTATACATGGTCCCCATCCTGGTATGCCTGGCATCCCTCCATCCTGGTATGCCTGGCATCCCTCCATCCTGGTATGCATGGAACCCCTCCATCCTGGTATGCCTGGCACCCATCATCCCTATCCTGGTGTGCATGGCACCCCTAATCCCTATCCTGGTATGCATGGCACCCCTAATCCCTATCCTGGTATGCATGGCACCCCTAATCCCTATCCTGGTATGCATGGCACCCCTAATCCCTATCCTGGTATGCATGGCACCCCTCATCCCTGTCCTGGTATGCATGGCACCCCTCATCCCTGTCCTGGTATGCATGGCACCCCTCATCCCCGTCCTTGTATGCATGTATCAGCAATCCCCATCCTGGTATGCATGGCACAGCAATCCCCATCCTGGTATGCATGTTACCCCTAATCCCTATCCTGGTATGTATGGCCCCCTCAACTTTATCCTGTTATGTATGCCCCCCTCATCTTTATCCTGGCATGTATATCCCCCTCATCTTTATCCTGGTATGTATGGCCCCCTCATCTTTATCCTGGAATGTATGGCCCCCTCATATTTACCCTGGTATGTATGGCCCCCTCATCCTTTTTCCTAGTATGCATGGTCCCCGTAATCCCCATCATGCTGCACATATAAAAAAATAAATATATAAACACTGCTACTCACCTTTCTTCTCTCCTCCAGCGCTGACGCCTGTCTGCCCGCACTGATCTCCCCATGTGAGCCGCGCATGGCGTCACTGCCATGCGCGGCTCACAAGGAGAGATCAGCTGACGGAAGTCACTGCTCCCCGCGCCGGGACTGTGTGCGCGGGGAGCGGTGACTTCATGCTCCTTCATAGCCGGCACACAGCTTAGCCGCGCTGCGGCTCCTGCTGCTACCGGGTTATCTCGTGTGCCCGCTTATTAAAGGGCATGAATATTCACCCCCTCCCCACGCCCATGGGCGTGGAGAGAGGTTAAATATTCATGCCCTTTAACAGCGGGCACAGGCGATTCCGGCAGCAGCTGCGGCTACACTGTGTGCTGCTATTAAGGAGCATGAATATTCAGTGCTCCCCATGGGCGTGGGGAGCAGTGAATATTCATTTTCTTTAGCAGCGGGGACAGCGTAGGCTGCTGCCTCCTGTGCCCCGCTCTTCCACCGCTACCGCTCCCCACAGCACAGTATATATACTCACCCCTCCCCAACATTCGGACTATAAGATGCACCCCCCATTTTCCTCCAAAATTTTGGAGGAAAAAAATGCGTCTTATAGTCTGAAAAATACGGTACTATTCATGGAGGGGATTAGAAATGCACAGGATAAGGCTTGTATAGGGCGCCAGTCACACAGATACATGTAGTGCAACATGCCAACTTGCAGCCTATTAGTGATGCCAAAGCTATTACAGAATTTCCCCAAAAATAAGCCCTAGCATGATTTTACAGGATTTTTGGAGGATGCTTGACATATAGGCCCTACTCCAAAAATAAGCCTTAGTTAGTCAGGGCTGGCGTTAGGAGAGGGGAGCAACTGGGCAATTTATCAGGGCCCCTACTCTCTTTGGGGCTCTAAGCATTTCTATTCCAAGGCTGCTTAAGGACCTTTGGTGACATCATAGTCATGTGACCATAATGTCAGCAAAGGTTCTTGAACTGTGGGAGCCTAGAGTAACTGAAGAGTAGATAGACTGGTATGTAGGGGGGGAGACTGGACAATTTCTCTAGGTTCCCACTCTGAGGCCCTCAGCGTTTCTATTCCAAGGTTCAGACTACTTAAGGACCTTTGGAGAAATCACTGTCCTATGACCCTGATGTCACCAAAGGTCTTTTAACAGAGGAAGTCTAGAGGAGCTGAGACAGGCTGGTATGTATGTGCAGTGTGTGTGTCTGTGTATATTCTTGTGTATGTGCAATGTGTGTGATATGACATGATTATTATATATGGATAAATGAAGACATTCCCTGAAAATAAGCCCTAACCCATCTTTTTGAGCAAAAAATGATATAAGACCTTGTCTTATTTTCTGTAAAAGATGCTAGATCAGGCGGTCTGCCGAGCACTATATATGTGCACCCTACAAGAACAGACACATGGTTTCCACCAACACTACAAAAGCCTGGCTGCATCCTGCAAGGATGGAAAATTATGTAAGGTATTAGTTAATATTTTGACCAAAATATGTAAGCCTGCACCTACGTCAGGGGTCCTCATTGTCTTTCCAGCGAAAAGACAATATAACGTATTGGAAAACCAGATTTAACGCTGGCAGTAAAATGTTTTACCTCACAGAAAGAATCCACCTCGATCCCATGCTGTCCTGTCTGTATACTTGCTTTTGCTTCATTCTCTGCCCAGGAGCTGTGGTTCCTGCACAGTCAGACAGCCATTACACAATATACGATTATCTCCACACATTATATTTTTACACATCCAATTGTGGAACTTATTAATCCAATGTATGTTGATTAAAATGTACTTTAATATGACAACCCCTTTTGAACTTGGAGGGACCCTTTACTGCCGTGCAGCAATCATAAATGCCCAAAGGCAAAACCCTCTTGGGGAGGGGAGAATAAGTGAACATGTTTGTTGGTAATGCCTCAGTGTTGTTGGACACGTGCACTTATTGGCACTTGCAGTAATCGTTGTTTATGGCTACTTGTAGCATCTGCACAGTGGAAACCTACCTTACTTAAAGGGGTTGTCTGTACTTGGCCAGTGCCAGTCTCTTGAATGAAATTGGAAAACCCTATACTTACCTCCCACACCAGTGCCGTTCCAGCAGTGTTGGCGCCAGGTCTCTCGGTGCTCACGTGACAATATGAAATCTGCAGCCAATTGGGGGGTGTGATCGTCCACTCTGATGAAATAATAAAGGCAACAGCCGGCGACATAGTGTCATGTGAGTGCCAGGAGACCCGATGCCTAATATTGCTGAAAAGGCGCCAGTGCAGGAGATGAGTATAAGCCTCTCTTATTTAACATGGAGAACTCAGGCATTTAGGATGGGGTTGTCCAAGTAGAACTCTTGTGTATATTATTTAGCCAAAATTAAAATGTACCAAATATCCACATGTGCAAATACCGTATATAAAGCCTTTTACTCCAAATTCCGTTATTTCTCCTCTGATCTCATCAGTGGCCGTTCATTCAAAGCCACAAATTGTTTGTCTATCCTGATATCTTGTGGAACAGCCTGGCCTCACATGGGTTCTCCTCCCTCTTATCTCGGACCCTCAGTATTGACACCCTCACTTTTTTCATGCCCCTACATCTTTATATTTAATGCGGAAATGTAGCACCCTGAGGACTCGGCTGCTACAGGGGTATTGCACCTCAAACCAGAGGTGTGGTATTCCACTCCCGGGTAAGGATGGAGTGTGGAACTGAGCTAGTAGGCTGCATGCACTACATACATCCCATTTCCGGGGGACAGAACTACGGTACTCCCACCAGTATATGTGCAGGTACGACAGCGTCTGTCCCTGGCTGGAGTGGGAGGGGGGTGGAACATCCCAGTAGTGTAGGAGCAGATAGGGGGAGTAGTCTGGGTAAATGTAGGAGTTCATTGGGTGCTGGTCACCTGAGCTCACACATAGAGGGAGTATATAAGGTGGGCACCATCTTAGGACAGGGTCAGTCAGTCAGTCAAGTCAGTGAGTCAGCAGTAACTCCAGGAGAGGAGAAGGAAGAGGGACTCAGAGGCGCAGGACGAGAGGGGACCCCAAGAGCCCGTATGAGAACTGATAAGGGTGAAGGGTCGGCAAAAGGGTACCGGATCCCAAGCTGGCGGAGGCCAAAGCACACCTTAGCCAGGAACCGGAGGTCGTGGGCAAGATTTGCCACGACCCTCACCAAATCCACCAGAATGGCACACCGAGCATAGGGTCAGGGAAGCCAGAGAAGGTTCAACCACCAAGAGACCCGAGGGAGCCGGACATAGGTGGATCCCTGGTGAGAACGGCCAGAGAGAGAGAAGAAGGGAGCTCAGGACCATACTCAGGAATTGCCCGGGAGTTGACCGAGTCCCGCACCTGGTGGACGCAGCACGGCTTGGGTGGTCACTGCTGTACAGAGTGAACCGAGCAACACCAGTGAGTAAAAACCCTGAAACTGCATTTCATGCCTCTGAGTCTCCTTGCTGCACCTTCACAACCACCATCCTCCACGTCTGACCCCCTGAGGCTATACCCCTCCCGTTCGGGGTTATACTACCACAGCTGCACACACACCACCAGCCTCAGCGGACCATCCTGCAGCGGCGGCCTTTTGACCGCAAATCAACGGGTGGCGTAGTCGACACTAAGAACATCTGCAAGGACTGCCGCACACTGAGTTTGACACCCTGGGCACTGACCGGGTCACAGCCACTCGGAGACTACAACCCCCATCTGATCCGGCTCCGTGTATCCCTAACAACATGGCCCAGGGGGCGCGTCAGAAAGACTACCAGGAAATGTAGTTTCTGATCACTTGAGTCTTTTCTAATGTGATCGGTTTCATTATACCCTTATACCATCCACAGCAGTATACGAAAAGGAGTGTAGGTGTGAGTTGTGCAGAGGTAGTGGCTGCACCCAGGCACTGATGCGGAAATCCCAGCTCCCCTCTGCCCATTACCGTTCACCAGTTTTATATGTGATGCATGGTGGTTCAGCAGACAGATTCTAGGGCAAAATAACTACTAAATAATGTCATGTTATAATGACAGATCTGTCACAAGCAGTTTTTCAAGTTGTAGAGCAATAACCTGAATCTCCCCAGTTGTTCTTTCATAACCATATTCACCAGCATTCATAACCATAGTCACCAGCATTCATAACCATATTCACCAGCATTCATAACCATAGTCACCAGCATTCATAACCATATTCACCAGCATTCATAATCATAGTCACCAGCATTGGCTGCAATTTCATGAAACCTCATTGTGCGCTAAGGGGATAATATATCATCTAGACATATTCAGAGATAAAGCTAAAATACAACACCAATAGCACAGTAATAATGGCGATCATTTATTGAAAGCAATGTAATATATAGAAATTTTTTATTTTTCCATGTATAATGTAGCCAGCAAGGGTGAGTCTAGTTTAGCTTTTAATAATTATTTGCTAAAATAAAGTGGCTGACATTACAAATTATTGCCTAAATGGGCACAAAGCTGCCAGTCAGCGAGCAACACTGACCATAGCACTGGATAGGGGAAAGCTGTGGACCCCGTATAGCCAGGTTGACAATCGCACCAAGGACGGCTGTAGATGCCGCAGTTGTGTCCTGTAATTCATGCGTCACATCTCCCAACAAGGATTCCAGAGTTTGGATTTTATGACTTCACTTCTGAATCCACCTGGGGAACGTGGCACAGGGGCCTCATTGCTGCTTATGCTCCATCCCAGTTGGCACAGAGCAGACTGCCAGTGGTCACGTTGGCAGTGGAGCAGCAGCTTTCAGCCCTCTGTAAGTAGGTCAGATACATTGTGTGACTGCTTTGCTGCAGATCAGCACATATAGAGATGGAGGTAATAGGAAGATGTGGAAGAATGTTCTTCAGATTGGCAGGCCAGCCATGCTTGTTACTGATGACATGAAACATGATGATGTTGGCATTTTGAGTGCAGGTAGTAGGAGCTGATGGTACAGAAATAAATGAACTCCAGTAGATAGTCTTGCGTCAAGATACAGGAGGATTAGATGGTATGACGGTATTATGCTGTTTCTCCGCTTAGTGGTAAGTTGTGCTCCATGCTGGACCCACAAACGGGAAACTCGTGAAAATCCTCTGTTCTCTAGCAGGAATTGTCTCGTTCACGCCATCACTGCGCGGTGCTAGGATCTGCTGTCTCATGGTGACATACGGGTTCCTTCCTATAATAACTGGAGATGGCGCTTTTCCTGTCCTTATGTCTTTCCAGTTTATATTTGAAAAGAAGGGGTGCGTTCTGATTTTTCCATTAACCCCTAGCCGGACATAATGGTCTTTGCAGAGTAGTTTGGACATAATGTCCATAGCATCGTGGTCAGTGAGGTTTTCATATGATGGTTCTTCGTACAAGACATTATTCACAATCTCTTCAGTGGTGTCTCCTGGAAATGGTGAGTCTTGGAAAATCATGTCGTACAATATGACTCCAAAGGCGAACCAGTCCACACCTTCACCATAAGCGTCTCCCATGATCATTTCTGGGGCGCCATACCCAGGTGTTCCACTGAAATCTCTGGCATTAAATCTCTTATCAAACTCATATAGAGATAGTCCAAAATCAGTAATCTTTATGTGGCCGTCACCAGTCAGCAGGATGTTATCCGGTTTTAAGTCCCGGTGAATGATGTCATTGCTGTGCAGGAATTGTAGGCCACAAACGATTTCTGCTCCTATAAATCTTACAGGTTCCTTCAGGGGAATGGTACTATATATATAGTGAAGCAGATCCCCTCCACTGGCCAGCTCGGTGACAAAATACGCATGGTTTTCCGTATGAAACGCGGCATGGCAATGGGTTAGGAATCTGCTGTTGTGGCTAAGCTTCAGGACATGGTGTTCTACAAGGCATTCAGGGAAGGAGATTAGGCTTTCTTTCTTAATGATTTTAAGGGCCACACTTTCTTTCCTTATTTTATCAGTGGCCAGCATAACCTTCCCATAACTCCCTTCTCCAAGTATGCCATGGCAGATAAACTTATCCCTGGTGAGAGGGACAGTGGTCTTTATTTTTTTGCTACTGGGGCCACTACATTCACCTGAGATGTCATCTTGACTGGTGGCTGGATCTTCCTGATGTTTCCTTTTTCTCCCAGTTCTCTTCTCTTCTGCTGCACTTTCATTACCTTTCAGGTTAATGATCCTGGTTGGACCCAAAGTACTCAGTTTTTTTAGATTATCAGCTCGATTTGTGATGTATCCACAAGCTTTTCACATCTGTTTTGTACAGTGTCTAGGAAGGAAATATTCTGGGTTCCCTCATTGACAGGTAATACCTGACCAACCTGCCCAGATTTCTTGGAATCCATCTTCCTTATCTTTGCTGGAGGTTCCTGGTTATTTACAGTGTCTTCTCCATCTGGTGTTTCTTTCCTTTTTCTCTTTCTATTCCCTGTAAAGTCCATGTTGCATCAGGCAACAACAGGGCAATTATCCAAAAACGTATGTAAAATTATCAGAAAATGCAATCCACACGTATATTGTAGTCAAAGCCAACTACAACTAAAGCTCAATGGCTGCAGTCAGTTGTTTATGGAACTTTGTGGAATGTGATGTCACTGTGCCGGTGATGTCACACTCACTGTGATGTCAGCAGATGCATGTGAGTGTTCCATCACTGCTGAATGTGAAAGTCTCAGAAGGGGCGGGGCTTAGTCACCATTGACTATAATGGAGTCTGTTGAGTGGGTAGTATTTAGTGACCTGAAGCTGGAAATCAGTGGGATAAATGACATCAGGATTCAGGAATAAGTTACAGTAGTTTTATATTTGTTTTAATTTATTTTATACAAAAAAAGAGCATGGACCGCACCTCCAAAAAAATCATACATTGATCTAATGCCTCTCAGCAAAAATATACATAACTGAACATGAGGTTCTTAGTTTAACATTCTGATCAGACTGTATGAAGCCCACTGCCACGTCACGGCAAACCTCGTAGTGGGTCCTAACATTTCCTGCCTAAAAGGAGCGGCGCCATGTGCCAACCACCGCTACAGTGAGAATGCACCAGCAGGGCGGGCGGCCTGGTGCCTCACAGCATCCATGCTTCAAGACCGAGTCCCCATGACTCCAGGCCGCGGCGCCCCACAAGCACAAAACCACAGCAACAATGGCTGACACATTGCACCAACACCACATGAAAGGAGCATTGTGACTCACCTTCCTCAAGCTCTCAAGTGAGACCAAATAGGCTAGACCCTCTTTGCAGACTCCTGCTAATTAAAATTGCCTGTGCCAAATGGGATGAGTGCTGGTCCAAGAAAGGGAAAAGAATAAGCTGGTTCATTGACGTGGCAGTGGGCTTCACACAGTCTGATCAGAATGTTAAGCTAAGAACCTCATGTTCAGTAATATGTATTTTTGCTGAGCGGCATTAGATCAAATGTATGATTTTTGGAGGTGCGGTCCATGCTCTTTTTTTTTTTGTATTATTTATTTTATGTTACATTATTTTGTGTAGGGCTGTGATGATATACATTTTTCAGTTCTTTTGTGTCAAATTTAAAGGAAAGTGTGTTAACCACTTCCTGACTGCCCACTGCACATAAACGTCCGCGCTTGCTGGGCTCTGTACATCGCAGATGTTTATGAACGGTCGGCGGTCTTTTAGCGCTCAGGGCCCCCAGGGTCCTGCACCCTGCAATTCCTGTGCAGAGCGATAGCTCTAACAGGTGACATCCTCGAGACCGGATTGGATCAGGTTCCAATAAAGTTAACCCTTTGCTATCTTCTACTACCCCTGGCAAAAATTATGGAATCACCGGGCTCGGAGGATGCTCATGCAGTTGTTTAATGTTGTTGAAAAAAAGCAGATCACAGACATGGCACAAAACTAAAGTCATTTCAAATGGCAACTTTAGGGCTTTAAGAAACACTAAAAGAAATCAAGATTAAAAATGTGGTACTCAGTAAGGGTAATTTTTTTCAGACCAAGCAGAGAGGAAAAAATTATGGAATCACTCAATTCTGAGGAAAAAATTATGGAATCACCCTGTAAATTTTAATTTACAAATCTAACACCTGCATCAAATTAGATCTGCTCGTTAGTCTGCATCTAAAAAGGAGTGATCACACCTTGAAAAGCTGTTGCACCAAGTGGACTGACATGAATCATGGCTCCAACACGAGAGATGTCAATTGAAACAAAGGAGATGATTATCATACTCTTAAAAGAAGGTAAGTCATCACGCAATGTTGCAAAATATGTTGGTTGTTCACATTCAGCTGTGTCTAAAATCTGGACCAAATACAAACAACATGGGAAGGTTGTTAAAAGAAAACATACTGGTAGACCAAGGAAGACATCAATGTGTCAAGACCGGAAACTAAGCAATATGTCTCCAAAACAGGAAATGCACAACAAAACAAATGAGGAACGAATAGGAGGAAACTGGAGTCAATGTCTGTGACCGAACTGTAAGAAACCGCCTAAAGGAAATGAGATTTACATACAGAAAAGCTAAACATAAGCCATCATTAACACCTAAACAGAAAAAAACAAGGTTACAATGGGCTAAGGAAAAGCAATCGTGGACTGTGGATGACTGGATGAAAGTCATATTCAGTGATGAATCGCGAATCTGCATTGGGTAAGGTGATGATGCTGGAACTTTTGTTTGGTGCCGTTCTAATGAGATTTATAAAGATGACTGCATGAAGAGAACATGCAAATTTTCACAGTCATTGATGATATGGGGCTGCATGTCAGGTAAAGGCACTGGGGAAATGGCTGTCATTACATCTTCAATAAATGCCCAAGTTTACATTGATATTTTGGACAGTTTTCTAATCCCATCAATTGAAAGGATGTTTGCGGATGATAACATCATTTTTCAAGATGATTATGCATCCTGCCATAGAGCAAAAACTGTGAAAACATTCCTTGAAAAGAAGACACATAAGGTCAATGTCATAGCCTGCAAATAGTCCGGATCTCAATCCAATTGAAAATCTTTGGAAGTTGAAGAAAATGGTCCATGACAGGGCTCCAACCTGCAAAGCTGATCTGGCAACAGCAATCAGAGAAAGTTGGAGCCAGATTGATAAAGGGTACTGTTTGTCACTCATAAAGTCCATGCCTCAGAGACTGCTTTAAAGCCAGAGGTGGTGCAACAAAATACTAGTGATGTATTGGAGTGTTCTTTTGTGTGTTTGTTTTTCATGATTCCATATTTTTTTCCTCAGAATTGAGTGATTCCATAATTTTTCCCTCTGCTTGGTCTGAAAAAAATTACCCTGACTGAGTGCCACATTTTTTATCTTAATTTCTTTTAGTGTTTCTTAAAGCCCTGAAGTTGCCATTTGGAATGACTTTAGTTTTGTGCCATGTCTGTGATCTGATTTTTTTCAACAGCATTAAACAACTGAATGAACATCCTCAGAGCCCGGTGATTCCATAATTTTTGCCAGGGGTTATAGATGCTGTGATCCATAGCGATCACGGCACATAGAAGAGAGGGAGAGGCAGTTGTGCACTCACCTTTGACGGCCTCCGAGATAAGGTCTGACGTGGTCATGGCAGCCGGAGATCACATGATGACCTCCGAGGCTGCCAGGTACGGTGGCCTGTTAGGCTCAGCCATCAACGGAGTCTAACAGGAGATCTACCAGTGTAAAACTAACATCCGGTCTCATGCAATGCAATACATGTGTATTGCATTGCATGAGACCTGTGATGATAAAAATATTCCCATAGAGGGACTAAGTGAGAAAGTTAAAAACAGAAAGTTTAAAAATTGGGTCACTTGAGGGGTATTCAGCTCTTCTAGTGCTTAAGGGCTCTGTATACGTAGTCCGCAAACTATTCTACAATAATTTGTTCTCCAAAAGCGAAATAGTGCTCCTTCCCTCCCGGGTGTCGCCGTGTGCCTAAGCAGTACTGTACAGCCACATATGGGATATTGCCACGTTCAGCAGAAATTGTGTGATACATTTCGGCACCATTTTTACCCATTGCCTTGTGTGAAAATGTAAAATCTGAGGCTAAAACTAATTTTTTTTGTGGTAAAAATAGAATTATTTTTTTCTTCGCTGCCCAATGGTATAAATTTCTGAGAGTCACATGTGGTGTCAGTTTGATTACTGCATCCGTAGAGGAATTCATTGAGAGATGTAGTTTGTAAAATGGGGTCACTTATGGGGGTTTCCTGCTGCTTTAGGACCTCAGTCTCTCCCAGTGGGTCATGGCACCTGCAAACCACAACAGTAAAATCTGCACTATAATATGACAATTTTTCCCTTCTGAGCTTTGCACTGTGCCTGAAAAGTAGGCTTCCAGTATCCATTGTTTCAGATGCTGCACATCTCGTATCTTGATGGTCTGGTGTGGTATATGGGGTACAAAGATAGTGGGGCCATTCTTCATCAGTGGAAACCTCAATGCCACTGGATATCTGAAATTGCTACACGATGATGTGTTGCCCTCTTTATGCACTGAAGATGGCACGTTCCCTGAGTTTTTCCAACAAGATGGTGCACCACCACATTATGGGTGTCAGGTCCGAGCATTCCTACATGAACAGTTTCCTGGAAAGTGGATTGGTTGTCGTGGACCTGTTGAATGGCCACCAAGGTCTCCCGATCTGACCCCCTTAGACTTTTATCTTTGAGGTCATCTGAAGGCAATTGTCTATGCTGTCAAGATACGAGATGTGCAGCATCTGAAACAACGGATACTGGAAGCCTGTGCTAGCATTTCTTCTGCAGTGTTGCTATCAGTGTGTCAAGAGTGGAAGAAGAGGGTTGCATTGACAATTCAACACAATGGGCAGCACTTTGAACACATTTGATAAGTGGTCATAAACTTGTAAAAAACTAATGAAATAATAAAGTTACGTTAAAACCAAGCACATCATTGTTTTTCTTATGAAATTCTCAATAAGTTTGATGTGTCACATGACCCTCTTCCCATTGAAAAAAATTAAGTTGAATCCAAAATGGCCAACTTCAAAATGGCCGCCATGGTCACCACCCATCTGGAAAAGTTTTCCCCTTCCCTTATACTAATGTGCCACAAACAGGAAGTTGATATCACCAACCATTCCCATTTTATTTAGGTGTATCCATATAAATGGCCCACCCTGTAGTTTTAATCCTTCTAACTTCCTAACCAAAAAAAATTGTTTAAAAAATTGTGCAGATGTAAAAGAACTATTTTGTGTGACCTAACTCTCTGGTTTAAGGGCATAAAAATTAAAGTTTAAAAATTGCAAAATTTTCCCAATTTTGACAAATTTCTGATATTTTAAAAAATAATCTAGTTACCGTATTTTTCGGACTATAAGATGCACCAGACCATGACCATAAGACACACCTGGGTTTTAGAGAAGGAAAATAGAAAAGAAAATTTAAGCAAAAAATGTGGTCATGATGCTCCCCATCCTGGTATGCATGGCACCCCTCATCCCCATCCCGGTATGCATGGCACCCCTCATCCCCATCCCGGTATGCATGGCACCCCTCCATCCCGGTTTGCATGGCACCCCTCCATCCCGGTTTGCATGGCACCCCTCATCCCCATCCTGGTATGCATGGCACCCCTCATCCCCATCCTGGTATGCATGGCACCCCTCATCCCCATCCTGGTATGCATGGCACCCCTCATCCCCATCCTGGTATGCATGGCACCCCTCATCCCCATCCTGGTATGCATGGCACCCCTCATCCCCATCCTGGTATGCATGGCACCCCTCATCCCCATCCTGGTATGCATGGCACCCCTCATCCCCATCCCGGTATGCATGGCACCGCTCCATCCCGGTATGCATGGCACCTCTCCATCCCGGTATGCATGGCACCTCTCCACCCCAAAATTTTGGAGGAAAAAAGTTCGTCTTATAATCCGAGAAATACAGTATATCTAGAAAAAAAATTACTACTATCCTGACTACTATCATGAAGTACAATATGTCACAATAAAACAATCTCAGAACCACTGGGATATGTTGAAGCGTTTCAGAGTTATTACCTCAAAAAGTGACGCTGTTCAGAATTGAAAAAAATTGGCCTGATCACAAAGGCAAAAACTGGCTCTGGCGCGAAAGGGTTAAATCTATAAGTTTAAAAAATATCTATTTCTGCTATTTTTATTAAAAACACAAAATTCTACTGTGGAAGGGCTAACAAAATGTACTTGTGAACAAATCTTTTGCAAATTATCCAGATATCAAGAGTTTCCAAAAGGTAATTCTGCCCAACTATGGTACATTGGGTAGTAAGAAAAGGGGAGTCAGTGTTTCGCAGGTCTATATTACAGCTCCACAGGGTTTATTACCCCTCTCCCAGGACCTTGTAAGGTGAGGCTCCATAGCTAAGCTACAGTATGGAGATTGGTGACCCCATATCTGGGCAGATGAGTTCATTACAGCTTCACACAGATCTTTACCCGGCGTTTCTAAGCTTCTGAGTAGCAACCTGACTAGTAATATTATTATACAAGATTTGATCATTTATTACATAGTTTGTAAAGCCGAATAAAGACTTGCCTCCATCAAGTTCGACCTGTTAGTCCTGTAATTGCTACAGTTGATCCAGAGGAGGGCAAAAACCCCAAATGATTTAGCCAATCTTCACCTGAGGAAAAATTCCCTCCCGACTCTGAAACCAGCAGTCAGAATAAAACCCTGTATCAACCTACTATTTTATTTTATTTTTAAGTATATGCTGAAATCTGCCTGGTATCTAGAAATGCATCCAGTCCCCGCTTGAACTGGTGTAGTGAATCCGACATTACCGTCTCCTCACTCAGTGAATTCCATATTCTCACTGCTCTTACCGTAAAGAACCCCTTCCTATGCTGGTGCTGAAACCTTTTCTCTTCCAGTCTTAGTGAATGCCCTCTTGTTACCGTAATATCCCTCCTTTTGAACAAATCCCGGGCAAGATCTCTATACTGTCCCCTAACATATTTGTACACATTTATTATGTCCCCCCTCAACCTTCTCTTTTCCAGGCTGAATAGTCCTAGTTTTGCCAACCTCTCTGGGTATTGCAGTCCCTCCATTCCCTTTATTAATTTTGTTGCCCTCCTTTGTACCTTTTCAAGCTCATTTATATCCTTTCTATATATTGGGGCCCATAACTGAGCACAGTATTCCAAGTGTGGTCTGACCAGTGCTTTGTACAGTGGAAGAACAATGTTCTCATCCTTTGCAGCTATACCTCTTCTGATACATCCCATTACCCTGTTTGCCCTTACAGCAGCGGCCTGACTTTGGGCACTCCAATTTAGTTTGCTATCAATCAAGATGCCCAAGTCCTTCTCCATCTCTGAATTCCCCAATGATTTCCCATTCAGTGAGTACTGGTGACTTCCATTTTTCCTTCCCATATGTATGACCTTACATTTCTCCTCATTAAACCTCATTTGCCATTTAATGCTCCACCTACCCAGCTTATCCAAATCCCTCTGTAGGTCTGCACTGTCCTCTTTTGTATTAATTGTTTTACATAACTTTGTGTCATCTGCAAATATTGACATTTTACTATTTATCCCGTTGACTATGTCGTTAATAAAGATATTAAATAACATTGGGCCTAGTACAGACCCCTGTGGTACCCCACTAGTGACGCTTACCCAATCTGAGTATATTCCATTTATAACCACCCTCTGCCTTCTATCCTTTAGCCAGTTAGCTACCCACTTGCAGACATTTTCCCCCAGCCCCATCATTCTCATTTTGTATACCAACCTATTATGTGGCACGCTATCGAACGCTTTTGCGAAGTCTAGATACACGACATCCACTGGTTCCCCCTGATCTACTCGTGAGCTAACCTCCTCGTAGAAGTCAATCAGGTTTGTTTGGCAGGAGCGATTCCTCATGAATCCATGTTGGTTCGGGATTAAAAGATTATTAGCATCAAGATGCTCCGTAATTGCCTCTTTAATGAAGCTTTCAAAAATTTTGCCCACAACGGACGTCAGACTCACCGGCCGATAGTTTCCGGCGTCACTTTTTGCTCCCTTTTTGAATATTGGCACTACATTCGCCTGTCGCCAATCAAGTGGTACAGACCCAGTCTCAACAGAGTCCTTAAATATAAGATATAACGGTCTGTCTATCATATTACTTAGTTCCCTTAGTACCAGTGGGTGTATGCCATCAGGTCCTGGTGATTTGTTTATTTTAATGTTACTGAGGCGTTTCTGTACCCCAACTTGGGTTAGATTAGTCATACTTAGTGGAGGATTAAGCTTGTCACTTCTCATTTCTCCTGTTAGTTCTATTTCCTTTGTGAAAGATGTCGAAAAAAAATTATTTAATAGGTTAGCTTTATCCTCATCTTTCTCTATGATTTTGCCTTCATCACTTTTTATCGGTCCAATATTATCCGATTTAATCCTTTTACTATTTATATACGTAAAGAACAGTTTGGGATTTGATCTACTTTCCCTAGCAATACGTCTCTCTGTTTCCTCCTTCGCTATTTTTATTTGTTTTTTACAGGTTCTCGTTTTTTCCTTGTAACACATTAGTGCCTCCTTACTATTTTCCTGTTTTAATCTCTTGAATGCCTCTTTTTTGCTATTTAACGCCCCTTTTACGTTCTTGTTCAACCATATTGGTTTCCTCTTATTTCTGGCCCTTTTATTCCCATACGGTATATATCTCTCGCACTGAGTATTCAGAATTCTTTTGAAGGTTTCCCATTTACTATTCGTATTCCTTTGATTAAGAACTTTGTCCCAGTCAATAAGTTGAAGGTTTTCTATCAGCTGATCAAACTTCGCCCTCCTAAAGTTTAATGTTTTTGTTGTTCCCTTATTGATAACCCTACTGAAGGGCATTTTGAAATTGATAATATTATGATCGCTATTACCTAGGTGCCCCCCTATCTGTACCTCAGTTATTCTATCAGGCCTATTAGTCAATATTAAGTCCAACACGGCCTTCCCTCTCGTTGGTTCCTGCACTAGTTGGGAGAGATAATTATCCTTAATATTTGTCCAGAACCTTTTTCCTTTCTGAGATCTACAGGTTTCTGTTTCCCAGTCAATATCCGGGTAGTTGAAATCCCCCATTACAATCACTTCATTATGTTTTGCTACTTTGTCTATTTGTCCTAATAGCAGACTCTCATTCTCCTCTGTTATATTTGGTGGCTTATAGCAGACCCCCAATAATATTTTATTATTATTTTTTGCCCCCTCTATCTCTACCCACATGGACTCGACCCCCTCTTCTCCCTCTCCTATATCTTCCCTTAGTCTGGGCTTTAGACATGACTTTACATATAAGCAGACTCCTCCGCCTTTCCCCTGTTTCCGGTCCCTTCTAAATAAACTATAATCTAATAAATTTACCGCCCAGTCGTAGCTATCATCTAGCCAAGTCTCTGTTATACCTACGATGTCATACCTCTCCTCCGATATAAGCGCCCGCAGCTCATTCGCCTTATTGGTCAGGCTTCTTGCGTTGGTCAGCATGCAAGATAAAATTTTGGGGTTATTTAGCTTCCTATTCTTCTCTAGCGATCTAACTGTACTATCCTCACCCCCCTCTCCACCCTCATTATATTCACTTCTCCCCTTCCCCCTTGCTTGCCTCACATCCCACCTATTTCCTTGGTTTTCCCCCCCCCCCATCTCTAGTTTAAATACTCCTCCAACCTATTAGCCATCTTCTTCCCCACCACCGCTGCACCCTCCCCATTGAGGTGCAGCCCGTCCCTACGGTAGAGCCTGTAGCCGACTGCGAAGTCAGCCCAGTTCTCCATGAACCCAAACCCTTTTGCCTTGCACCAACTCTTTAGCCACTTATTCACCTCCCTAACTTCCCGTTGGCGCTCCTGTGTGGCTCGCGGGATTGGTAGTATTTCTGAGAAAACTACTTTGGAGGTCCTTGCCCTAAGCTTCCTACCTAGGTCCCTGAAATCATTTTTAAGGACCCTCTATCTACCACTCACTTTGTCATTGGTGCCGATGTGGACCATGACCGCTGGGTCTTCGCCAGCCCCACCCAGTAATCTGTCAACCCGATCCGCGATGTGCCGGACTCGAGCGCCAGGGAGGCAGCACACCGTTCGGCGATCCCGGTCTTTGTGACAGATTGCCCTGTCTGTCCCCCTAATAATAGAATCACCCACTACCAGGACCTGTCTTGCCTGCCCTACACTTCCCCCCTCCCCCTCATTACTGGAGCATACACTCCCCCGGCGGTCAGAGGATCTGTCGTGCTCCAATAATGCCGGTTCTGAACCAGCCTTCCTATACTTCTTCCCTCTATCCCTCCTAACTGTTATCCAGCTCCCTGCCTGTTCAGCCTGCACTTCCCCTCTATGCTCCACCCCCAGTATTGACCCATTGAGTGTCTGCTCGGTGAGCAGCTAACTCCGTTCCATGTTGTCGATGCTCCTCAGTATCGCTATCTGAGCACTTAGATCCAGAATTTGGGCTTCCAAGTGCACGATATGCTCACATCTCTCGCAGCAGTATGGATCCTCGAGCGGTAGCTCACGGAATGCATACATTGCGCAAGATGTACACTGCACGGCTCCGGCCAAGATGGACGCCATTCTAAATATGGGGATACAGTCAGTATATATATACAAGTACAAAACACAATTATTTATATATAGGTGTATGGACGGGGATCAATTAGGGATGTGCAAGTGTATCAATTAGATATCGGCGGGGGATCAGTTAAGTATGGACGGGGGATCAATTAAGTATGGACCGGGGACTCAGCTGAGTAGGTCAGGTGGATTAATTAAGTATGGACGGTGTGTCAATTGACTATGGACTGGGGATCAATAAATATGGGCTGGGGAAATAATTAATTGTGGACTGGGGAATCAATCAATTAATTATAGACAGGGGGTTAATTAAATATGGATGGGGATAAGGCAAATAAATAGGGACTGGGGGATCAGTAAAAGTGGACAGGGGGAATCTATTAAATATGGACAAGGGGGATCAATTGATTATGGGCTGGGGGGGTCAATCAGTTAAATGTGGTCGGGGGATCAATTTAATATGGACGGGGGGTGGACGGGGGGGTAAATTTAAATGTGGTCAGGGGGATCAGTTAAATATGGACGGGGGGTTATCAGGGGATCAATTTAAATATGGACGGGGGGTGATCAATTAAATATGGTCTGGGGGATCACTAAAGATGGCCTGGGGAGTTGTATTAAATATGGATAGGGGGGAGATCGATCAAATATGTACAGGGGATTAATTTAAATAAGGCCGGGGGGGGAGCACTTAAATAAAATGCAATTACAATACAAATACAGTACAATACACGCTCGGGTTCAGTAGGGCCTCTTATCGCGGCCTCCTGCCCCTCACTCACCTCCTCTAGGGACGCTGCACGCTATCACAGCGCGCTCGCCCCTCCGGTCACCTCTTACCGGTCCTCCTGGTCACCACCACCTGGCGCCCTCCGCCGGCCGGCGCTGCACGATATCACAGCGCTCTCTTGCGCTCGTTCCTCCGGTCGCCTCCTACCGGTCCTCCCGGTCCACTTGGTCACCTCTGCCTGGCTCCCTCGCCAGAGGGCCGCGAGCCGAGTCGGACCACGCCGCACGCCGCTCACCACAGCCACACCACAGCGCACGTGTTCACACCCCGCGCGCGCTCTCACTTCCAGTCACCTCCACGGTAGCGTTTAGATTGACTGGCCGGGCAGATCTGGCATTCTGCAGACTGGAAAAGCTGGGGAACAACCATTATATAGAATATGAAAAAATAGAAAATATTAGCAATGTTCTGTAATGGTTAATTTTTACATAACACTGGTTCAATTTACTTGATATTAACCCGTTCATGATCTTGTGATTTTCTATCTTTGCACTTTAGTTTTTTTTCTCCTCTTTTTTCCAGAGCCATAACTTTTATATTTTTTCAATATAACCAAGGGCTTGTTTTTTGCAGGACAAGTTGTACTTTTGAATGACACCATTTTTTTGAAGTGCTACTTTAGTGAAGTGAAAATAATAAATTTAGGATTTTTTATCTTCGTTATTTTTTTATAGACTTTACATTTATCATATTGCGGGCTACAATTAAGATAGAGATGGGAGAGGCAGCATTTTGTTCAGAATTGTACAGGCTTTAATTCGACATGTCTTAACCAAGTTTGTTATTTTGTTTTCGAGGAGTCAAATTCTAAATTTTGATGGGCGATTTCGGGAAAACTGTGTTTTGTAAAAAAAAAAAAAATGCGTATGTGTTACTTGTGTTATTGGTTACATTCCTTCAGGGATTCAAGTTGGTATTTCTGTAGGATCATATTTTGTTGTGTGATTTTCTAAATACAGTCTCATCCTAGTCATAGGTTTAATGCTAAACTAAAAGAATCAATATTTTAACACCTTTTTAATATACAGTTATACATGTAACAACTTTTTTTTTATTATTACTTCACTAGACATTTCCTTTTTCCAGTTTAAAAAAAAATAATGAAAAAAAATACAGTAAAATCGTCCAGCGATAAAATAAAACATTATGAATTAGTCTGAACAATTAATAGTACGTCTTTACACTGATCTTTTCTCAATAATTTGTTCTCCCTTCTGGGTGAAATGTAATCTTGTCCACAATCTCTTACTAACAATGGCCGTTTCCTTTTGTGTCAGTATGTACGCCTGTTATGGGGTTTGGGTCCTCTTGTGTTAATATCTGATTTTTGGTTACTTTCAAAATGTCTGCTTTCTTGGATACACAAAGGATGGTGATGGACCAGAAGGTGCAGAAAAATGGCTTTACTTCTTCATTGTCCTAGTCTTTGGAGAGTCCATTAGCCAGCAGCCACCAGTGCTGATCATACTCACAGGTCACATATCCAGTTATATCATCCATCGCCAATCTTGTGCCACCTTCAATCACTTCATGGACTTCACTGTCATTTCTGGATGAAAAAATCCTTGTTTATATTTTTGTTTCACTACATGGAATTAAAGTGTGGTATTGCTTAGTTCCTTTGATGGGTTCTGCTTTTTGTAACCAATGTTTTAACAAACTTTCCTCTTCTTCTTAGTCCTGGTTTGTACAGTACGTGAACTGGATGTTAGGAATATTTTTCTCACTCAGTTGGAAAAGTTGCATGGGTGTTAAAATTTGGTCTGAATGTGGTCTATGGAGGCTAGCTTGAGCTGCTAGACATTTCACCGTGCCTCCTAAACCATCACATACACCTTTTGCCAGGAGCTGAATAGCAAAAAAGTGCCATTCAGCTTTCACTCCAAAATGTTTCTTGTGATGGCATACAATTATAAGGTTTCTCCTATTTTTATACTGTGCAGAAGAGTCATCCGAGGAGTAGTAGACCTTGCTCAAACTTGTTAGGATGTCAGTTTTATCACTGAAATCAAATTTTTTTGGAACAAATGAACAGCTGTTGAATCGTGAAGTAAGCACTCAGACATAAAATACATAAGTGTAGTTCTGATATCTGACTGTAAGCAGAGTCGGCTTATTAGTAATAAGTTATTACTATTCAGCTAAGCAGACAACAGACCGGATGCTGCACTTATCGCAGAGGGCGCTGAGGGAGACATTGCACGGACCAGCCCCTGAAACCAGCATCACTGATGGGCGGCAAACAAAGCAGGGGAGAGTAGGGATGTCCCAGTCCCCTCCTTTTCGATGATCTTCGTTTCAGTGTGGAAAGGGAAGTGACAGCAGTTTCCACATTTTTGGGTTCACTGTTAAGCCCACGGCTGTGTGCAAATCCACTACTGATTGTACCTGGGACAAGTTGGTATGCCACTTGGTACTAAAGGTAATATCCTCCAAATACACCGATACATACTTCTGATAAGGCTCTAACACTATGTCCATCAGCCTCTGGAACATGGCCGAGGCTGCATGTAACCCAAAAGGCAAGACGACCTAGTGATAGAGACCCTCCGGCGTTATGAAGGCTGACTCTGTCCGAAGCACCTGCCAGTAACCCGTGGTGAAGTACTGGGCCTGCCCCAGTCTCTCAATCAGCTCGTCCACCCAGGACATTGAATAAAGGTCAAATTTCAACACTTTATTACATTTTCAGAAGTCGTTACAAAATCATAACGATCCGTCCAGCTTCAGAACCAGTACAATGGGGCTAGCCCGCTCCCTCCTGGACTCCTCGATAACTCCTAGCTGGAGCATTTGTTTTTCCTCAGCTGCGATGGCTTGTGTCTGGGCCTCTGTGACAATGTTATGTTGGATCACAGATGTTCGGCCAAGCAGTTCTGAAAATTACGTCCGTATTCCGCAGCACCAATTTCTGAGTCTCCCGTCGCTTCTGTTTAGAGAGTGTGTCACTTATATTTACCTCTCCCCTGGCCATTGTCGGAGGGTCCCCAGACGATACGACCGGAGTCGCATCCGTAATCATACATTCCCAGTCTTTCCTTGCTTATAGCAAATTTACGTGATATAGCTGTTTGGGTTTTCTCTTCCCAGGTTGATATACTCTCTAATTCATCTCCCCAACCTTTTCCCGGACTTCATATGGCTCTTGCCACTTGGCCATGAGCTTACTTTCTGCTGGGGGCACTAAGACTAATACCTGATCCCCTTGGACATTGACCATGCCAGGGGTGCAACAAAGTGCCATTAGTTGCATAAGGATTAAAAGTGAATTTAGACTGTGTACCCACGATGTGTTTTTCAAGCGTTTTTGCTGCGGAATTTTCCGCAGCGTAAACGCTTGGGAAACGCATGGTAAGCCTTCTGCCATGGTCCCCTATGCAATTCCGCACTTTCAATGCCCATGCTGCGGATTTTTCTGCAGCGTTTATGCTGCTCTCAAAAATCCGCAGCATGTCCATTAATTTTGCGGAAGCGCTGCGTTTTCGCCGCCATTGACTTGCATTAGAACGCGCCAATTCTGCAAGACTGCTTCTGTACATGCGTAATTGGCGCGTTGTAATGTGCGGATGGTACCTGAGTGTGGAGAAGAGAAGACTCTCATCCACACCCAGGTACCATAGAAACTGTAAAAAAAAAGAATAAAATAAAAAATAAAGATTATATTCACCTACCGACAGCCCCCGGTCTCCTTCCCTGTGCTTGCCAGCAGACTGAAGGACCTGCGCTGACGTCACAGTCATGTGACAGCAGGTCTTTCAGTGCAGTGTCCCGCGATCAGCTGGCAGCCAGGAAGGAGCGCAGCAACACACGCCGGGCCATCGGAAGGTAAGTATCAAGGTTTATTTTTTTATTTTTAACCACTCTAAAGGTCACACTATATAAATCCATGCTGTTTGCTGTTTGCATGGATTTATATAGTGTGACCTAGTTGTCAAGCACTTTGCAAGTGATGCTAAAATCGCTTTGAAAGCGCTTGTCAATCCGCATGCGGAAACGCATGTGAATCCGCATGTATTACGCAGGAAAAACGCATGTACAATCCGCATGCGTTTTTTCTGCCAGGGAGATGCAGAAATGCTGCAGAAATTTTCTGCTTCATTTCTGCATTGTGGGCACATAGCCTTTATGTAAATCATTAAGGCTGTGTGCCCACGTAGCGTTTTTCAAGCGTATATGCTGCGGAATTTCCGCAGCGTAAACGCTTGAAAAACGCATGTATATCCGCACCCCATGGTCCCCAATGGCATTCCGCAATGTCAATGCCCATGCTGCGGATTTTTCCGCAGCGTATATGCTGCAGTCAAAAATCCGCAGCATGTTCATTAATTTTGCGGAAGCGCAGCGGAATCAATGTGCGGATAGTACCCAAGTCTGGCGGAGAGGAGACTCTCATCCAGACCTGGGTACCAAAGAACCTGTAAAAAAATTAATAAAATAAAGTTTATACTTATCTTCTGATGTTTTCCCTCCGTCGCGCTGTTGTCTGAAGGACCTGCCACGTCATTGAGTCATGTGACCCACCACATGACTCAATGACGTCACCGCAGGTCCTGCACACAACAGCGTGAGCCGCTCAAGACTCCGGACGGGGCAGAGGATGCATCAGAAGGTGAGTATAAAGTTTATTTTTTTATTTTTTACCATTCTGAACAAGTTGTCAAGCACTTTTCCAAGTGATGCTTGGAGAAGTGCTTGATAACCGCATGCGGAAATGCATGCAAAGACGCCTCACAAACGCTTCTACCTGGCGGGAAAACCGCATGTAATATCCGCATGCGATTTTCCCGCCAGGGAGAAGCGTAAAAAATATGCTTCAGGTCCGCAACGTGGGCACATAGCCTAAGTAGCTGAATTTCCATTTTGGGTTAACAAACTCCTTTTGAGAGATTCATTGAAGTTACTTTGCATGTTGATTCACTTTGTAAGGACACACGTGCACACATTTCAGATTTTGTCACCTTTTTTCTGTGCAGATTTGTCACAAAACCTAAAGGGTTTCCCGATGCCAGGAAAGTGACTGAGAATCCTGACGTCTCCTGCACATGTTACTTATTTGTGACTTGCAGGTTTGGTGAAGATATAATTCTGCAGGATGTCAATTCTGTCAGCGTTTTTGCTGCAGATTTCACCCACACTGATGAGTGGGGAAAAATCTGCACCTATTTACAGCATTTTCCAGACAAGAGATGCAGAAATATTGCAGAAACCAAAAGCTTAATGTGTGCACACAGCCTAATAGACGTCATTACTAGTGTTGAGCGAGCATGCTCGTTACTCGCCCGAGCATCTCACTACTCGGGATGTTCGGCGAGCACCGAGCATTTCCGGGTTTCTCGGGCGGGAGATCGGGTCTCCGCCCTGCATGTTTGGCGCTCTTTACAGAGCCAATGAACATGCAGGGATTGCCAGCCAGTCACTGTAATGCCGCAGCCATGTTGTTTGTGGGCATTACAGTGATTGGGTGGCCGCCCAGCGTCACCTCGAGTATTTAAAACCGGGCGCCGCCATCTTGGACCCAGTCGCCCGGGATCACACAGTGTAGGGAAAGTACTGCTGATTTAGGGAGAGATATATACTGCGAAATAGTTAGTGTAGGGTCTGTAAAAGCTGCCAGATCAAACAAACCATCCTCAGGACTAATATCCATCCCAGATATCAGGCAGGCAGGCAGGCAGGCTGTATAGGAAACGCAGTGGTTATACCAGCAAACGCTGCATTACAGTCCTGTGTGCTCCTGCTGCTCAAATTGCTAGACTTAGCTCCAGGTTTCGGGGGCCAGGAAAAATCCTTTTTTTTTCATCTAAATCCTCTTTTTTTCTCCGCTAGAAGTGGTGGAATAGAAGATCCCATGTAGCGATGCCCAAATATTTGAACAGCCATGGCCACAGGAAGGCGACGCTGGCAATTTGTCAAAAGAGGTGGACGATGACGAGACACAATTGCCACGAAGTGAGGAGGAGGATCGTGGTGCGGAAGTGGAAGAGGAGGACGTGGTGGATGATCTAGTAACTGACCCAAGATGGCAGGAGGACACGCAGAGCGAGGCCAGCAGCACACAGGGGGAGGGAGGCAGAGTACCCCAACAGACAGGAAGAAGCAGTGAGGTGGCTGCACACAGAAGGCGGGCAACCGTTCCCCGTAACACTAACACGAGGGACTTTGCCAGTACAACCGGTAGGTCTTCCAGAGTCTGGAATTTTTTTAAAGACTCTGCTGATAACCCCAAAAAGGCCATTTGTACCACCTGCCATGCCAGCGCCAGCAGGGGTGACAAAAGTACCAGCCTGACCACCACCAACATGATCAGGCACATGTCAGCAAAGCACCCGACTTTGTGGGGCGAACCCCAGGGTCCACGACCAGTGTCAGCGGGTGTCACCACTGCTTTTTCCGCCGTTGTGCGTGTAAGAGAACCCCCTGTTGTGCGTGCAAGGTAATCCCCTGTCCATACTGCATGCAAAGATGCCCCCTCCTCTCAGTCTTCACTTGTTATGGCAGTTTCTCAAGAAACCGCATCAACGTCCACGTGCCACCGCAGCGTTCAATTGTCTTTATCCCAGACCTTTGAACGAAAGTGCAAATTCGCAGCCAACGCCCCACAGGCCACAGTCCCAAATTCGCACATTTCACGACTACTTGCGTTGGAAATGCTGCCTTTTAGGTTGGTGGAGACAGAATCTTTCCGCAACCTTGTGGCGGTGGCCGTCCCTCGGTGCTCGGTCCCCAGCCGACACTATTTTGCCCGGTGTGCCATCCCCGCACTACTCAAGCATGTGTCCCAAAACATCTGCCGTGCCCTCAACAACGCAGTTACTGGGAGAGTCCACCTGACAACGGACACGTGGACAAGGGCTTGTGGCCAGGGACGGTACATCTCCCTGACGGCACACTGGGTAAACATAGTGGAAGTCGGGACCCAGTCGGACCTTGGAACGGAACACATCCTCCCCACACCGAGGATTGCGGGCCCTATGTCAGTCAGAGTTGCCCCCACAGTGTACTGCTCCTGATGATCATCCTCCTCATGTTCAGCCTCCATCTCAGATATCACCGCATCAGTTACAAGCTGGAAGCACTGCAGTACTGCCTCCGCCAAGCAGCAACAGGCTGTGCTGAAACTCATAAGCTTAGGTGATAAACCTCACAGTTGTGGACAGCTGTGAAAGAGCAGGCAGATCTGTGGCTGAGACCGCTGAACCTACATCCTGGCATGGTCGTGTGTGACAATGGCAGTATCCTGGTGGCGGCTCTGAGGCGAGGCGAAATCACACCCGTACCATGCCTGGCTCATGTGCTTAAGCTCGTGGTTCAGCGGTTTCTTAAATCGTACCCCGAGTTGCCAGATCTGCTCGTCGAAGTACGCCGCCTGTCAGCTCATTTTTGGAAGTCAGCTACAGCTTCCGCCGCCCTTGCTGTGTTGCAGCAGCGTTTGCAGCTTCCGTCACACCGACTTGTGTGTGATGTCCCCACACGTTGGAACTCTATCCTCCACATGTTGCAAAGGATTTGTGAGCAGAAGAGCAGTTGTAGAGTACCAGCTGCAACAAGGCCGTCGATATTCAGGTCAGACTCCACACATAAGACCTCAGGAGTGGACCTGGATGTCTGACATATGTACCATCCTGACAAACTTTGAGGAGTCCACCAAGATGGTGAGTGGCGATGACGCCATCATTAGCGTCAGCATCCCACTTGTCTGTCTTTTGCAACGCTCTCTGCAGATAATTAAAGAGGAGGCATTGCAGCCAGAGTATTATGAGATGGATCAAGAAGCCGTAGCGGGCGATTACACCCAGCCCAGCCTCATCTCATCCCAATGTGCATTGGGGGACAATGAGGGAGAGGAGGAGGAGGAAGAAGAACAGGAGCTGGTATCATGTTCTTTAGACGGTAGTACCTGTACAACTGTCATATCATCGGTTTAGCGTGGGTGGCCTGAGGACGGGGAGGAGGAGGAGGAGAAGAGCATGGTCAGTCGTGATCTTGTTGAGCACACGGAAGTCTTGCCCATTACCAGTCTGGCACGCATGGCTGACTTTATGTTACGCTGCCTTAACCGTGACCCTCGCGTTGTCAAAATGTTGGGTGACAGTCATTACTGGTTGGTGACACTTTTAGACCCCCACTACAAGGAGAACTTTCACTCTCTTATTCCTGAGGTGAAGAGGTCTACAAAAATGGGGCAGTACCAGAAGGCTCTTGCTGCAGAACTGTTAAAAAATTCCCATCTGAACACGCTAGCGGCAGAGGTCACAGCTGGTTGCCCAACCAAGGCGTACAGGCGAGCGAGACGCAACTCCAATCCAGCAGAGGCAGGGGAATACTGTCAACGTTCTGGGATAGTTTTCTGAGACCCGCCCAATTTACAGGCCCTGAGGCTCGGGGCACTCTCACAAGGAGTGGAAAGTTTCAAAAGATGGTGAGGGGGAGTACCTTGCCGACCGTACCAGCGTCCTCCGTGATTCCTCTGTGCCTTTTAATTATTGGGTATCCAAGCTGGACACTTGGAATGAACTTTCTCTGTATGCCTTGGAGGTTCTGGCCTTCCCTGCCGCTAGCATGTTATCGGAGCGTGTTTTTAGTGCCGCTGGGGGAATTATAACTGATAAGCGCACTCGCCTGTCAACTGACAATGCTGACCCTTATCAAAATGAACAAGGGCTGGATTGGGCCAGACTTCTCATCATCACCAAATGACAGCAGGGTAACATAAAGTCAAATCCACTGTGTTATTTCGGGAGGTGTATTCCCATGCACCGCTTCACACCCACACATGGGGGTATACGCTTCCTTATTTTGGCTGTATTTTGCTCTTCTCCTTATCCTCAGCCTCCATCACCACTATACCACCAGGGTGACCTTGGTCCGTGTTGCCAGCATTACAAGTTCCTCCGTCCTAATTTTTGGCAGCTTTTGCTTGGAAGGCATAGGCGCAGACTATGGGAGACCCACTCCCTAATTATGGGTATAAGGTTTTTAATATGCTGTACTGCATGGCTCTTGTAAGGGGCATTAAAACCGTCTTGTTAAGCTACTGCGACCTCCACCACTCTTCCAAGGGGCATTAAAACCGTCTTGTTAAACCACCCTGTACTCCACAGCTCTTCCAAGAAGCATTGAAATGTTGTTTTTAATTACCTCTAATCTCCACGACTCTTCCAACGGGCATTGCATTTCCTCCTAATATTAGTCAGCTTTTGCTTTTCAATGCATAGGCAAAAACTAAGGGAGACTCGCTCTCCAATAATGGGTAGAAGGTTTTTAGTACGCTGTAATCCACGCCTGTTTCAAGGGGCATTGCAGTTCCTCATAATTTTTGGAAAGCCTTCCATTCACTGCTTAGGCCAACAGTGTACGGGAGACCCAGTTGCTATAAATGGAAAAAAACGGTTTAATTAAGGTCCTCTGACCTCCATGTCACTTCCAAGGGGCAATGGAGTGCCTCGAAATTTTTGGTAGGCATTGCACTCACTGTATGCCCTATAACTGTGTAGCTGAACCGCTCCTTTTGGTACAGAAACATATCCTACAAAACATGTGTGGTTGACTGGCCTGATATTGATGTGAATGGTCCCTGTTCATTCTGCTCTTTCTCCTTTGCCACCACCTCATCCATCATTCATCACCTGAAGCTTTGTTTTAACGGGAGTCATAGTAGCAGGAAAACATCGAGCAATCTACGGAGGAGGTAGGATATGCGCCAAAACGCTGACCACCTCAGGCCTAGCTGCTACTACATACATGTGCTTGCATTCCAAGGAACAGAAAGCTAAGGAGATGGATGGCCTCATGATCATGAATAATTTGTTCGTTGTATAGGAGGCCGACCACTGCTGCTGTCTACCTTCTGAACCTTGTTTTGAAGCCTGATTGACCCAGGACGCGCAATCCTCTATGTCTGGAGGACGTGTTGCATCCCAGTGTCCAACGGTGTCCCGGCTTCCACAATATTAACCCAGGGTGAAGGCGTCAGTGAGATGGACCATCCCTGGCCACATTCACAAGGACTTGCACGGGGATAGTTGCAAGTCTGCATCTTCTGATGCGGCAAGGATCACTTCAGATGGGCACACTTTTAGGCAGTGACCTGGGTGTCAGAGATGCTTCCAGGGGTCTTCCCCATGCTGTTCCCATGTCTTTTTAGCACTGTATGCATGTGTCATACAGCACATGGCCAGATAAGGTTGTAAAATGTTAAAATGACATTTCCCGGTGAATGCATTTGTCACGGTTGAAAGCAATACAAAAGTGCAAAAACGCTTAAACAATGCTACTTGTGAACATAGCCCAAGGTGTGCAGGAATATTTTTGTTTTTGGTTATTTATTTTACCTTATACACAAGGCTTTACCCTGGAAAGGAAGTTCCTTAACATATTTCACAGGAAAACCGTTTCAGTTTCGTTTTTGAACGTTTTATTGTGAGCCCGTAAAAGTGGCTTAAACGTTGTTGACAGCAGTGACCTGGGGGTCAGAAATGCTTCCTGGGGTGATCCCCATGCTGTCCCCATGTCATTTGAGCACTGTCACTATCGTTTTGGGCACTTTTTAGGCTTTCTACAGACTGTCGGGGTGCTGCCGCAAAAATGCTCGGGTCTCCCATAGACTAACATTGGGCTCGTTGCTCGGATCGAGCACCCATGTATCACGGTGAGCTGGGCCCGAGCTTCGAGCACCCGAGCATTTTAGTGATCGCTCAACAATAGTAAGCATCATTTATCTGCATTGCAAGCTCCCAAAGCCTGTTTTCTGTATTAATGTATTTTTCCTACTACTTTATGAATTTAGTTATTAGGGTAAGATCAGACTTACTGGATTTTCAAGTGGAAATTGTGAATAGGTAGAAAAATGGCAATATATTAAAATCCACAGCACCAACTTTATCTGAATGAGGCATTTAAACAGCCCTCCAGTCTCATTACTCTTGTTGTGTGTTCGGCAGTTAACGATCAATGATCTTTATTATTTTACTCATTTTTATAGCCCCATTACTTACATGCCACATTACAGACATTGTGAGCCCCAATGGGGACAGTGATGATGATCTACTGTACATTCCCTATCAGAGTGTGGGAGGAAACCAATGAAAACACGGCGAGAAAGAACAAACTCCATGCAGATGTTATCCTTAAGCTCTTCCTGTTCAGCTCTTGTTCTTCTTCCAGGCTCTGCTGTTGACGGGGCGTGATTGCCTAAGTCATGGTGATTGACAGCCGGCTTCACAGTGGCCTGTCAATCAGCAGGACATCAGCAGTCATGCCCCGTCAGCACAGCGGAAAATAAGCATCTGCTCTGTTATATGATGTTATCGGAAGCCACAGAATGGCCGTGAGAACCCATCCGTGATTGCTCAGAGGATTGGTATCGGACACTACAGTCAGGTATTAGCAACTACCTGCCTGTAAGTTGTGATGCCCATGAAAAGAAAAAAATAGACCCTGATAACCCCATTAATGGGAACCTAGCAACCTAGTGCTAACCACTGAGCCACCATGCTGCCCATCTTGCAGTATGTACTTTATCATCATTCTGCCCGCCTTTTAAAAAAAAATGTCCTACTGGTGAGCTTGTGATGGTATTCTGCTGGTATAAAGCAGTCAGTAAGCGGTGACTGAGCTTCCGGGAAAGGGACCAGTAATAATATGGAGTGTCTGACTACCTCCCTCTGTAAGCACCGTACTCGCAGGTCACAGTCCTGATGGAGCGGAGTTAGAGGAGGCTAGCCGCAATGCAGTAGTGAAATAAATGACAGTCATGTATTGACTTGGATATATTATTTTTGTTGTGTTCATGATCCACTTTTAAAGGGGGGGGGTGTCTTCTGCTGACACTGGTATAGGGGTAATATCCCCCAATTCTGATAATATCCCCCATCCTGGTATATATGCCCCCCCCCCCTTCCTTTTATACATGGTCCCCATCCTGGTATGCCTGGCATCCCTCCATCCTGGTATGCCTGGCATCCCTCCATCCTGGTATGCCTGGCATCCCTCCATCCTGGTATGCCTGGCATCCCTCCATCCTGGTTTGCATGGAACCCCTCCATCCTGGTATGCCTGGCACCTATCATCCCTATCCTGGTGTGCATGGCACCCCTAATCCCTATCCTGGTATGCATGGCACCCCTAATCCCTATCCTGGTATGCATGGCACCCCTAATCCCTATCCTGGTATGCATGGCACCCCTAATCCCTGTCCTGGTATGCATGGCACCCCTCATCCCTGTCCTTGTATGCATGTATCAGCAATCCCCATCCTGGTATGCATGGCACAGCAATCCCCATCCTGGTATGCATGGTACCCCTAATCCCTATCCTGGTATGTATGCCCCTCTCATCTTTATCCTGGCATGTATGGCCCCCTCATCTTTATGCTGGTATGTATGGCCCCCTCATCTTTATCCTGGTATGTATGGCCCCCTCTTATTTACCCTGGTATGTATGGCCCCCCTAATCCTTACCCTGGTATGTATGGCCCCCCTCATCCTTACCCTGGTATGTATGGCCCCCCTCATCCTTACCCTGGTATGTATGGCCCCTTCATCCTTTTTCCTAGTATGCATGGTCCCCGTAATCCCCATCATGCTGCACATAAAAAAAAATAAATATATAAACATTGCTACTCACCTTTCTTCTCTCCTCCAGCGCTGACGCCTGTCTGCCCGCACTGATCTCCCCATGTGAGCCGCGCATGGTGTCACTGCTATGCGCGGCTCACAAGGAGAGATCAGCTGACGGAAGTCACCTCTCCCCGCGCCGGGACTGTGTGCGCGGGGAGCAGTGACTTCATGCTCCTTCATAGCCGGCACACAGCTTAGCCGTGCTGCGGCTCCTGCTGCTGCCGGGTTATCTCGTGTGCCCGCTTATTAAAGGGCATGAATATTCACCCCATCCCCACGCCCATGGGCGTGGAGAGAGGTTAAATATTCATGCCCTTTAACAGCGGGCACAGGCGATTCCGGCAGCAGCTGCGGCTACACTGTGTGCTGCTATTAAGGACCATGAATATTCAGTGCTCCCCATGGGCGTGGGGAGCAGTGAATATTAATTTTCTTTAGCAGCGGGGACAGTGTAGGCTGCAGCAATCGGCTGCTGCCTCCTGTGCCCCTCTCCTCCACCGCTACAGCTCCCCCCAGCACAGTATATATACTCACCCCTCCCCAACATTTGGACTATAAGAATCACCCCCCATTTTCCTCCAAAATTTTGGAGGAAAAAAATGCGTCTTATAGTCTGAAAAATACGGTACTATTCATGGAGGGGATTAGAAATGCACAGGATAAGGCTTGTATAGGGCGCCAGTCACACAGATACATGTAGTGCAACATGCCAACTTGCTGCCTATTAGTGATGCCAAAGCTATTACAGAATTTCCCCAAAAATAAGCCCTAGCATGATTTTACAGGATTTTTGGAGGATGCTTGACATATAGGCCCTACTCCAAAAATAAACCTTAGTTAGTCAGGGCTGGCGTTAGGAGAGGGGAGCAACTGGGCAATTTATCAGGGCCCCTACTCTCTTTGGGGCTCTAAGCATTTCTATTCCAAGGCTGCTTAAGGACCTTTGGTGACATCATAGTCATGTGACCATAATGTCAGCAATGGTTCTTGAACTGTGGGAGCCTAGAGTAACTGAAGAGTAGATAGACTGGTATGTAGGGGGGGAGACTGGACAATTTCTCTAGGTTCCCACTCTGAGGCCCTCAGCGTTTCTATTCCAAGGTTCAGACTACTTAAGGACCTTTGGAGAAATCACTGTCCTATGACCCTGATGTCACCAAAGGTCTTTTAACAGAGGAAGTCTAGAGGAGCTGAGACAGACTGGTATGTATGTGCAGTGTGTGTGTCTGTGTATATTCTTGTGTATGTGCAATGTGTGTGATATGACATGATTATTATATATGGATAAATGAAGACATTCCCTGAAAATAAGCCCTAACCCATCTTTTTGAGCAAAAAATGATATAAGACCTTGTCTTATTTTCTGTAAAAGATGCTAGATCAGGCGGTCTGCCGAGCACTATATATGTGCACCCTACAAGAACAGACACATGGTTTCCACCAACACTACAAAAGCCTGGCTGCATCCTGCAAGGATGGAAAATTATGTAAGGTATTAGTTAATATTTTGACCAAAATATGTAAGCCTGCACCTACGTCAGGGGTCCTCATTGTCTTTCCAGCGAAAAGACAATATAACGTATTGGAAAACCAGATTTAACGCTGGCAGTAAAATGTTTTACCTCATAGAAAGAATAAGGCTGTGTGCCCACAATGTGTTTTTCAAGCATTTATGCTGCGGAATTTCCGCAGTATAAATGCTTCAAAAACGCTTGGTAATCCGCCCCCCATGGTCCCCAATGACAAGCCGCACTTTCAGTGCCCATGGTGCGTTTTTTTCCGCAGCGTTTATGCTGCGCTCAAAAATCTGCAGCATGTCCATTAATTTTGCGGAAGCGCGGCGTAATCGCCGCTATTGACTTGCATTGAGACGCATATAATCCGTGTCAGTACATTTGTACTCACGGATTATATGCGTTTCTATGTGCGGATGGTACCCAGGTCTGGAGTAGAGTAGACTCTCATCCAGACCTGGGTACCATAGAAACTGTAAAAAATAGAATTTAAAATAAAAAATAAGGTTTATACTCACCTTCCGATGTCTTCCCGGTGTTTTGTCTGCTACGTCCAGTGACTTGCAATGTTCGCGTGGTTGTGAAGGACCTGCCATGACGTCACTGAGTCATGTGACCCATCACATGGCTCAATGACGTCACCGCAGGTCCTTCACACCACCGCGAGCAGTGCAAGACACTGGACGGAGCAGACAATACACCGGGAAGACATCGGAAGGTGAGTATAAACTTTATTTTTTTTTGTTTTTCACCATTCTTGTTCTCTTTTTTAACTAACTTGGTCACACTACTATAAATCCATGCCCGTTGCAACAAGGTGGACAAGTTGTCAAGCACTTTTCCAAGTGATGCTAAAATCGCTTGGAAAAGTACTTGATAACCCGCATGCAGAAATGCGCATGCAAAGACGCTTCACAAACGCTTCTACCTGGCGGGAAAAACGCATGTAAAATCCGCATGCGTTTTTCCTGCCAGGGAGAAGCGTAAAAAATATGCAGCATTTCTGCATCGTGGGCACATAGCCTCTGTTATGCACACGCCCGGGCTGAGCGGCGTGTGCGTGTGATTGTAGTGATTCCACTGGACCATGAACCGGAGAGTGCCTGGAGGGGCGTGACTAAGTATCTGGCCGATCCGACCAAGATGGCACGACGGCATACGACGCCAGTGCACCAGGGAGAAACCGGGCAGAGGGACCAGGTGCTACTCCAGGTCAAACTCCGGACACGGGGGTTGACCCACACAGGGATTACTGGATCAGGCTGGTTAGGCTGGCGCACAGACTGGAGGGTATAGGCAGGCACGACTGGTATGCAGGCAGGCGGGTAAAGGCAAGCGCAGCTAGAGTGCAGACAGGGAGGCACTAGCAGGTAGGAACACAGGCGGGATAGGACCCAGTACACACTGGGACTCAGGAACAATACAGGTAGAGGGGTACAGGCAAGCACAGCTAGAGTGCAGACAGGGAGGCACTAGCAGGTAGGAACACAGGCGGGATAGGACCCAGTACACACTGGGACTCAGGAACAGGCAGGTTAGGCTGGCACAGACTGGTGGATATAAGCAAACACGGCAGGTATGCAGATGGGTGGATACAGGCGAGTATGCAGGCAGGGAGGTACTGGCCGAAAGGACGGGCTGGAGCACAGAAAGGTTAAGACCCAGTACAGACTGGGTCACAGAACCGCAGATGCGGTAGACAACCACAGCAGAGAGGGAACGCCCGAAGCGGTGGGCAAGAACAGAGCAGGACGGGGCTGCAGGAGCAGCGAGCACAAGCAGGTCAGGACAGGACTGCCGGAGCAGCGGGCAGAAGCAGGGCAGGACAGGACTGCCGGAGCAGCGGGCAGAAGCAGGGCAGGACAGGACTGCCGGAGCAGCGGGCAGAAGCAGGGCAGGACAGGACTGCCGGAGCAGCGGGCAGAAGCAGGGCAGGACAGGACTGCCGGAGCAGCGGGCAGAAGCAGGGCAGGACAGGACTGCCGGAGCAGCGGGCAGAAGCAGGGCAGGACAGGACTGCCGGAGCAGCGGGCAGAAGCAGGGCAGGACAGGACTGCCGGAGCAGCGGGCAGAAGCAGGGCAGGACAGGACTGCCGGAGCAGTGGGCAGAAGCAGGGCAGGCTAGAACCGCCGGAGCGGTAAGCAAAGGAGTCAGAGCAGGCTAGGCTGAGTAGGGGGGACAGGGCTCTGTTCACACGGAACAGACAGGAAGGGAAAGGCAGAGCCAGACACCCACAGGGTACTAGCAGAGAAGTAGCGAGTGGACCACAAACTCACAAACGGGAGTACAGAGACAACAAGCAGGAGTTAGGTACGAGTTCAGACTCTGCAGAAAAAGGAAGGGAACGGACATAGAGGCAAAACAGGTAAAGGATAGGAGAGAGTTCAGCCTGGAACTGAGTGTACGGAGGAGACCGACACTGCAGCGGAATACAGGAGCGGGTCTGGGAATACGGCCCCCAGAGAGGCAGGACGAACAGGCAAGGTGCGTGTTCAGACAGGACAGACAAGATACAGGAGCAGGTCTAGGTAATCGGTCCCTAGAAGGCAGGAGGAACAGGCTAGGAGCGTGTTCAGACAGGTCAGACAAGATACAGGAACGGGTCTAGGTAATCGGCCCCTAGAAGGCAGGAGGAACAGGCTAGGAGCGTGTTCAGACAGGCCTGGAAATACAGCCTCCAGGATAGGCAGACAAGAGAACACAGAACGGGACCTGGCACCTTCAGAGTGCAAGCACACACTGAATGAAACACTATGCTCAGGCAGGGATAGATGGGAGCAGCTGAGCTATATACCAGGTGACAGACAGCAATAGGCTGAGGACGCACAAGGGGTGTGACCCACAGCAGGTACAAAAAGCAGGAAGTGATCGGGCGCCGCCCTTAAGCAGCAGAAACAGACACAAACAGACAGCATGGAGGGAAGCCAGAGAGACATTCTGGACAGGAGATCAAGTGCGCGCTCTTGCACAGTGGGAGATGGACCACTATGCAAGGACGCCGCCAGGTATGTTACAGCCTCAGCCTCGATCCCATGCTGTCCTGTCTGTATACTTGCTTTTGCTTCATTCTCTGCCCAGGAGCTGTGGTTCCTGCACAGTCAGACAGCCATTACACAGTATACGATTATCTCCACACATTATATTTTTACACATCCAATTGTGGAACTTATTAATCCAATGTATGTTGATTAAAATGTACTTTAATATGACAACCCCTTTTGAACTTGGAGGGACCCTTTACTGCCGTGCAGCAATCATAAATGCCCAAAGGCAAAACCCTCTTGGGGAGGGGAGAATAAGTGAACATGTTTGTTGGTAATGCCTCAGTGTTGTTGGACACGTGCACTTATTGGCACTTGCAGTAATCGTTGTTTATGGCTACTTGTAGCATCTGCACAGTGGAAACCTACCTTACTTAAAGGGGTTGTCCGTACTTGGCCAGTGCCAGTCTCTTGAATGAAATTGGAAAACCCTATACTTACCTCCCACACCAGTGCCGTTCCAGCAGTGTTGGCGCCAGGTCTCTCGGTGCTCACGTGACAATATGAAATCTGCAGCCAATTGGGGGGTGTGATCGTCCACTCTGATGAAATAATAAAGGCAACAGCCGGCGACATAGTGTCATGTGAGTGCCAGGAGACCCGATGCCTAATATTGCTGAAAAGGCGCCAGTGCAGGAGATGAGTATAAGCCTCTCTTATTTAACATGGAGAACTCAGGCATTTAGGATGGGGTTGTCCAAGTAGAACTCTTGTGTATATTATTTAGCCAAAATTAAAATGTACCAAATATCCACATGTGCAAATACCGTATATAAAGCCTTTTACTCCAAATTCCGTTATTTCTCCTCTGATCTCATCAGTGGCCGTTCATTCAAAGCCACAAATTGTTTGTCTATCCTGATATCTTGTGGAACAGCCTGGCCTCACATGGGTTCTCCTCCCTCTTATCTCGGACCCTCAGTATTGACACCCTCACTTTTTTCATGCCCCTACATCTTTATATTTAATGCGGAGAGACTACCAGGAAATGTAGTTTCTGATCACTTGAGTCTTTTCTAATGTGATCGGTTTCATTATACCCTTATACCATCCACAGCAGTATACGAAAAGGAGTGTAGGTGTGAGTTGTGCAGAGGTAGTGGCTGCACCCAGGCACTGATGCGGAAATCCCAGCTCCCCTCTGCCCATTACCGTTCACCAGTTTTATATGTGATGCATGGTGGTTCAGCAGACAGATTCTAGGGCAAAATAACTACTAAATAATGTCATGTTATAATGACAGATCTGTCACAAGCAGTTTTTCAAGTTGTAGAGCAATAACCTGAATCTCCCCAGTTGTTCTTTCATAACCATATTCACCAGCATTCATAACCATAGTCACCAGCATTCATAACCATATTCACCAGCATTCATAACCATAGTCACCAGCATTCATAACCATATTCACCAGCATTCATAACCATATTCACCAGCGTTCATAACCATATTCACCAGCATTCATAACCATATTCACCAGCATTCATAACCATAGTCACCAGCATTCATAACCATAGTCACCAGCATTCATAACCATATTCACCAGCATTCATAACCATAGTCACCAGCATTCATAACCATAGTCACCAGCATTCATAACCATAGTCACCAGCATTCATAACCATATTCACCAGCATTCAAAACCATATTCACCAGCATTCATAACCATAGTCACCAGCATTCATAACCATAGTCACCAGCATTGGCTGCAATTTCATGAAACCTCATTGTGCGCTAAGGGGATAATATATCATCTAGACATATTCAGAGATAAAGCTAAAATACAACACCAATAGCACAGTAATAATGGCGATCATTTATTGAAAGCAATGTAATATATAGAAATTTTTTATTTTTCCATGTATAATGTAGCCAGCAAGGGTGAGTCTATTTTAGCTTTTAATAATTATTTGCTAAAATAAAGTGGCTGACATTACAAATTATTGCCTAAATGGGCACAAAGCTGCCAGTCAGCGAGCAACACTGACCATAGCACTGGATAGGGGAAAGCTGTGGACCCCGTATAGCCAGGTTGACAATCGCACCAAGGACGGCTGTAGATGCCGCAGTTGTGTCCTGTAATTCATGCGTCACATCTCCCAACAAGGATTCCAGAGTTTGGATTTTATGACTTCACTTCTGAATCCACCTGGGGAACGTGGCACAGGGGCCTCATTGCTGCTTATGCTCCATCCCAGTTGGCACAGAGCAGACTGCCAGTGGTCACGTTGGCAGTGGAGCAGCAGCTTTCAGCCCTCTGTAAGTAGGTCAGATACATTGTGTGACTGCTTTGCCGCAGAACAGCACATATAGAGATGGAGGTAATAGGAAGATGTGGAAGAATGTTCTTCAGATTGGCAGGCCAGCCATGCTTGTTACTGATGACATGAAACATGATGATGTTGGCATTTTGAGTGCAGGTAGTAGGAGCTGATGGTACAGAAATAAATGAACTCCAGTAGATAGTCTTGCGTCAAGATACAGGAGGATTAGATGGTATGACGGTATTATGCTGTTTCTCCGCTTAGTGGTAAGTTGTGCTCCATGCTGGACCCACAAACGGGAAACTCGTGAAAATCCTCTGTTCTCTAGCAGGAATTGTCTCGTTCACGCCATCACTGCGCGGTGCTGGGATCTGCTGTCTCATGGTGACATACGGGTTCCTTCCTATAATAACTGGAGATGGCGCTTTTCCTGTCCTTATGTCTTTCCAGTTTATATTTGAAAAGAAGGGGTGCGTTCTGATTTTTCCATTAACCCCTAGCCGGACATAATGGTCTTTGCAGAGTAGTTTGGACATAATGTCCATAGCATCGTGGTCAGTGAGGTTTTCATATGATGGTTCTTCGTACAAGACATTATTCACAATCTCTTCAGTGGTGTCTCCTGGAAATGGTGAGTCTTGGAAAATCATGTCGTACAATATGACTCCAAAGGCGAACCAGTCCACACCTTCACCATAAGCGTCTCCCATGATCATTTCTGGGGCGCCATACCCAGGTGTTCCACTGAAATCTCTGGCATTAAATCTCTTATCAAACTCATATAGAGATAGTCCAAAATCAGTAATTTTTATGTGGCCGTCACCAGTCAGCAGGATGTTATCCGGTTTTAAGTCCCGGTGAATGATGTCATTGCTGTGCAGGAATTGTAGGCCACAAACGATTTCTGCTCCTATAAATCTTACAGGTTCCTTCAGGGGAATGGTACTATATATATAGTGAAGCAGATCCCCTCCACTGGCCAGCTCGGTGACAAAATACGCATGGTTTTCCGTATGAAACGCGGCATGGCAATGGGTTAGGAATCTGCTGTTGTGGCTAAGCTTCAGGACATGGTGTTCTACAAGGCATTCAGGGAAGGAGATTAGGCTTTCTTTCTTAATGATTTTAAGGGCCACACTTTCTTTCCTTATTTTATCAGTGGCCAGCATAACCTTCCCATAACTCCCTTCTCCAAGTATGCCATGGCAGATAAACTTATCCCTGGTGAGAGGGACAGTGGTCTTTATTTTTTTGCTACTGGGGCCACTACATTCACGTGAAATGTCATCTTGACTGGTGGCTGGATCTTCATGATGTTTCCTTTTTCTCCCAGTTCTCTTCTCTTCTGCTGCACTTTCATTACCTTTCAGGTTAATGATCCTGGTTGGACCCAAAGTACTCAGTTTTTTTAGATTATCAGCTCGATTTGTGATGTATCCCACAAGCTTTTCACATCTGTTTTGTACAGTGTCTAGGAAGGAAATATTCTGGGTTCCCTCATTGACAGGTAATACCTGACCAACCTGCCCAGATTTCTTGGAATCCATCTTCCTTATCTTTGCTGGAGGTTCCTGGTTATTTCCAGTGTCTTCTCCATCTGGTGTTTCTTTCCTTTTTCTCTTTCTATTCTCTGTAAAGTCCATGTTGCATCAGGCAACAACAGGGCAATTATCCAAAAACGTATGTAAAATTATCAGAAAATGCAATCCACACGTATATTGTAGTCAAAGCCAACTACAACTAAAGCTCAATGGCTGCAGTCAGTTGTTTATGGAACTTTGTGGAATGTGATGTCACTGTGCCGGTGATGTCACACTCACTGTGATGTCAGCAGATGCATGTGAGTGTTCCATCACTGCTGAACGTGAAAGTCTCAGAAGGGGCGGGGCTTAGTCACCATTGACTATAATGGAGTCTGTTGAGTGGGTAGTATTTAGTGACCTGAAGCTGGAAATCAGTGGGATAAATGACATCAGGATTCAGGAATAAGTTACAGTAGTTTTATATTTGTTTTAATTTATTTTATACAAAAAAAGAGCATGGACCGCACCTCCAAAAAAATCATACATTGATCTAATGCCTCTCAGCAAAAATATACATAACTGAACATGAGGTTCTTAGTTTAACATTCTGATCAGACTGTATGAAGCCCACTGCCACGTCACGGCAAACCTCGTTGTGGGTCCTAACATTTCCTGCCTAAAAGGCGCGGCGCCATGTGCCAACCACCGCTACAGTGAGAATGCACCAGCAGGGCGGGCGGCCTGGTGCCTCACAGCATCCATGCTTCAAGACCGAGTCCCCATGACTCCAGGCCGCGGCGCCCCACAAGCACAAAACCACAGCAACAATGGCTGACACATTGCACCAACACTACATGAAAGGAGCATTGTGACTCACCTTCCTCAAGCTCTCAAGTGAGAGCAAAATAGGCTAGACCCTCTTTGCAGACTCCTGCTAATTAAAATTGCCTGTGCCAAATGGGATGAGTGCTGGTCCAAGAAAGGGAAAAGAATAAGCTGGTTCATTGACGTGGCAGTGGGCTTCACACAGTCTGATCAGAATGTTAAGCTAAGAACCTCATGTTCAGTAATATGTATTTTTGCTGAGCGGCATTAGATCAAATGTATGATTTTTGGAGGTGCGGTCCATGCTCTTTTTTTTTTTTGTATTTATTTTATGTTACATTATTTTGTGTAGGGCTGTGATGATATACATTTTTCAGTTCTTTTGTGTCAAATTTAAAGGAAAATGTGTTAACCACTTCCTGACTGCCCACTGCACATAAACGTCCGCGCTTGCTGGGCTCTGTACATCGCAGATGTTTATGAACGGTCGGCGGTCTTTTAGCGCTCAGGGCCCCCAGGGTCCTGCACCCTGCGATTCCTGTGCAGAGCGATAGCTCTAACAGGTGACATCCTCGAGACCGGATTGGATCAGGTTCCAATAAAGTTAACCCTTTGCTATCTTCTACTACCCCTGGCAAAAATTATGGAATCACCGGGCTCGGAGGATGCTCATGCAGTTGTTTAATGTTGTTGAAAAAAAGCAGATCACAGACATGGCACAAAACTAAAGTCATTTCAAATGGCAACTTTAGGGCTTTAAGAAACACTAAAAGAAATCAAGATTAAAAATGTGGTACTCAGTAAGGGTAATTTTTTTCAGACCAAGCAGAGAGGAATAAATTATGGAATCACTCAATTCTGAGGAAAAAATTATGGAATCACCCTGTAAATTTTAATTTACAAATCTAACACCTGCATCAAATTAGATCTGCTCGTTAGTCTGCATCTAAAAAGGAGTGATCACACCTTGAAAAGCTGTTGCACCAAGTGGACTGACATGAATCATGGCTCCAACACGAGAGATGTCAATTGAAACAAAGGAGATGATTATCATACTCTTAAAAGAAGGTAAGTCATCACGCAATGTTGCAAAATATGTTGGTTGTTCACATTCAGCTGTGTCTAAAATCTGGACCAAATACAAACAACATGGGAAGGTTGTTAAAAGAAAACATACTGGTAGACCAAGAAAGACCTCAATGCGTCAAGACCGGAAACTAAGCAATATGTCTCCAAAACAGGAAATGCACAACAAAACAAATGAGGAACGAATAGGAGGAAACTGGAGTCAATGTCTGTGACCGAACTGTAAGAAACCGCCTAAAGGAAATGAGATTTACATACAGAAAAGCTAAACATAAGCCATCATTAACACCTAAACAGAAAAAAACAAGGTTACAATGGGCTAAGGAAAAGCAATCGTGGACTGTGGATGACTGGATGAAAGTCATATTCAGTGATGAATCGCGAATATGCATTGGGCAAGGTGATGATGCTGGAACTTTTGTTTGGTGCCGTTCTAATGAGATTTATAAAGATGACTGCATGAAGAGAACATACAAATTTTCACAGTCATTGATGATATGGGGCTGCATGTCAGGTAAAGGCACTGGGGAAATGGCTGTCATTACATCTTCAATAAATGCCCAAGTTTACATTGATATTTTGGACAGTTTTCTAATCCCATCAATTGAAAGGATGTTTGCGGATGATAACATCATTTTTCAAGATGATTATGCATCCTGCCATAGAGCAAAAACTGTGAAAACATTCCTTGAAAAGAAGACACATAAGGTCAATGTCATGGCCTGCAAATAGTCCGGATCTCAATCCAATTGAAAATCTTTGGAAGTTGAAGAAAATGGTCCATGACAGGGCTCCAACCTGCAAAGCTGATCTGGCAACAGCAATCAGAGAAAGTTGGAGCCAGATTGATAAAGGGTACTGTTTGTCACTCATTAAGTCCATGCCTCAGAGACTGCTTTAAAGCCAGAGGTGGTGCAACAAAATACTAGTGATGTATTGGAGTGTTCTTTTGTGTGTTTGTTTTTCATGATTCCATATTTTTTTCCTCAGAATTGAGTGATTCCATAATTTTTCCCTCTGCTTGGTCTGAAAAAAATTACCCTGACTGAGTGCCACATTTTTTATCTTAATTTCTTTTAGTGTTTCTTAAAGCCCTGAAGTTGCCATTTGGAATGACTTTAGTTTTGTGCCATGTCTTTGATCTGATTTTTTCAACAGCATTAAACAACTGAATGAACATCCTCAGAGCCCGGTGATTCCATAATTTTTGCCAGGGGTTATAGATGCTGTGATCCATAGCGATCACGGCACATAGAAGAGAGGGAGAGGCAGTTGTGCACTCACCTTTGACGGCCTCCGAGATAAGGTCTGACGTGGTCATGGCAGCCGGAGATCACATGATGACCTCCGAGGCTGCCAGGTACGGTGGCCTGTTAGGCTCAGCCATCAACGGAGTCTAACACGAGATCTACCAGTGTAAAACTGACATCCGGTCTCATGCAATGCAATACATGTGTATTGCATTGCATGAGACCTGTGATGATAAAAATATTCCCATAGAGGGACTAAGTGAGAAAGTTAAAAACAGAAAGTTTAAAAATTGGGTCACTTGAGGGGGATTCAGCTCTTCTAGTGCTTAAGGGCTCTGTATACGTAGTCCGCAAACTATTCTACAATAATTTGTTCTCCAAAAGCGAAATAGTGCTCCTTCCCTCCCGGGTGTCGCCGTGTGCCTAAGCAGTACTGTACAGCCACATATGGGATATTGCCACGTTCAGCAGAAATTGTGTGATACATTTCGGCACCATTTTTACCCATTGCCTTGTGTGAAAATGTAAAATCTGAGGCTAAAACTAATTTTTTTTGTGGTAAAAATAGAATTATTTTTTTCTTCGCTGCCCAATGGTATAAATTTCTGAGAGTCACATGTGGTGTCAGTTTGATCACTGCATCCGTAGAGGAATTCATTGAGAGGTGTAGTTTATAAAATGGGGTCACTTATGGGGGTTTCCTGCTGCTTTAGGACCTCAGTCTCTCCCAGTGGGTCATGGCACCTGCAAACCACAACAGTAAAATCTGCACTGTAATATGACAATTTTTCCCTTCTGAGCTTTGCACTGTGCCTGAAAAGTAGGCTTCCAGTATCCATTGTTTCAGATGCTGCACATCTCGTATCTTGATGGTCTGGTGTGGTATATGGGGTACAAAGATAGTGGGGCCATTCTTCATCAGTGGAAACCTCAATGCCACTGGATATCTGAAATTGCTACACGATGATGTGTTGCCCTCTTTATGCACTGAAGATGGCACGTTCCCTGAGTTTTTCCAACAAGATGGTGCACCACCACATTATGGGTGTCAGGTCCGAGCATTCCTACATGAACAGTTTTCTGGAAAGTGGATTGGTTGTTGTGGACCTGTTGAATGGCCACCAAGGTCTCCCGATCTGACCCCCTTAGATTTTTATCTTTGAGGTCATCTGAAGGCAATTGTCTATGCTGTGAAGAAATGAGATGTGCAGCATCTGAAACAACGGATACTGGAAGCCTGTGCTAGCATTTCTTCTGCAGTGTTGCTATCAGTGTGTCAAGAGTGGGAGAAGAGGGTTGCATTGACAATCCAACACAATGGGCAGCACTTTGAACACATTTGATAAGTGGTCATAAACTTGTAAAAAACTCATGAAAGAATAAAGTTACGTTAAAACCAAGCACATCATTGTTTTTCTTATGAAATTCTCAATAAGTTTGATGTGTCACATGACCCTCTACCCATTGAAAAAAATTAAGTTGAATCCAAAATGGCCAACTTCAAAATGGCCGCCATGGTCACCACCCATCTGGAAAAGTTTTCCCCTTCCCTTATACTAATGTGCCACAAACAGGAAGTTGATATCACCAACCATTCCCATTTTATTTAGGTGTATCCATATAAATGGCCCACCCTGTAGTTTTAATCCTTCTAACTTCCTAACCAAAAAAAATTGTTTAAAAAATTGTGCAGATGTAAAAGAACTATTTTGTGTGACCTAACTCTCTGGTTTAAGGGCATAAAAATTAAAAGTTTAAAAATTGCAAAATTTTCCCAATTTTGCCAAATTTCTGATATTTTAAAAAATAATCTAGTTACCATATTTTTCGGACTATAAGATGCACCAGACCATGACCATAAGACACACCTGGGTTTTAGAGAAGGAAAATAGAAAAGAAAATTTAAGCAAAAAATGTGGTCATGATGCTCTGTTAAGGGGGATGGGGTCTGCCGCTCACACTGTTAAGGGGTAATGTCCCCCAATTCTGTACTAATATCCCCCATCCTAGTAAATATGCCCCCATCCTTCCTGTTATACATGGCCCTCATCCCCATCCTGGTATGCATGGCACCCCTCATCCCCATCCTGGTATGCATGGCACCCCTCATCCCCATCCCGGTATGCATGGCACCCCTCATCCCCATCCTGGTATGCATGGCACCTCTCATCCCCACCCCGGTATGCATGGCACCCCTCCATCCCGGTATGCATGGCACCCCTCCATCCCGGTTTGCATGGCACCCCTCCATCCCGGTATGCATGGCACCCCTCATCCCCATCCTGGTATGCATGGCACCCCTCATCCCCATCCTGGTATGCATGGCACCCCTCATCCCCATCCTGGTATGCATGGCACTCCTCATCCCCATCCTGGTATGCATGGCACCCCTCATCCCCATCCCGGTATGCATGGCACCCCTCCATCCTGGTATGCATGGCACCGCTCCATCCCGGTTTGCATGGCACCCCTCCATCCCGGTTTGCATGGCACCCCTCATCCCCATCCTGGTATGCATGGCACCCCTCATCCCCATCCTGGTATGCATGGCACCCCTCATCCCCATCCTGGTATGCATGGCACCCCTCATCCCCATCCTGGTATGCATGGCACCCCTCATCCCCATCCCGGTATGCATGGCACCGCTCCATCCCGGTATGCATGGCACCTCTCCATCCCGGTATGCATGGCACCTCTCCACCCCAAAATTTTGGAGGAAAAAAGTTCGTCTTATAATCCGAAAAATACGGTATATCTAGAAAAAAAATTACTACTATCCTGACTACTATCATGAAGTACAATATGTCACAAAAAAACAATGTCAGAACCACTGGGATATGTTGAAGCGTTTCAGAGTTATTACCTCAAAAAGTGACGCTGGTCAGAATTGAAAAAAATTGGCCTGATCACAAAGGAAAAACTGGCTCTGGCGCGAAAGGGTTAAATCTATAAGTTTAAAAAATATCTATTTCTGCTCTTTTTATTAAAAACACAAAATTCTACTGTGGAAGGGCTAAGAAAATGTACTTGTGAACAAATCTTTTGCAAATTACCCAGATATCAAGAGTTTCCAAAAGGTAATTCTGCCCAACTATGGTACATTGGGTAGTAAGAAAAGGGGAGTCAGTGTTTCGCAGGTCTATATTACAGCTCCACAGGGTTTATTACCCCTCTCCCAGGACCTTGTAAGGTGAGGCTCCATAGCTAAGCTACAGTATGGAGATTGGTGACCCCATATCTGGGCAGATGAGTTCATTACAGCTTCACACAGATCTTTACCCGGCGTTTCTAAGCTTCTGAGTAGCAACCTGACTAGTAATATTATTATACAAGATTTGATCATTTATTACATAGTTTGTAAAGCCGAATAAAGACTTGCCTCCATCAAGTTCGACCTGTTAGTCCTGTAATTGCTACAGTTGATCCAGAGGAGGGCAAAAACCCCAAATGATTTAGCCAATCTTCACCTGAGGAAAAATTCCCTCCCGACTCTGAAACCAGCAGTCAGAATAAATCCCTGTATCAACCTACTATTTTATTTTATTTTTAAGTATATGCTGAAATCTGCCTGGTATCTAAAAATGCATCCAGTCCCCGCTTGAACTGGTGTAGTGAATCCGACATTACCGTCTCCTCACTCAGTGAATTCCATATTCTCACTTCTCTTACCGTAAAGAACCCCTTCCTATGCTGGTGCTGAAACCTTTTCTCTTCCAGTCTTAGTGAATGCCCTCTTGTTACCGTAATATCCCTCTTTTTGAATAAATCCCGGGCAAGGTCTCTATACTGTCCCCTAACATATTTGTACACATTTATTATGTCCCCCCTCAACCTTCTCTTTTCCAGGCTGAATAGTCCTAGTTTTGCCAACCTCTCTGGGTATTGCAGTCCCTCCATTCCCTTTATTAATTGTGTTGCCCTCCTTTGTACCCTTTCAAGCTCATTTATATCCTTTCTATATATTGGGGTCCATAACTGAGCACAGTATTCCAAGTGTGGTCTGACCAGTGCTTTGTACAGTGGAAGAACAATGTTCTCATCCTTTGCAGCTATACCTCTTCTGATACATCCCATTACCCTGTTTGCCCTTACAGCAGCGGCCTGACTTTGGGCACTCCAATTTAGTTTGCTATCAATCAAGATGCCCAAGTCCTTCTCCATCTCTGAATTCCCCAATGATTTCCCATTCAGTGAGTACTGGTGACTTCCATTTTTCCTTCCCATATATATGACCTTACATTTCTCCTCATTAAACCTCATTTGCCATTTAATGCTCCACCTACCCAGTTTATCCAAATCCCTCTGTAGGTCTGCACTGTCCTCTTTTATATTAATTGTTTTACATAACTTTGTGTCATCTGCAAATATTGACATTTTACTATTTATCCCGTTGACTATGTCGTTAATGAAGATATTAAATAACATTGGGCCTGGTACAGACCCCTGTGGTACCCCACTAGTGACGCTTACCCAATCTGAGTATATTCCATTTATAACCACCCTCTGCCTTCTATCCTTTAGCCAGTTAGCTACCCACTTGCAAACATTTTCCCCCAGCCCCATCATTCTCATTTTGTATACCAACCTATTATGTGGCACGCTATCGAACGCTTTTGCAAAGTCTAGATACACGACATCCATTGGTTCCCCCTGATCTAATCGAGAGCTAACCTCCTCGTAGAAGTCAATCAGGTTTGTTTGGCAGGAGCGATTCCTCATGAATCCATGTTGGTTCGGGGTTAAAAGATTATTAGCATCAAGATGCTCCGTAATTGCCTCTTTAATGAAGCTTTCAAAAATTTTGCCCACAACGGACGTCAGACTCACCAGCCGATAGTTTCCGGCGTCACTTTTTGCTCCCTTTTTGAATATTGGCACTACATTTGCCTGTCGCCAATCAAGTGGTACAGACCCAGTCTCAACAGAGTCCTTAAATATAAGATATAACGGTCTGTCTATCACATTACTTAGTTCCCTTAGTACCCGTGGGTGTATGCCATCAGGTCCTGGTGATTTGTTTATTTTAATGTTACTGAGGCATTTCTGTACCCCAACTTGGGTTAGATTAGTCATACTTAGTGGAGGATTAAGCTTGTCACTTCTCATTTCGCCTGTTAGTTCTATTTCCTTTGTGAAAGTTGTCGAAAAAAAATTATTTAATAGGTTAGCTTTATCCTCATCTTTCTCTATGATTTTGCCTTCATGACTTTTTATCGGTCCAATATTATCCGATTTAATCCTTTTACTATTTATATACGTAAAGAACAGTTTGGGATTTGATCTACTTTCCCTAGCAATACGTCTCTCTGTTTCCTCCTTCGCTATTTTTATTTGTTTTTTACAGGTTCTCGTTTTTTCCTTGTAACACATTAGTGCCTCCTTACTGTTTTCCTGTTTTAATCTCTTGAATGCCTCTTTTTTTGCTATTTAACGCCCCTTTTACGTTCTTGTTCAACCATATTGGTTTCCTCTTATTTCTGGCCCTTTTATTCCCATACGGTATATACCTCTCGCACTGAGTATTCAGAATTCTTTTGAAGGTTTCCCATTTACTATTCGTATTCCTTTGATTAAGAACTTTGTCCCAGTCAATAAGTTGAAGGTTTTCTATCAGCTGATCAAACTTCGCCCTCCTAAAGTTTAATGTTTTTGTTGTTCCCTTATTGATAACCCTACTGAAGGGCATTTTGAAATTGATAATATTATGATCGCTATTACCTAGGTGCCCCCCTATCTGTACCTCAGTTATTCTATCAGGCCTATTAGTCAATATTAAGTCCAACACGGCCTTCCCTCTCGTTGGTTCCTGCACTAGTTGGGAGAGATAATTATCCTTAATATTTGTCAAGAACCTTTTTCCTTTCTGAGATCTACAGGTTTCTGTTTCCCAGTCAATATCCGGGTAGTTGAAATCCTCCATTACAATCACTTCATTATGTTTTGCTACTTTGTCTATTTGTCCTAATAGCAGACTCTCATTCTCCTCTGTTATATTTGGTGGCTTATAGCAGACCCTCAATAATATTTTATTATTATTTTTTGCCCCCTCTATCTCTACCCACATGGACTCGACCCCCTCTTCTCCCTCTCCTATATCTTCCCTTAGTCTGGGCTTTAGACATGACTTTACATATAAGCAGACTCCTCCGCCTTTCCCCTGTTTCCGGTCCCTTCTAAATAAACTATAATCCTAATAAATTTACCGCCCAGTCGTAGCTATCATCTAGCCAAGTCTCTGTTATACCTACGATGTCATACCTCTCCTCCGATATAAGCGCCCGCAGCTCATTCGCCTTATTGGTCAGGCTTCTTGCGTTGGTCAGCATGCAAGATAAAATTTTGGGGTTATTTAGCTTCCTATTCTTCTCTAGCGATCTAACTGTACTATCCTCACCCCCCTCTCCACCCTCATTATATTCACTTCTCCCCTTCCCCCTTGCTTGCCTCACATCCCACCTATTTCCTTGGTCCCCCCCCCCGTCTCTAGTTTAAATACTCCTCCAACCTATTAGCCATCTTCTTCCCCAGCACCGCTGCACCCTCCCCATTGAGGTGCAGCCCGTCCCTACGGTAGAGCCTGTAGCCGACTGCGAAGTCAGCCCAGTTCTCCATGAACCCAAACCCTTCTGCCTTGCACCAACTCTTTAGCCACTTATTCACCTCCCTAACTTCCCGTTGGCGCTCCTGTGTGGCTCGCGGGATTGGTAGTATTTCTGAGAAAACTACTTTGGAGGTCCTTGCCCTAAGCTTCCTACCTAGGTCCATGAAATCATTTTTAAGGACCCTCTATCTACCACTCACTTTGTCATTGGTGCCGATGTGGACCATGACCGCTGGGTCTTCGCCAGCCCCACCCAGTAACCTGTCAACCCGATCCGCGATGTGCCGGACTCGAGCGCCAGGGAGGCAGCACACCGTTCGGCGATCCCGGTCTTTGTGACAGATTGCCCTGTCTGTCCCCCTAATAATAGAATCACTCACTACCGGGACCTGTCTTGCCTGCCCTACACTTCCCCCCTCCCCCTCATTACTGGAGCATACACTCCCCCGGCGGTCAGAGGATCTGTCGTGCTCCAGTAATGCCGGTTCTGAACCAGCCTTCCTATACTTCTTCCCTCTATCCCTCCTAACTGTTATCCAGCTCCCTGCCTGTTCAGCCTGCACTTCCCCTCTATGCTCCACTCCCAGTATTGACCCACTGAGTGTCTGCTCGGTGAGCAGCTAACTCCGTTCCATGTTGTCGATGCTCCTCAGTATCGCTATCTGAGCACTTAGATCCAGAATTTGGGCTTCCAAGTGCACGATATGCTCACATCTCTCGCAGCAGTATGGATCCTCGAGCGGTAGCTCACGGAATGCATACATTGCGCAAGATGTGCACTGCACGGCTCCGGCCAAGATGGACGCCATTCTAAATATGGGGATACAGTCAGTATATATATACAAGTACAAAACACAATTATTTATATATAGGTGTATGGACGGGGATCAATTAGGGATGTGCAAGTGTATCAATTAGATATCGGCGGGGGATCAGTTAAGTATGGACGGGGGATCAATTAAGTATGGACCGGCGACTCAGCTGAATAGGTCAGGTGGATTAATTAAGTATGGATGGTGTGTCAATTGACTATGGGCTGGGGATCAATAAATATGGGCTGGGGAAATAATTAATTGTGGACAGGGGAATCAATCAATTAATTATGGACAGGGGGTTAATTAAATATGGATGGGGATAAGGCAAATAAATAGGGACTGGGGGATCAGTAAAAGTGGACAGGGGGAATCTATTAAATATGGACAAGGGGGATCAATTGATTATGGACTGGGGGGGTCAATCAGTTAAATGTGGTCGGGGATCAATTTAATATGGACAGGGGGGTCAATTTAAATGTCAGGGGGATCAGTTAAATATGGACGGGGGGTTATCAGGGGATCAATTTAAATATGGACGGGGGGTGATCAATTAAATATGGTCTGGGGGATCACTAAAGATGGCCTGGGGAGTTGTATTAAATATGGATAGGGGGGAGATCGATCAAATATGGACAGGGGATTAATTTAAATAAGGCCGGGGGGGGGAGCACTTAAATAAAATACAATTACAATACAAATACAGTACAATACACGCTCGGGTTCAGTAGGGCCTCTTATCGCGGCCTCCTGCCCCTCACTCACCTCCTCTAGGGACGCTGCACGCTATCACAGCGCGCTCGCCCCTCCGGTCGCCTCTTACCGGTCCTCCTGGTCACCACCACCTGGCGCCCTCCGCCGGCCGGCGCTGCACGATATCACAGCGCTCTCTTGCGCTCGTTCCTCCGGTCGCCTCCTACCGGTCCTCCCGGTCCACTTGGTCACCTCCGCCTGGATCCCTCGCCAGAGGGCCGCGAGCCGAGTCGGACCACGCCGCACGCCGCTCACCACAGCCACACCACAGCCCACGTGTTCACACCCCGCGAGCGCTCTCACTTCCGGTCACCTCCACGGTAGCGTTTAGATTGACTGGCCGGGCAGATCTGGCATTCTGCAGACTGGAAAAGCTGGGGAACAACCATTATATAAAATATGAAAAAATAGGAAAATATTAGCAATGTTCTGTAATGGTTAATTTTTACATAACACTGGTTCAATTCACTTGATATTAACCCGTTCATGATCTTGTGATTTTCTATCTTTGCACTTTAGTTTTTTTTCTCCTCTTTTTTCCAGAGCCATAACTTTTATATTTTTTCAATATAACCAAGGGCTTGTTTTTTGCAGGACAAGTTGTACTTTTGAATGACACCATTTTTTTGAAGTGCTACTTTAGTGAAGTAAAAATAATAAATTTAGGATTTTTTATCTTCGTTATTTTTTTATAGACTTTACATTTATCATATTGCGGGCTACAATTAAGATAGAGATGGGAGAGGCAGCATTTTGTTCAGAATTGTACAGGCTTTAATTCGACATGTCTTAACCAAGTTTGTTATTTTGTTTTCGAGGAGTCAAATTCTAAATTTTGATGGGCGATTTCGGGAAAACTGTGTTTTGTAAAAAAAAAAATAAAAAAAATGCGTATGTGTTACTTGTGTTATTGGTTACATTCCTTCAGGGATTCAAGTTGGTATTTCTGTAGGATCATATTTTGTTGTGTGATTTTCTAAATACAGTCTCATCCTAGTCATAGGTTTAATGCTAAACTAAAAGAATCAATATTTTAACACCTTTTTAATATACAGTTATACATGTAACAACTTTTTTTTTATTATTACTTCACTAGACATTTCCTTTTTCCAGTTTAAAAAAAAATAATGAAAAAAAATACAGTAAAATCGTCCAGCGATAAAATAAAACATTATGAATTAGTCTGAACAATTAATAGTACGTCTTTACACTGATCTTTTCTCAATAATTTGTTCTCTCTTCTGGGTGAAATGTAATCTTGTCCACAATATCTTACTAACAATGGCCGTTTCCTTTTGTGTCAGTATGTACGCCTGTTATGGGGTTTGGGTCCTCTTGTGTTAATATCTGATTTTTGGTTACTTTCAAAATGTCTGCTTTCTTGGATACACAAAGGATGGTGATGGACCAGAAGGTGCAGAAAAATGACTTTACTTCTTCATTGTCCTAGTCTTTGGAGAGTCCATTAGCCAGCAGCCACCAGTGCTGATCATACTCACAGGTCACATATCCAGTTATATCATCCATCGCCAATCTTGTGCCACCTTCAATCACTTCATGGACTTCACTGTCATTTCTGGATGAAAAAATCCTTGTTTATATTTTTGTTTCACTACATGGAATTAAAGTGTGGTATTGCTTAGTTCCTTTGATGGGTTCTGCTTTATGTAACCAATGTTTTAACAAACTTTCCTCTTCTTCTTAGTCCTGGTTTGTACAGTATGTGAACTGGATGTTAGGAATATTTTTCTCACTCAGTTGGAAAAGTTGCATGGGTGTTAAAATTTGGTCTGAATGTGGTCTATGGAGGCTAGCTTGAGCTGCTAGACATTTCACCGTGCCTCCTAAACCATCACATACACCTTTTGCCAGGAGCTGAATAGCAAAAAAGTGCCATTCAGCTTTCACTCCAAAATGTTTCTTGTGATGGCATACAATTATAAGGTTTCTCCTATTTTTATACTGTGCAGAAGAGTCATCCGAGGAGTAGTAGACCTTGCTCAAACTTGTTAGGATGTCAGTTTTATCACTGAAATCAAATTTTTTTGGAACAAATGAACAGCTGTTGAATCGTGAAGTAAGCACTCAGACATAAAATACATAAGTGTAGTTCTGATATCTGACTGTAAGCAGAGTCGGCTTATTAGTAATAAGTTATTACTATTCAGCTAAGCAGACAACAGACCGGATGCTGCACTTATCGCACAGGGCGCTGAGGGAGACATTGCACGGACCAGCCCCTGAAAACAGCATCACTGATGGGCGGCAAACAAAGCAGGGGAGAGTAGGGATGTCCCAGTCCCCTCCTTTTCAATGATCTTCGTTTCAGTGTGGAAAGGGAAGTGACAGCAGTTTCCACATTTTTGGGTTCACTGTTAAGCCCACGGCTGTGTGCAAATCCACTACTGATTGTACCTGGGACAAGTTGGTATGCCACTTGGTACTAAAGGTAATATCCTCCAAATACACCGATACATACTTCTGATAAGGCTCTAACACTATGTCCAGCAGCCTCTGGAACATGGCTGAGGCTGCATGTAACCCAAAAGGCAAGACGACCTAGTGATACAGACCCTCCGGCGTTATGAAGGCTGACTCTGTCCGAGGCACCTGCCAGTAACCCGTGGTGAAGTACTGGGCCTGCCCCAGTCTCTCAATCAGCTCGTCCACCCAGGACATTGAATAAAGGTCAAATTTCAACACTTTATTACATTTTCAGAAGTCGTTACAAAATCATAACGATCCGTCCAGCTTCAGAACCAGTTACAATGGGGCTAGCCCGCTCCCTCCTGGACTCCTCGATAACTCCTAGCTGGAGCATTTGTTTTTCCTCAGCTGCGATGGCTTGTGTCTGGGCCTCTGTGACAATGTTATGTTGGATCACAGATGTTCGGCCAAGCATTTCTGAAAATTACGTCCGTATTCCGCAGCACCAATTTCTGAGTCTCCCGTCGCTTCTGTTTAGAGAGTGTGTCACTTATATTTACCTCTCCCCTGGCCATTGTCGGAGGGTCCCCAGACGATACGACCGGAGTCTCATCCGTAATCATACATTCCCAGTCTTTCCTTGCTTATAGCAAATTTACGTGATATAGCTGTTTGGGTTTTCTCTTCCCAGGTTGATATACTCTCTAATTTATCTCCCCAACCTTTTCCCGGACTTCATATGGCCCTTGCCACTTGGCCATGAGCTTACTTTCTGCTGGGGGCACTAAGACTAATACCTGATCCCCTTGGACATTGACCATGCCAGGGGTGCAACAAAGTGCCATTAGTTGCATAAGGATTAAAAGTGAATTTAGGCTGTGTACCCACGATGTGTTTTTCAAGCGTTTTTGCTGCGGAATTTTCCGCAGCGTAAACGCTTGGGAAACGCATGGTAAGCCTTCTGCCATGGTCCCCTATGCAATTCCGCACTTTCAATGCCCATGCTGCGGATTTTTCTGCAGCGTTTATGCTGCTCTCAAAAATCCGGAGCATGTCCATTAATTTTGCGGAAGCGCTGCGTTTTCGCCGCCATTGACTTGCATTAGAACGCGCCAATTCTGCAAGACTGCTTCTGTACATGCTTAATTGGCGCGTTGTAATGTGTGGATGGTGCCCGAGTGTGGAGAAGAGAAGACTCTCATCCACACCCATGTACCATAGAAACTGTAAAAAAAAGAATAAAATAAAAAATAAAGATTATATTCACCTACCGACAGTCCCCGGTCTCCTTCCCTGTGCTTGCCAGCAGACTGAAGGACCTGCGCTGACGTCACAGTCATGTGACAGCAGGTCTTTCAGTGCAGTGTCCCGCGATCAGCTGGCAGCCAGGAAGGAGCGCAGCAACACACGCCGGGCCATCGGAAAGTAAGTATCAAGGTTTATTTTTTTATTTTTAACCATTCTCTCAGGTCACACTATATAAATCCATGCTGTTTGCATGGATTTATATAGTGTGACCTAGTTGTCAAGCACTTTCCAAGTGATGCTAAAATCGCTTTGAAAGCGCTTGTCAATCCGCATGCGGAAACGCATGTGAATCCACATGTATTACGCTGGAAAAACGCATGTACAATCCGCATGCGTTTTTTCTGCCAGGGAGATGCAGAAATGCTGCAGAAATTTTCTGCTTCATTTCTGCATTGTGGGCACATAGCCTTAATGTAAATGATTAAGTAGCTGAATTTCCATTTTGGGGTAACACTCCTTTTGAGAGATTCCTTGCAGTTACTTTGCATGTTGATTTACTTTGTAAGGACACAAGTGCACACATTTCAGATTTTGTCACCTTTTTTCTGTGCAGATTTGTCACAAAACCTAAAGGGTTTCCCGATGCCAGGAAAGTGACTGAGAATCCTGACGTCTCCTGCACATGTTACTTATTTGTGACTTGCAGGTTTGGTGAAGATATAATTCTGCAGGATGTCAATTCTGTCAGCGTTTTTGCTGCAGATTTCACCCACACTGATGAGTGGGGAAAAACTTCACCTATTTACAGCATTTTCCAGACAAGAGATGGAGAAACCAAAAGCTTAATGTGTGCACACAGCCTAATAGACGTCATTACTAGTGTTGAGCGAGCATGCTCGACACTGCTCGTTACTCGCCCGAGCATCTCACTACTCGGGATGTTCGGCGAGCACCGAGCATTTCCGGGTTACTCGGGCGGGAGCTCGGGTCTCCGCCCTGCATGTTTGGCGCTCTTTACAGAGACAAGTGTGACACCCCAGGGGTCTGGTTGTCACAGTGATAGAGCTATTACGTCTGAGAGCAGGTGGGAGGTCCTTTGGTCAGGGATCCTGTGCATGCCACACCTCCTGCCCAGCCTTGGGAGGGGAAGAACTTCCCCTGTATAAACCCGGGGCTGAGGCAGAGTTAGTGAGTCCAGGAAGAGTAGAGACAAGAGCAGCATAGGAAGCAGCAGAGTCACAAGGAGTCAGGGGCTGGCAGCTAAAGAGCTCGCCCTGACTAAGAAGATTCTTTACCGGACCCGGAGTCCGAGGCTGTGGGGACTAACTTCTACCCAGCAGCAGAATCCGTCAGGCAGGGGATTTCAGGTCCCCTGGCCCAGAAGCCCGAAGGCCCGGTCACACGCGTGGGACCAGCACCGCCATCGTGGAGCGGAAGCCATTAGAAGGCCCCGAGTCACCGGCCATACGGGTGAGCACCACACGGTACACTCAGGGACGTGGGCTACTTACATCAGCTTCTAGCAAGGTAGCCAGAAGAGTACAGTCAGCTTGGGAGGCCTACAACTACGCCTGGCCAGGGGAGATCCCATCTGCTCAAGGACTGACCAGGCCCCGTTCGCTAGCAAGTACTCCGGGAGGGTCTATCGTTGTTACCAGTAAAGACCCTGAACGCTACCATACCGTCTCTGAGTGGTTCCTGCTACCCCCATCATCCACGTCGGCTGCCCTGAGGCCATACCCCTCCCGTTGGGGGTTATACTATCACGCTGCACCATCCTTCCACCGGCCTCAGCGGTCTGCCCTGCAGCAGCAGCCCCCTGGCTGCATTCAACGGGTGGCGTAGTCATCAACCGTTTTCTACCGCTAACAGACTGCCGTCCAGTTTGACTCCCTGGGCACGGACCGGGTCACCGCCACGAGACTACAACCCTAAACAGATCCGGCTCCGGGTAAGCTCCCGCGTGCGCAACGCAGCGCGACACAGGCCCAGGGGCGCGTCAACTTTGGCGTAGTCGGCAGGATCACGTGCCCGCAACCACCGGGTACTGCGTGCCTGAAAAGCAAAGACTGTTCAAACTTACCAGTGGTGAAGATTCCCGCCATCCGGCGCCATCTTCAGCCTTCTTCCCGCCATCGGTGAAGTTTCCCGCCATCCGGCGCCATCTTCAGCCTTCTTCCCGCCATCCGTGGAGTTTTCCCGCCATTGGACGCCATCTTGAGGACGCCGCGCGGGAAGAAGAGGGGCGTGGACTCCGAAAGCGCGCGAGAACTGAAGCCCCGCCTCACGTCCGGACGTTGCGTAAGGTCCTGGAAGGAGCCCAGCAGACGCCGACGTCACAGGAGCGCGACGGAAGGTCCTCAACCCTGACGATCCACTGCGGAGCCGCGGCCTACGGAAGAGGATCATCGCAAGGTAGGCCACGGTCCACTAGGGGGGAGGAAGATGTCGGATACGGAGGAGAGCTTCACTACCTCGACCCCCGCCAGCGCCACCGCTGCTGCAGTTATGCCCTTCACCATGCCATATATCCCGGGAGCAGCTTGGCTACCCCAGTACTCAGGGGAGTCACATACCCTGCATGACTTTAGAGAAAAGCTGGATAGCCTCTTCCAGGTGTACCCCCTCACAGAAGAGCAAAAAGTGAGCATCCTGGTGGCCCAACTAATCGGGGCAGCCAAAAGAGAAGTAAAATCTTGGCCACCTGGGAGGAGGACTGTCGCAGAGATACTAACCCGGCTGAGGGACACCTTCGATACCCGCACCTCAGCCGAGATCAAGCTTAGATTCTACGGGTGCAAGCAGCGAGCGCATGAGAGTATAAGGGACTATGCACTAAACCTACAAGAGGCCCTGAGGGCCATAAAGCAGACCGACCCTGATGGGGTGGGAAACGAGGACAGGCTGTTGACTGAACAATTTATAGAGGGTTTATATTGCAATGCCCACCGAACCCAGTTGCGGGCAATGGCCTTACAGGATCCCCATCTGGACTTTGCACAGTTCAAGGATAGAGCTATCCGGGTGCTCCGAGAACCAGCACCGGGTGGCGTTGTGACCCACAGGCGCCCAGCTATTACTTACCACCAGGAGGCGGCGCCCTTGTCGGCAGGGCCTGTGGGAGCTGATGCGCAGGCTTTGGACAATGACCCGGCTCCAGACCTACACCATCAGGTCCAAGAGCTAGTTAAGAGCGTTGCTGCGCTAACCCGAACTGTGCAGTCTTTACAGGTTTCCACTCCAGGGAAGATCCAGCTGGCATCCGGACCGGAGGACATCCCGTGGCGTCGACCAAGGAGGACCCCACCGGCCAGAGGAAGACCCAGTGACCGATACAGCGAGGACGGACGACCCATCTGCCGCCGCTGCAATCAACCCGGACATATGGAAAGGTACTGTTCTTTAAACGGGCACAACCTGGGGTAGAGGGCCAACCCCCAGGAAAAAGATCACCAGGCCCATCGAACTGGCGCGACAGATATGTGGTAGGACGTCCAGTCTTGCCTGTGGTACTGGATGGCATTCCCATGAGTGCCCTACTGGACACCGGGTCACAGGTCACCACCATCCCGTACGTGCTCTTCAAGCAGTACTGGAATGACTCGGATATTACCCGCTACCCTGACGACGACTTGAGTATCATCGCCAGCAATGGTCAGCCCGTGCCACAGATCGGATTTAAAGAGGTGACCATCAAAATTGGTAGAGTCGAACTGGCCGCACAGGGACTGATCATTGTAGACATTGACAAACATGAGAGTCACCCAAAGATAACTCTAGGAACTAATGTAATTGAAAATTGTCTTGCAGAGGTGATTTTCCTTTTACAGCAGGTTGCCAAGAATGCCAGCTCCGGCGAGCAGCGGGTGCTCCAGAAAGAGATCCGGGCACTGATGCAACGGCAACAAGTGGAACTCTCCGGCGGTGAGATTGGTAGCGTAAGAATGTGTGACCCTTTTCCTATTGCCATGCCCCCAAAAAGTGAAATGATGATTTGGTGCCGGGCAGCTATTGGTCTGAGAGGTAGAGATTACCAGGCAATGGTAGAACCAGTTTACTCAGATAGTAGGCCCACCATTTTGACAGCACGGGGGGTGGTCAATGTACGCCATGGGAGGGTGCCCGTTCGCATAATAAATATCGGGGAGAGGGAAGTGTACCTGCCCCGGTATGCCACGCTAGCCAAATTATATACCACTAATCAAAATTCTATACAATCTGTGGAACCCTTGCCTCCATCTCACCCGGAGGAAGGTAACGGCTCTAAGAAAGACATGGAGGACTGGTGTCAGCAACTACATCTGGGTACTGACTCCACTCCCTCACACCAGAAACAAGGAGTCTATCGGGTGGTTCAAGAGTATGAGAGAGTGTTTAGTAAACACCCGTTAGACTTCGGGCGAGTCAAGGGGGTAGAACACCGCATCCCCACGGGAGATCATCCTCCCATAAAAGAGAGGTATCGACCCGTACCCCCTGCACATTACCAACACGCCAAGGGGATGCTTAGAGACATGAAGGAGGCTGGGGTAATCCGGGATAGCTGTAGCCCCTGGGCAGCCCCACTAGTTTTAGTCAAAAAGAAAGACAACACCATGAGGATGTGTGTAGATTACCGGAAAATCAACCGTATCACACACAAGGATGCGTACCCCTTACCAAGGATAGAGGAGTCATTGGCTGCTTTAAGATCTGCTAACTTCTTCTCTACCTTGGATCTCACTAGCGGGTACTGGCAGGTTCCTGTAGCAGAGGCAGACCGGGAGAAGACTGCATTCACCACCCCGATGGGACTTAGTGAGTTCACCTGCATGCCGTTCGGACTCTGCAACGCCCCAGGAACCTTCCAACGATTAATGGAGTGCTGTCTGGGCCACAGAAACTTCGAGACGGTCCTGTTGTACCTGGACGATGTCATCGTATACTCCAAAACTTACGAGGACCACCTGAAACACCTGGCGGAGGTGTTCGAAGCTCTGGCGAGTTATGGCCTAAAGGTGAAACCCTCCAAGTGTCACCTCCTGAAACCAAAGGTGCAATACCTGGGACACGTGGTGAGCGCTGACGGAGTGGCTCCCAACCCCGATAAGATCACCGCAATTAAGGGATGGCCAAGCCCCTCCAGCGTAAAAGAAGTGCGGCAGTTCCTAGGGTTGGTAGGCTACTACCGAAGGTTTATTCCCGGTTTCACCAAAAAGGCAGCGCCTATGCAGGACCTCCTGATAGGCCAGTCCCGGAAGGCCAAGAACCAGAAGCCGCCCTTCAAATGGGAAGAGCTAGAAGAAGAGTCCTTCCGCCAGCTGAAGATGGCCCTCACGGGGGATGAAATCTTGGCGTACCCAGACTATAGCCAGCCCTTCATCCTCTACACCGACGCCAGTAACATCGGGCTAGGAGCCGTACTATCCCAGATTCAGCAGGGGAGAGAACGAGTGATCTCCTATGCCAGCCGAAAACTGCGACCCACCGAAAGGAACCCCGAGAATTACAGCTCATTTAAGCTAGAGTTCCTGGCCGTGGTATGGGCAGTCACCGAGCGCTTTAGGCATTACCTCGCTTCTTCCCGGTTCACCGTATACACGGATAACAACCCGTTGATACACCTGGACACGGCAAGACTCGGTGCCCTGGAGCAGAGGTGGATGGCCCGTCTGTCCAACTACGAGTTCACAATTAAATACCGGGCAGGGCGCTCCAATACCAACGCGGACGCCCTGTCCAGGATGCCCAACCTGCCGGACGGAGGAGAAGATCCGGAGGGACTGGAAGAAGTTGAACTCCCTGCGTTCCACCGTCATGGGACTATCCAGCATTCCCACCGGGTAAGGAGTAAGCAGGCTGCTACGTTGAACCCCTTACCTCACTACAACTGGGCGGAAACGCAAGACAGCGACCCTGCCGTCCGACTGGTGAAGGAGATGCTGACTCGCCCGGAGGCTAGCCTGGAATCAGACGCTCCAGAGGAAGCCAAACAACTATGGGCAGAGAAGAGTCGACTGTTCCTTTACAAGGGGAAGTTGTGCCGCAGAATGGTTAACTCCAGGACGCATGAACTACTCTGGCAAGTAGTGGTGCCACGAAGAGACGCAGCCATGGTGATGGAGGCATACCACGACGGAGCTGGACACTTTGGGTGGAAAAAGCTGGAGTTCCTGCTGCGCGAGCGGTTCCACTGGGTAGGCATGAGGGGAACCATCGAGAAGTGGTGCAGAGACTGTGGCCCGTGCAATCTGAGAAGGAAGGACCGGGCCAGCCAGAAGACTCCCCTGCAGTCCATCGTCACCCGGCAACCGTTGGAACTGGTGGCCTTGGATCATGTAAAACTGACCCCCAGCAGAAGTGGCTACGTCTACGCGTTAACCATCGTGGATCATTACTCCCGGTTTCTGGTTGTCGTCCCCGTCAAGGACTTAACGGCTCGAACAGCAGCTAGAGCCTTCCAGCAGCACTTTTGCCGCCCACACGGGTACCCGGACCAAGTGCTGACGGACCAGGGACCTGCCTTTGAAGCGGAGGTCTTCCAGGAATTCTGCAATCTGTATGGCTGCCGGAAGATAAGGACGACACCCTACCATCCGCAAACTAATGGACTTTGTGAGAAAATGAACCAGGTGGTAATGGATCTTCTAAAAACGTTGCCCCTGGAAGAACGCAGTCTGTGGCCTGAGAAGTTGCCCGATCTGGTGGACCTATACAACCACATCCCGGTAGGTTCCACCAACTGTACCCCGGCTTACCTAATGAGGGCAAGACCTGGTAAGTTACCTGTTGACCTGGAAATGGGAGTCCTGACGCCCGAGGACACTTCACCAGAAACAGACTGGGACACAGAGAGGCAGCAGCAGTACCGGAAAGTACAGGAGAGCGTGGAGCGAAGTCTTTGTCAGGCTAGGGAAAGACAAGAGAAGACTTACAACCAGTATGCTCCCGCTGTTCCCCTGGTACCCAGAGAGCAGGTCTTGAAGAGGAAGAGACGGCTCCACAAGTTGGACGACCAGTGGGAGAAGGACCCGTACACCGTACTGCCCTCAAGCCACGAGAACCCGAAGGTCTGTACCATCAGTAAAGACGGAGGGGAAACCACAGCCATTGTATCCCGGGACCACCTGAAGAAGTGCCCCGAACAACTGAGGAACCCTGAGGAGGAACAGGAAGACCATCGACCCGTGGAAGAAAGGGGAGATATGGTTAGTACCGTGCTCGGGGACTTCCCTCGGTCTTGGACTCAAGTCAATGGTGCAGTTGTGGTACCCGTACTCACCTTCCTCCAACCATCATCCCAAGAACCTACGGAGCAACGGGTAGAGCTGGAAGAGCAGCCGGTCCAGGAGGCAGAAGACTCCACCCAAGCGGAACAGGAGAATCCACCCTCTGCTTATAGTGAGCCTGCCGTACCCCTAGTGAGACAAAGAGCCGGTAGACAGCTGCCCAGTTTACCCTTGACAGCTCCTACACCCTGTAGTTCAGGGCCAGACAGTCAGCTCCGTAGGTCCACTAGGGCCACTAGAGGCCAGTTACCCGCACGTTGGAGGATCTAAATGTTTAAGTTGTTTTACAATGTTTACCTGTTTATTGTTGCTTGTGTGTAATTTTGTGTTTCTAGTTGTTTTTAGGAGTCTTCGGTGGATTTACCGGGAATCCTTTGTATATAGTTGGAGCGTAACCCAGGATGGACTAGAGACTGTTAAGGACTCGGGGTAGGACAGACCCCTACCTGGTTACGTCTCCCTGTGTTGGTGAAATGGACACCTTTGCTTTTCTTCAAAGACTGCACCCGGTTGCGGACATCCGTGACCATCTTATTGTGTTTCCTTATTGTATTTTATTGTTCTTTGATATACCTTGTTATATTTTTCTAAAAAGTGTTTAGTCCCGGAGTACTAAATTTCACTAGGGGGGAGTGTGACACCCCAGGGGTCTGGTTGTCACAGTGATAGAGCTATTACGTCTGAGAGCAGGTGGGAGGTCCTTTGGTCAGGGATCCTGTGCATGCCACACCTCCTGCCCAGCCTTGGGAGGGGAAGAACTTCCCCTGTATAAACCCGGGGCTGAGGCAGAGTTAGTGAGTCCAGGAAGAGTAGAGACAAGAGCAGCATAGGAAGCAGCAGAGTCACAAGGAGTCAGGGGCTGGCAGCTAAAGAGCTCGCCCTGACTAAGAAGATTCTTTACCGGACCCGGAGTCCGAGGCTGTGGGGACTAACTTCTACCCAGCAGCAGAATCCGTCAGGCAGGGGATTTCAGGTCCCCTGGCCCAGAAGCCCGAAGGCCCGGTCACACGCGTGGGACCAGCACCGCCATCGTGGAGCGGAAGCCATTAGAAGGCCCCGAGTCACCGGCCATACGGGTGAGCACCACACGGTACACTCAGGGACGTGGGCTACTTACATCAGCTTCTAGCAAGGTAGCCAGAAGAGTACAGTCAGCTTGGGAGGCCTACAACTACGCCTGGCCAGGGGAGATCCCATCTGCTCAAGGACTGACCAGGCCCCGTTCGCTAGCAAGTACTCCGGGAGGGTCTATCGTTGTTACCAGTAAAGACCCTGAACGCTACCATACCGTCTCTGAGTGGTTCCTGCTACCCCCATCATCCACGTCGGCTGCCCTGAGGCCATACCCCTCCCGTTGGGGGTTATACTATCACGCTGCACCATCCTTCCACCGGCCTCAGCGGTCTGCCCTGCAGCAGCAGCCCCCTGGCTGCATTCAACGGGTGGCGTAGTCATCAACCGTTTTCTACCGCTAACAGACTGCCGTCCAGTTTGACTCCCTGGGCACGGACCGGGTCACCGCCACGAGACTACAACCCTAAACAGATCCGGCTCCGGGTAAGCTCCCGCGTGCGCAACGCAGCGCGACACAGGCCCAGGGGCGCGTCACAATGAACATGCAGGGATTGCCAGCCAGTCACTGTAATGCCGCAGCCATGTTGTTTGTGGGCATTACAGTGATTGGCTGGCCGCCCAGCGTCACCTTGAGTATTTAAAACCAGGCGCCGCCATCTTGGACTCAGTCGCCCGAGATCACACAGTCTAGGGAAAGTGCTGCTGATTTAGGGAGAGATATGTACTGCGAAATAGTTAGTGTAGGGTCTGTAAAAGCTGCCAGATCAAACAAACCATCCTCAGGACTAATATCCATCCCAGATATCAGGCAGGCAGGCAGGCAGGCTGTATAGGAAACGCAGTGGTTATACCAACAAACGCTGCATTACAGTCCTGTGTGCTCCTGCTGCTCAAATTGCTAGACTTGGCTCCATGTCTCGGGGGCCAGGAAAAATCCTTTTTTTTTCATCTAAATCCTCTTTTCTTTCTCCGCTAGAAGTGGTGGAAGAGAAGATCCCATGTAGCGATGCCCAAATATTTGAACAGCCACGGCCACAGGAAGGCGACGCTGGCAATTTGTCAAAAGAGGTGGACGATGACGAGATACAATTGCCACGAAGTGAGGAGGAGGATCGTGGTGCGGAAGTGGAAGAGGAGGACGTGGTGGATGATCTAGCAACTGACCCAAGATGGCAGGAGAACATGCAGAGCGAGGCCAGCAGCACACAGGGGGAGGGAGGCAGAGTACCCCAACAGACAGGAAGAAGCAGTGTGGTGGCTGCACACAGAAGGCGGGCAACCGTTCCCCGTAACACTAACACGAGGGACTTTGCCAGTACAACCGGTAGGTCTTCCAGAGTCTGGAATTTTTTTAAAGACTCTGCTGATAACCCCAAAAAGGCCATTTGTACCACCTGCCATGCCAGCGCCAGCAGGGGTGACAAAAGTACCAGCCTGACCACCACCAACATGATCAGGCACATGTCAGCAAAGCACCCGACTTTGTGGGGCGAACCCCAGGGTCCATGACCAGTGTCAGCGGGTGTCACCACTGCTTTTTCCGCCGTAGTGCGTGTAAGAGAACCCCCTGTTGTGCGTGCAAGGTAATCCCCTGTCCATACTGCATGCAAAGATGCCCCCTCCTCTCAGTCTTCACTTGTTATGGCAGTTTCTCAAGAAACCGCATCAACGTCCACGTGCCACCGCAGCGTTCAATTGTCCTTATCCCAGACCTTTGAACGAAAGTGCAAATTCGCAGCCAACGCCCTACAGGCCACAGTCCCAAATTTGCACATTTCACGACTGCTTGCGTTGGAAATGCTGCCTTTTAGGTTGGTGGAGACAGAATCTTTCCGCAACCTTGTGGCGGTGGCTGTCCCTCGGTACTCGGTCCCCAGCCGACACTATTTTGCCCGGTGTGCCATCCCCGCACTACACAAGCATGTGTCCCAAAACATCTGCCGTGCCCTCAACAACGCAGTTACTGGGAGAGTCCACCTGACAACGGACACGTGGACAAGGGCTTGTGGCCAGGGACGGTGCATCTCCCTGACTGCACACTGGGTAAACATAGTGGAAGCCGGGACCCAGTCGGACCTTGGAACGGAACACATCCTCCCCACACCGAGGATTGCGGGCCCTATGTCAGTCAGAGTTGCCCCCACAGTGTACTGCTCCTGATGATCATCCTCCTCATGTTCAGCCTCCATCTCAGATATCACCGCATCAGTTACAAGCTGGAAGCACTGCCGTACTGCCTCCGCCAAGCAGCAACAGGCTGTGCTGAAACTCATAAGCTTAGGTGATAAACCTCACAGTTGTGGACAGCTGTGAAAGAGCAGGCAGATCTGTGGCTGAGACCGCTGAACCTACATCCTGGCATGGTCGTGTGTGACAATGGCCGTATCCTGGTGGCGGCTCTGAGGCGAGGCGAGATCACACACGTACCATGCCTGGCTCATGTGCTTAAGCTCGTGGTTCAGCGGTTTCTTAAATCGTACCCCGAGTTGCCAGATCTGCTCGTCGAAGTACGCCGCCTGTCAGCTCATTTTTGGAAGTCAGCTACAGCTTCCGCCGCCCTTGCTGTGTTGCAGCAGCGTTTGCAACTTCCGTCACACCGACTTGTGTGTGATGTCCCCACACGTTGTAACTCTATCCTCCACATGTTGCAAAGGATTTGTGAGCAGAAGAGAGCAGTTGTAGAGTACCAGCTGCAACAAGGCCGTCGATATTCAGGTCAGACTCCACACATAAGACCTCAGGAGTGGACCTGGATGTCTGACATATGTACCATCCTGACTTTGAGGAGTCCACCAAGATGGTGAGTGGCGATGACGCCATCATTAGCGTCAGCATCCCACTTGTCTGTCTTTTGCAACGCTCTCTGCAGAGAATTAAAGAGGAGGCATTGCAGCCAGAGTATTATGAGATGGATCAAGAAGCCGTAGCGGGCGATTACACACAGCCCAGCCTCATCTCATCCCAATGTGCATTGGGGGACAATGAGGGAGAGGAGGAGGAGGAAGAAGAACAGGAGCTGGTATCATGTTCTTTAGACGGTAGTACCTGTACAACTGTCATATCATCGGTTTAGCGTGGGTGGCCAGAGGACGGGGAGGAGGAGGAGTAGAAGAGCATGGTCAGTCGTGATCTTGGTGAGCACACGGAAGTCTTGCCCGTTACCAGTCTGGCACGCATGGCTGACTTTGTTACGCTGCCTTAACCGTGACCCTCGCGTTGTCAAAATGTTGGGTGACAGTCATTACTGGTTGGTGACACTTTTAGACCCCCACTCCAAGAGAACTTTCACTCTCTTATTCCTGAGGTGAAGAGGTCTACAAAAATGGGGCAGTACCAGAAGGCTCTTGCTTCAGAACTGTTAAAAAATTCCCATCTGAACACGCTAGCGGCAGAGGTCACAGCTGGTTGCCCAACCAAGGCGTACAGGCGAGCGAGACGCAACTCCAATCCAGCAGAGGCAGGGGAATACTGTCAACGTTCTGGGATAGTTTTCTGAGACCCGCCCAATTTACAGGCCCTGAGGCTCAGGGCACTCTCACAAGGAGTGGAAAGTTTCAAAAGATGGTGAGGGGGAGTACCTTGCCGACCGTACCAGCGTCCTCCGTGATTCCTCTGTGCCTTTTAATTATTGGGTATCCAAGCTGGACACTTGGAATGAACTTTCTCTGTATGCCTTGGAGGTTCTGGCCTTCCCTGCCGCTAGCATGTTATCGGAGCGTGTTTTTAGTGCCGCTGGGGGAATTATAACTGATAAGCGCAGTCGCCTGTCAACTGACAATGCTGACCCTTATCAAAATGAACAAGGGCTGGATTGGGCCAGACTTCTCATCATCACCAAATGACAGCAGGGTAACATAAAGTCAAATCCACTGTGTTATTTCGGGAGGTGTATTCCCATGCACCGCTTAACACCCACACATGGGGGTATACGCTTCCTTATTTCGGCTGTATTTTGCTCTTCTTATCCTCAGCCTCCATCACCACTATACCACCAGGGTGACCTTGGTCCGTGTTGCCAGCATTACAAGTTCCTCCGTCCTAATTTTTGGCAGCTTTTGCTTGGAAGGCATAGGCGCAGACTATGGGAGACCCACTCCCTAATTATGGGTATAAGGTTTTTAATATGCTGTACTGCATGGCTCTTGTCAGGGGCATTAAAACCGTCTTGTTAAGCTACTGCGACCTCCACCACTCTTCCAAGGGGCATTAAAACCGTCTTGTTAAACCACCCTGCACTCCACAGCTCTTCCAAGGGGCATTGAAATGTTTTTTTTAATTACCTCTAATCTCCACGACTCTTCCAACGGGCATTGCATTTCCTCCTAATATTAGTCAGCTTTTGCTTTTCAATGCATAGGCGAAAACTAAGGGAGACTCGCTCTCCAATAATGGGTAGAAGGTTTTTAGTACGCTGTAATCCACGCCTGTTTCAAGGGGCATTGCAGTTCCTCATAATTTTTGGAAAGCCTTCCATTCACTGCTTAGGCCAACAGTGTACGGGAGACCCAGTTGCTATAAATGGAAAAAAACGGTTTAATTAAGGTCCTCTGACCTCCATGTCACTTCCAAGGGGCAATGGAGTGCCTCGAAATTTTTGGTAGGCATTGCACTCACTGTATGCCCTATAACTGTGTAGCTTAACCGCTCCTTTTGGTACAGAAACATATCCTACAAAACATGTGTGGTTGACTGGCCTGATATTGATGTGAATGGTCCCTGTTCATCCTGCTCTTTCTCCTTTGCCACCACCTCATCCATCATTCATCACCTGAAGCTTTGTTTTAACGGGAGTCATAGTAGCAGGAAAACATCCAGCAATCTACGGAGGAGGTAGGATATGCGCCAAAACGCTGACCACCTCAGGCCTAACTGCTACTACATACATGCGCTTGCATTCCAAGGAACAGAAAGCTAAGGAGATGGATGGCCTCATGATCATGAATAATTTATTCGTTGTATAGGAGGCCGACCACTGCTGCTGTCTACCTTCTGAACCTTGTTTTGAAGCCTGATTGACCCAGGACCCGCAATCCTCTATGTCTGGAGGACGTGTTGCATCCCAGTATCCAACGGTGTCCCGGCTTCCACAATATTAACCCAGGGTGAAGGCGTCAGTGAGATGGAGCATCCCTGGCCACATTCACAAGGACTTGCACGGGGATAGTTGCAAGTCTGCATCTTCTGATGCGGCAAGGATCACTTCAGATGGGCACACTTTTAGGCAGTGACCTGGGTGTCAGAGATGCTTCCAGGGGTCTTCCCCATGCTGTTCCCATGTCTTTTTAGCACTGTATGCATGTGTCATACAGCACATGGCCAGATAAGGTTGTAAAATGTTAAAATGACATTTCCCGGTGAATGCATTTGTCATGGTTGAAAACAATACAAAAGTGCAAAAACACTTAAACAATGCTACTTGTGAACATAGCCCAAGGTGTGCAGGAATATTTTTGTTTTTGGTTATTTATTTTACCTTATACACAAGGCTTTACCCTGGAAAGGAAGTTCCTTAACATATTTCACAGGAAAACCGTTTCAGTTTCGTTTTTGAACGTTTTATTGTGAGCCCGTAAAAGTGGCTTAAACGTTGTTGACAGCAGTGACCTGGGGGTCAGAAATGCTTCCTGGGGTGATCCCCATGCTGTCCCCATGTCATTTGAGCACTGTCACTATCGTTTTGGGCACTTTTTAGGCTTTCTACAGACTGTCGGGGGTGCTGCCGCAAAAATGCTCGGGTCTCCCATAGACTAACATTGGGCTCGTTGCTCGGATCGAGCACCCGAGTATCACGGTGAGCTGGGCCCGAGCTTCGAGCACCCCAGCATTTTAGTGATCGCTCAACAATAGTAAGCATCACTTATCTGCACTGCAAGCTCCCAAAACCTGTTTTCTGTATTAATGTATTTTTTCCTACTACTTTATGAATTTAGTTATTAGGGTAAGATCAGACTTACTGGATTTTCAAGTGGAAATTGTGAATAGGTAGAAAAATGGCAATATATTAAAATCCACAGCACCAACTTTATCTGAATGAGGCATTTCAACAGCCCTCCAGTCTCATTACTCTTGTTGTGTGTTCGGCAGTTAACGATCAATGATCTTTATTATTTTACTCATTTTTATAGCCCCATTACTTACATGCCACATTACAGACATTGTGAGCCCCAATGGGGACAGTGATGATGATCTACTGTACATTCCCTATCAGAGTGTGGGAGGAAACCAATGAAAACACGGCGAGAAAGAACAAACTCCTTGCAGATGTTATCCTTAAGCTCTTCCTGTTCAGCTCTTGTTCTTCTTCCAGGCTCTGCTGTTGACGGGGCGTGATTGCCCAAGTCATGGTGATTGACAGCCGGCTTCACAGTGGCCTGTCAATCAGCAGGACATCAGCAGTCACGCCCCGTCAGCACAGCGGAAAATAAGCATCTGCTCTGTTATATGATGTTATCGGAAGCCACAGAATCGCCGTGAGAACCCATCCGTGATTGCTCAGAGGATTGGTATCGGACACTACAGTCAGGTATTAGCAACTGCTTGCCTGTAAGTTGTGATGCCCATGAAAAGAAAAAAATAGACCCTGATAACCCCATTAATGGGAACCTAGCAACCTAGTGCTAACCACTGAGCCACCATGCTGCCCATCTTGCAGTATGTACTTTATCATCATTCTGCCCGCCTTTTAAAAAAAAATGTCCTACTGGTGAGCTTGTGATGGTATTCTGCTGGTATAAAGCAGTCAGTAAGCGGTGACTGAGCTTTCGGGAAAGGGACCAGTAATAATATGGAGTGTCTGACTACCTCCCTCTGTAAGCACCGTACTCGCAGGTCACAGTCCTGATGGAGCGGAGTTAGAGGAGGCTAGCCGCAATGCAGTAGTGAAATAAATGACAGTCATGTATTGACTTGGATATATTATTTTTGTTTTTTAAAACCCGAGTGTACAATTGCTTACAGGGGACTGCCTGAGCTGAACTGAAACCTCTACAGAATCGTGAATGTGTGCAATGTCCCCAGCTGATCAACGGTCACATAACCGCATGAAAGCAATTTGTATACTTGTGGGCACATGCCAACTATACGTAAGAATTGAGCGAAACTGAGACCATCCACTGACTGGGGAACTATGACAGTGTGTGCTTTACTCATGGGCACAATTCTGTAGTCTGCAAACTTTTAATTTCAGCCCTGACAATCCCGTTCTTTCGTTTTATTACTCTTTTCCAAGAGCAAAAAGGTTTTATTATTTTTCCATTGACACAGCCATGTGAGGATTTTTTTTTTTTGCAGAACGAGTTGTAGTCTTGAATGATGCAATTAATTTTGCTATATAACATACATTATAAAAGAGGCAGCCATACTTGCCAATACCTAGTCGCAATACTAATGTACAACGGGATGTAGCAGCCCTCAGGTGGAGAGAGAGCTGGTGCAAAATACTGATGAAATAACCACTCACACCTACCATATTTTTTGGACTATAAGACGCACCGGACCATAAGACGCACCTAGGTTTTAGAGGAGAAAAAAAAAATTTAAGCAAAAGATGTGTTCATGATCCACTTTTAAAGGGGGGGGGGGTCTTCTGCTGACACTGGTATAGGGGTAATATCCCCCAATTCTGACAATATCCCCCATCCTGGTATATATGCCCCCCCCTTCCTTTTATACATGGTCCCCATCCTGGTATGCCTGGCATCCCTCCATCCTGGTATGCCTGGCATCCCTCCATCCTGGTATGCATGGAACCCCTCCATCCTGGTATGCCTGGCACCCATCATCCCTATCCTGGTGTGCATGGCACCCCTAATCCCTATCCTGGTATGCATGGCACCCCTAATCCCTATCCTGGTATGCATGGCACCCCTAATCCCTATCCTGGTATGCATGGCACCCCTAATCCCTATCCTGGTATGCATGGCACCCCTCATCCCTGTCCTGGTATGCATGGCACCCCTCATCCCCGTCCTTGTATGCATGTATCAGCAATCCCCATCCTGGTATGCATGGCACAGCAATCCCCATCCTGGTATGCATGTTACCCCTAATCCCTATCCTGGTATGTATGGCCCCCTCAACTTTATCCTGTTATGTATGCCCCCCTCATCTTTATCCTGGCATGTATGGCCCCCTCATCTTTATCCTGGTATGTATGGCCCCCTCATCTTTATCCTGGAATGTATGGCCCCCTCATATTTACCCTGGTATGTATGGCCCCCTCATCCTTTTTCCTAGTATGCATGGTCCCCGTAATCCCCATCATGCTGCACATATAAAAAAATAAATATATAAACACTGCTACTCACCTTTCTTCTCTCCTCCAGCGCTGACGCCTGTCTGCCCGCACTGATCTCCCCATGTGAGCCGCGCATGGCGTCACTGCCATGCGCGGCTCACAAGGAGAGATCAGCTGACGGAAGTCACCGCTCCCAGCGCCGGGACTGTGTGCGCGGGGAGCAGTGACTTCATGCTCCTTCATAGCCGGCACACAGCTTAGCCGTGCTGCGGCTCCTGCTGCTGCCGGGTTATCTCGTGTGCCAGCTTATTAAAGGCCATGAATATTCACCCCATCCCCACGCCCATCGGCGTGGAGTGAGGTTAAATATTCATGCCCTTTAACAGCGGGCACAGGCGATTCCGGCAGCAGCTGCGGCTACACTGTGTGCTGCTATTAAGGACCATGAATATTCAGTGCTCCACATGCCCCATGGGCGTGGGGAGCAGTGAATATTCATTTTCTTTAGCAGCGGGGACAGTGTAGGCTGCAGCAGGCGGCTGCTGCCCCCTGTGCCCCTCTCCTCCACCACTACAGCTCCCCACAGCACAGTATATATACCCACCCCTCCCCAACATTCGGACTATAAGACGCACCCCCCATTTTCCTCCAAAATTTTGGAGGAAAAAAATGCGTCTTATAGTCTGAAACATACGGTACTATTCATGGAGGGGATTAGAAATGCACAGGATAAGGCTTGTATAGGGCGCCAGTCACACAGATACATGTAGTGCAACATGCCAACTTGCAGCCAATTAGTGATGCCAAAGCTATTACAGAATTTCCCCAAAAATAAGCCCTAGCATGATTTTACAGGATTTTTGGAGGATGCTTGACATATAGGCCCTACTCCAAAAATAAGCCTTAGTTAGTCAGGGCTGGGGTTAGGAGAGGGGAGCAACTGGGCAATTTATCAGGGCCCCTACTCTCTTTGGAGCTCCCTAAGCATTTCTATTCCAAGGCTGCTTAAGGACCTTTGGTGATATCATAGTCATGTGACCATAATGTCAGCAAAGGTTCTTGAACTGTGGGAGCCTAGAGTAACTGAAGAGTAGATAGACTGGTATGTAGGGGGGGAGACTGGACAATTTCTCTAGGTTCCCACTCTGAGGCCCTCAGCGTTTCTATTCCAAGGTTCAGACTACTTAAGGACCTTTGGAGAAATCACTGTCCTATGACCCTGATGTCACCAAAGGTCTTTTAACAGAGGAAGTCTAGAGGAGCTGAGACAGGCTGGTATGTATGTGCAGTGTGTGTGTCTGTGTATATTCTTGTGTATGTGCAATGTGTGTGATATGACATGATTATTATATATGGATAAATGAAGACATTCCCTGAAAATAAGCCCTAACCCATCTTTTTGAGCAAAAAATGATATCAGACCTTGTCTTATTTTCTGTAAAAGATGCTAGATCAGGCGGTCTGCCGAGCACTATATATGTGCACCCTACAAGAACAGACACATGGTTTCCACCAACACTACAAAAGCCTGGCTGCATCCTGCAAGGATGGAAAATTATGTAAGGTATTAGTTAATATTTTGACCAAAATATGTAAGCCTGCACCTACGTCAGGGGTCCTCATTGTCTTTCCAGCGAAAAGACAATATAACGTATTGGAAAACCAGATTTAACGCTGGCAGTAAAATGTTTTACCTCACAGAAAGAATCCACCTCGATCCCATGCTGTCCTGTCTGTATACTTGCTTTTGCTTCATTCTCTGCCCAGGAGCTGTGGTTCCTGCACAGTCAGACAGCCATTACACAGTATACGATTATCTCCACACATTATATTTTTACACATCCAATTGTGGAACTTATTAATCCAATGTATGTTGATTAAAATGTACTTTAATATGACAACCCCTTTTGAACTTGGAGGGACCCTTTACTGCCGTGCAGCAATCATAAATGCCCAAAGGCAAAACCCTCTTGGGGAGGGGAGAATAAGTGAACATGTTTGTTGGTAATGCCTCAGTGTTGTTGGACACGTGCACTTATTGGCACTTGCAGTAATCGTTGTTTATGGCTACTTGTAGCATCTGCACAGTGGAAACCTACCTTACTTAAAGGGGTTGTCTGTACTTGGCCAGTGCCAGTCTCTTGAATGAAATTGGAAAACCCTATACTTACCTCCCACACCAGTGCCGTTCCAGCAGTGTTGGCGCCAGGTCTCTCGGTGCTCACGTGACAATATGAAATCTGCAGCCAATTGGGGGGTGTGATCGTCCACTCTGATGAAATAATAAAGGCAACAGCCGGCAACATAGTGTCATGTGAGTGCCAGGAGACCCGATGCCTAATATTGCTGAAAAGGCGCCAGTGCAGGAGATGAGTATAAGCCTCTCTTATTTAACATGGAGAACTCAGGCATTTAGGATGGGGTTGTCCAAGTAGAACTCTTGTGTATATTATTTAGCCAAAATTAAAATGTACCAAATATCCACATGTGCAAATACCGTATATAAAGCCTTTTACTCCAAATTCCGTTATTTCTCCTCTGATCTCATCAGTGGCCGTTCATTCAAAGCCACAAATTGTTTGTCTATCCTGATATCTTGTGGAACAGCCTGGCTTCACATGGGTTCTCCTCCCTCTTATCTCGGACCCTCAGTATTGACACCCTCACTTTTTTCATGCCCCTACATCTTTATATTTAATGCGGAAATGTAGCACCCTGAGGACTCGGCTGCTACAGGGGTATTGCACCTCAAACCAGAGGTGTGGTATTCCACTCCCGGGTAAGGATGGAGTGTGGAACTGAGCTAGTAGGCTGCATGCACTACATACATCCCATTTCCGGGGGACAGAACTACGGTACTCCCACCAGTATATGTGCAGGTACGACAGCGTCTGTCCCTGGCTGGAGTGGGAGGGGGGTGGAACATCCCAGTAGTGTAGGAGCAGATAGGGGGAGTAGTCTGGGTAAATGTAGGAGTTCATTGGGTGCTGGTCACCTGAGCTCACACATAGAGGGAGTATATAAGGTGGGCACCATCTTAGGACAGGGTCAGTCAGTCAGTCAAGTCAGTGAGTCAGCAGTAACTCCAGGAGAGGAGAAGGAAGAGGGACTCAGAGGCGCAGGACGAGAGGGGACCCCAAGAGCCCGTATGAGAACTGATAAGGGTGAAGGGTCGGCAAAAGGGTACCGGATCCCAAGCTGGCGGAGGCCAAAGCACACCTTAGCCAGGAACCGGAGGTCGTGGGCAAGATTTGCCACGACCCTCACCAAATCCACCAGAATGGCACACCGAGCATAGGGTCAGGGAAGCCAGAGAAGGTTCAACCACCAAGAGACCCGAGGGAGCCGGACATAGGTGGATCCCTGGTGAGAACGGCCAGAGAGAGAGAAGAAGGGAGCTCAGGACCATACTCAGGAATTGCCCGGGAGTTGACCGAGTCCCGCACCTGGTGGACGCAGCACGGCTTGGGTGGTCACTGCTGTACAGAGTGAACCGAGCAACACCAGTGAGTAAAAACCCTGAAACTGCATTTCATTCCTCTGAGTCTCCTTGCTGCACCTTCACAACCACCATCCTCCACGTCTGACCCCCTGAGGCTATACCCCTCCCGTTCGGGGTTATACTACCACAGCTGCACACACACCACCAGCCTCAGCGGACCATCCTGCAGCGGCGGCCTTTTGACCGCAAATCAACGGGTGGCGTAGTCGACACTAAGAACATCTGCAAGGACTGCCGCACACTGAGTTTGACACCCTGGGCACGGACCGGGTCACAGCCACTCGGAGACTACAACCCCCATCTGATCCGGCTCCGGGTATCCCTAACAACATGGCCCAGGGGGCGCGTCAGAAAGACTACCAGGAAATGTAGTTTCTGATCACTTGAGTCTTTTCTAATGTGATCGGTTTCATTATACCCTTATACCATCCACAGCAGTATACGAAAAGGAGTGTAGGTGTGAGTTGTGCAGAGGTAGTGGCTGCACCCAGGCACTGATGCGGAAATCCCAGCTCCCCTCTGCCCATTACCGTTCACCAGTTTTATATGTGATGCATGGTGGTTCAGCAGACAGATTCTAGGGCAAAATAACTACTAAATAATGTCATGTTATAATGACAGATCTGTCACAAGCAGTTTTTCAAGTTGTAGAGCAATAACCTGAATCTCCCCAGTTGTTCTTTCATAACCATATTCACCAGCATTCATAACCATAGTCACCAGCATTCATAACCATATTCACCAGCATTCATAATCATATTCACCAGCATTCATAACCATATTCACCAGCATTCATAACCATATTCACCAGCATTCATAACCATAGTCACCAGCATTCATAACCATATTCACCAGCATTCATAACCATATTCACCAGCATTCATAACCATATTCACCAGCATTCATAACCATAGTCACCAGCATTCATAACCATATTCACCAGCATTCATAACCATATTCACCAGCATTCATAACCATAGTCACCAGCATTGGCTGCAATTTCATGAAACCTCATTGTGCGCTAAGGGGATAATATATCATCTAGACATATTCAGAGATAAAGCTAAAATACAACACCAATAGCACAGTAATAATGGCGATCATTTATTGAAAGCAATGTAATATATAGAAATTTTTTATTTTTCCATGTATAATGTAGCCAGCAAGGGTGAGTCTATTTTAGCTTTTAATAATTATTTGCTAAAATAAAGTGGCTGACATTACAAATTATTGCCTAAATGGGCACAAAGCTGCCAGTCAGCGAGCAACACTGACCATAGCACTGGATAGGGGAAAGCTGTGGACCCCGTATAGCCAGGTTGACAATCGCACCAAGGACGGCTGTAGATGCCGCAGTTGTGTCCTGTAATTCATGCGTCACATCTCCCAACAAGGATTCCAGAGTTTGGATTTTATGACTTCACTTCTGAATCCACCTGGGGAACGTGGCACAGGGGCCTCATTGCTGCTTATGCTCCATCCCAGTTGGCACAGAGCAGACTGCCAGTGGTCACGTTGGCAGTGGAGCAGCAGCTTTCAGCCCTCTGTAAGTAGGTCAGATACATTGTGTGACTGCTTTGCCGCAGATCAGCACATATAGAGATGGAGGTAATAGGAAGATGTGGAAGAATGTTCTTCAGATTGGCAGGCCAGCCATGCTTGTTACTGATGACATGAAACATGATGATGTTGGCATTTTGAGTGCAGGTAGTAGGAGCTGATGGTACAGAAATAAATGAACTCCAGTAGATAGTCTTGCGTCAAGATACAGGAGGATTAGATGGTATGACGGTATTATGCTGTTTCTCCGCTTAGTGGTAAGTTGTGCTCCATGCTGGACCCACAAACGGGAAACTCGTGAAAATCCTCTGTTCTCTAGCAGGAATTGTCTCGTTCACGCCATCACTGCGCGGTGCTGGGATCTGCTGTCTCATGGTGACATACGGGTTCCTTCCTATAATAACTGGAGATGGCGCTTTTCCTGTCCTTATGTCTTTCCAGTTTATATTTGAAAAGAAGGGGTGCATTCTGATTTTTCCATTAACCCCTAGCCGGACATAATGGTCTTTGCAGAGTAGTTTGGACATAATGTCCATAGCATCGTGGTCAGTGAGGTTTTCATATGATGGTTCTTCGTACAAGACATTATTCACAATCTCTTCAGTGGTGTCTCCTGGAAATGGTGAGTCTTGGAAAATCATGTCGTACAATATGACTCCAAAGGCGAACCAGTCCACACCTTCACCATAAGCGTCTCCCATGATCATTTCTGGGGCGCCATACCCAGGTGTTCCACTGAAATCTCTGGCATTAAATCTCTTATCAAACTCATATAGAGATAGTCCAAAATCAGTAATCTTTATGTGGCCGTCACCAGTCAGCAGGATGTTATCCGGTTTTAAGTCCCGGTGAATGATGTCATTGCTGTGCAGGAATTGTAGGCCACAAACGATTTCTGCTCCTATAAATCTTACAGGTTCCTTCAGGGGAATGGTACTATATATATAGTGAAGCAGATCCCCTCCACTGGCCAGCTCGGTGACAAAATACGCATGGTTTTCCGTATGAAACGCGGCATGGCAATGGGTTAGGAATCTGCTGTTGTGGCTAAGCTTCAGGACATGGTGTTCTACAAGGCATTCAGGGAAGGAGATTAGGCTTTCTTTCTTAATGATTTTAAGGGCCACACTTTCTTTCCTTATTTTATCAGTGGCCAGCATAACCTTCCCATAACTCCCTTCTCCAAGTATGCCATGGCAGATAAACTTATCCCTGGTGAGAGGGACAGTGGTCTTTATTTTTTTGCTACTGGGGCCACTACATTCACCTGAGATGTCATCTTGACTGGTGGCTGGATCTTCCTGATGTTTCCTTTTTCTCCCAGTTCTCTTCTCTTCTGCTGCACTTTCATTACCTTTCAGGTTAATGATCCTGGTTGGACCCAAAGTACTCTTTTCACATCTGTTTTGTACAGTGTCTAGGAAGGAAATATTCTGGGTTCCCTCATTGACAGGTAATACCTGACCAACCTGCCCAGATTTCTTGGAATCCATCTTCCTTATCTTTGCTGGAGGTTCCTGGTTATTTACAGTGTCTTCTCCATCTGGTGTTTCTTTCCTTTTTCTCTTTCTATTCCCTGTAAAGTCCATGTTGCATCAGGCAACAACAGGGCAATTATCCAAAAACGTATGTAAAATTATCAGAAAATGCAATCCACACGTATATTGTAGTCAAAGCCAACTACAACTAAAGCTCAATGGCTGCAGTCAGTTGTTTATGGAACTTTGTGGAATGTGATGTCACTGTGCCGGTGATGTCACACTCACTGTGATGTCAGCAGATGCATGTGAGTGTTCCATCACTGCTGAATGTGAAAGTCTCAGAAGGGGCAGGGCTTAGTCACCATTGACTATAATGGAGTCTGTTGAGTGGGTAGTATTTAGTGACCTGAAGCTGGAAATCAGTGGGATAAATGACATCAGGATTCAGGAATAAGTTACAGTAGTTTTATATTTGTTTTAATTTATTTTATACAAAAAAAGAGCATGGACCGCACCTCCAAAAAAATCATACAGTGATCTAATGCCTCTCAGCAAAAATATACATAACTGAACATGAGGTTCTTAGTTTAACATTCTGATCAGACTGTATGAAGCCCACTGCCACGTCACGGCAAACCTCGTAGTGGGTCCTAACATTTCCTGCCTAAAAGGAGCGGCGCCATGTGCCAACCACCGCTACAGTGAGAATGCACCAGCAGGGCGGGCGGCCTGGTGCCTCACAGCATCCATGCTTCAAGACCGAGTCCCCATGACTCCAGGCCGCGGCACCCCACAAGCACAAAACCACAGCAACAATGGCTGACACATTGCACCAACACCACATGAAAGGAGCATTGTGACTCACCTTCCTCAAGCTCTCAAGTGAGACCAAATAGGCTAGACCCTCTTTGCAGACTCCTGCTAATTAAAATTGCCTGTGCCAAATGGGATAAGTGCTGGTCCAAGAAAGGGAAAAGAATAAGCTGGTTCATTGACGTGGCAGTGGGCTTCACACAGTCTGATCAGAATGTTAAGCTAAGAACCTCATGTTCAGTAATATGTATTTTTGCTGAGCGGCATTAGATCAAATGTATGATTTTTGGAGGTGCGGTCCATGCTCTTTTTTTTTTGTATTATTTATTTTATGTTACATTATTTTGTGTAGGGCTGTGATGATATACATTTTTCAGTTCTTTTGTGTTAAATTTAAAGGAAAGTGTGTTAACCACTTCCTGACTGCCCACTGCACATAAACGTCCGCGCTTGCTGGGCTCTGTACATCGCAGATGTTTATGAACGGTCGGTGGTCTTGTAGCGCTCAGGGCCCCCAGGGTCCTGCACCCTGTGATTCCTGTGCAGAGCGATAGCTCTAACAGGTGACATCCTCGAGACTGGATTGGATCAGGTTCCAATAAAGTTAACCCTTTGCTATCTTCTACAACCCCTGGCAAAAATTATGGAATCACCGGGCTCGGAGGATGCTCATGCAGTTGTTTAATGTTGTTGAAAAAAAGCAGATTACAGACATGGCACAAAACTAAAGTCATTCCAAATGGCAACTTTACGGCTTTAAGAAACACTAAAAGAAATCAAGATTAAAATTGTGGTGCTCAGTAAGGGTAATTTTTTTCAGACCAAGCAGAGGGAAAAAATTATGGAATCACTCAATTCTTAGGAAAAAAATATGGAATCACCCTGTAAGTTTTGGAAATTAAAATTAACACCTGCATCAAATTAGATCTGCTCGTTAGTCTGCATCTAAAAAGGAGTGATCACACCTTGGAGAGCTGTTGCACTCAGTGGACTGACATGAATCATGGCTCCAACACGAGAGATGTCAATTGAAAGGAAAGGATTATCATAGTCTTAAAAGAAGGTAAAAATCATCACGCAATGTTGCAAAAGATGTTGGTTGTTCACAGTCAGCTATGTCTAAAATCTGGACCAAATACAAACATGGGAAGGTTGTTAAAGGCAAACATACTGGTAGACCAAGGAAGACATCAATGCGTCAAGACCGGAAACTTAAAGCAATATGTCTCCAAAACAGGAAATGCACAACAAAACAAATGAGGAACGAATGGGAGGAAACTGGAGTCAATGTCTATGACCGAACTGTAAGAAACCGCCTAAAGGAAATGGGATTTACATACAGAAAAGCTAAACATAAGCCATCATTAACACCTAAACAGAAAAAAGCAAGGTTACAATGGGCTAAGGAAAAGCAATCGTGGACTGTGGATGACTGGATAAAAGTCATATTCAGTGATGAATCGTGAATCTGCATTGGGCAAGGTGATGATGCTGGAACTTTTGTTTGGTGCCGTTCTAATGAGATTTATAAAGATGACTGCATGAAGAGAACATGCAAATTTTCACAGTCATTGATGATATGGGGCTGCATGTCAGGTAAAGGCACTGGAGAGATAGCTGTCATTACATCTTCAATAAATGCCCAAGTTTACATTGATATTTTGGACAGTTTTCTTATCTCATCAATTGAAAGGATGTTTGGGGATGATGACATCATTTTTCAAGATGATAATGCATACTGCCATAGAGCAAAAACAGTGAAAACATTCCTTGAAAAGAAGACACATAAGGTCAATGTCATGGTCTGCAAATAGTCCGGATCTCAATCCAATTGAAAATCTTTGGAAGTTGAAGAAAATGGTCCATGACAGGGCTCCAACCTGCAAAGCTGATCTGGCAACAGCAATCAGAGAAAGTTGGAGCCAGATTGATAAAGAGTACTGTTTGTCACTCATTAAGTCCATGCCTCAGAGACTGCTTTAAAGCCAGAGGTGGTGCAACAAAATACTAGTGATGTATTGGAGTGTTCTTTTGTGTGTTTGTTTTTCATGATTCCATAATTTTTTCCTCAGAATTGAGTGATTCCATAATTTTTTCCCTCTGCTTGGTCTGAACAAAATTACCCTGACTGAGTGCCACATTTTTTATCTTAATTTCTTTTTGTGTTTCTTAAAGCCCTAAAGTTGCCATTTGGAATGACTGACTTTAGTTTTGTGCCATGTCGGTGATCTGATTTTTTTCAACAGCATTAAACAACTGAATGAACATCCTCCGAGCCCGGTGATTCCATAATTTTTGCCAGGGGTTATAGATGCATAGCGATCACGGCACATAGAAGAGAGGGAGAGGCAGTTGTGCACTCACCTTTGACGGCCTCCGAGAATAAGGTCTGACGTGGTCATGGCAGCCGGAGATCACATGATGACCTCCGAGGCTGCCAGGTACGGTGGCCTGTTAGCCATCAACTGAGTCTAACAGGAGATCTACCAGTGTAAAACTGACATCCGGTCTCATGCAATGCAATACATGTGTATTGCATTGCATGAGACCTGTGATGATAAAAATATTCCCATAGAGGGACTAAGTGAGAAAGTTATAAACAGAAAGTTTAAAAATTGGGTCACTTGGGGGGGATTCAGCTCTTCTAGTGCTTAAGGGCTCTGTATACGTAGTCCGCAAACTATTCTACAATAATTTGTTCTCCAAAAGCGAAATAGTGCTCCGTCCCTCCCGGGTGTCGCCGTGTGCCTCCGTGTGCCTAAGCAGTACTGTACAGCCACATATGGGATATTGCCACGTTCAGCAGAAATTGTGAGATACATTTCGGCACCATTTTTACCCATTGCCTTGTGTGAAAATGTAAAATCTGAGGCTAAAACAAATTTTTTTTGTGATAAAAATAGAATTATTTTTTTCTTCGCTGCCCAATGGTATCAATTTCTGAGAATCACATGTGGTGTCAGCTTGATCACTGCATCCGTAGAGGAATTCATTGAGAGGTGTAGTTTGTAAAATGGGGTCACTTATGGGGGTTTCCTGCTGCTTTAGGACCTCAGTCTCTCCCAGTGGGTCATGGCACCTGCAAACCACAACAGTAAAATCTGCACTGTAATATGACAATTTTTCCCTTCTGAGCTTTGCACTGTGCCTGAAAAGTAGGCTTCCAGTATCCATTGTTTCAGATGCTGCACATCTCGTATCTTGATGGTCTGGTGTGGTATATGGGGTACAAAGATAGTGGGGCCATTCTTCATCAATGGAAACCTCAGTGCTACTGGATATCTGAAATTGCTGCATGATGATGAGTTGCCCTCTTTATGCACTGAAGATGGCACGTTCCCTGAGTTTTTCCAACAAGATGGTGCACCACCACATTATGGGTGTCAGGTCTGAGCATTCCTACATGAACAGTTTCCTGGAAAGTGGATTGGTTGTCGTGGGCCAGTTGAATGGCCACCAAGGTCTCCCGATCTGGCCCTTTTAGACTGTTATCTTTGTGGTCATCAATACAATTGTCTATGCTGTGAAGATACGAGATGTGCAGCATCTGAAACAACGGATACTGGAAGCCTGTGCTAGCATTTCTTCTGCAGTGTTGCTATCAGTGTGTCAAGAGTGGAAGAAGAGGGTTGCATTGACAATCCAACACAATGGGCAGCACTCTGAACACATTTGATAAGTGGTCATAAACTTGTAAAAACTCATGAAAGAATAAAGTTAAGTTAAAACCAAGCACACCATTGTTTTTCTTATGAAATTCTCAATACGTTTGATGTGTCACATGACCTTCTTCTCATTGAAAAAAATAAAGTTGGATCCAAAATGGCCGACTTCAAAATGGCCACCATGGTCACCACCCATCTGGAAAAGTTTTCCCCTTCCCTTATACTAATGTGCCACAAACAGGAAGTTGATATCACCAACCATTCCCATTTTATTTAGGTGTATCCATATAAATGGCCCACCCTGTAGTTTTAATCCTTCTAACTTCCTAACCAAAAAAATTGTTTAAAAAATTGTGCAGATGTAAAAGAACTATTTTGTGTGACCTAACTCTCTGGTTTAAGGGCATAAAAATTAAAAGTTTAAAAATTGCAAAATTTTCCCAATTTTGCCAGATTTCTGATATTTTAAAAAATAATCGAGTTACCGTATTTTTCGGACTATAAAATGCACCAGACCATGACCATAAGACACACCTACCTGGGTTTTAGAGAAGGAAAATAGAAAAGAAAGTTTAAGCAAAAAATGTGGTCATGATGCTCTGTTAAGGGGGATGGGGTCTGCCGCTCACACTGTTAAAGGGGTAATGTCCCCCAATTCCGTACTAATATCCCCCATCCTAGTAAATATGCCCCCCTCCTTCCTGTTATACATGGCCCTCATCCCCATCCTGGTATGCATGGCACCCCTCATCCCCATCCTGGTATGCATGGCACCCCTTATCCCCATCCTGGTATGTATGGCACCCCTTATCCCCATCCTGGTATGCATGGCACCCCTTATCCCCATCCCAGTATGCATGGCACCCCTCCATCCTGGTATGCATGGCACCCCTCCATCCCGGTATGCATGGCACCCCTCCATCCCGATATGCATGGCACCCCTCCATCCCGGTATGTATGGCACCCCTCCATCCCGATATGCATGGCACCTCTCCATCCCGGTATGCATGGCACCCCTCCATCCCGGTATGCATGGCACCCCTCCATCCCGGTATGTATGGCACCTCTCCATCCTAAAATTTTGGAGGAAAAAAGTTTGTCTTATAATCCGAAAAATACGGTATATCTAGAAAAAAAATTACTACTATCCTGACTACTATCATGAAGTACAATATTTCACAAAAAACAATCTCCGAACCACTGGGATATGTTGAAGCGTTTCAGAGTTATTACCTCAAAAAGTGACGCTGGTCAGAATTGAAAAAAATTGGCCTGATCACAAAGGCAAAAACTGGCTCTGGCGCGAAAGGGTTAAATCTATAAGTTTAAAAAATATCTATTTCTGCTCTTTTTATTAAAAACACAAAATTCTACTGTGGAAGGGCTAAGAAAATGTACTTGTGAACAAATCTTTTGCAAATTACCCAGATATCAAGTTTCCAAAAGGTAATTCTGCCCAACTATGGTACATTGGGTAGTAAGAAAAGGGGAGTCAGTGTTTCGCAGGTCTATATTACAGCTCCACAGGGTTTATTACCCCTCTCCCAGGACCTTGTAAGGTGAGGCTCCATAGCTAAGCTACAGTATGGAGATTGGTGACCGCATATCTGGGCAGATGAGTTCATTACAGCTTCACACAGATCTTTACCCGGCGTTTCTAAGCTTCTGAGTAGCAACCTGACTAGTAATATTATTATACAAGATTTGATCATTTATGAATGACTGGCCGGGCAGATCTGGCATTCTGCAGACTGGAAAAGCTGGGGAACAACCATTATATAAAATATGAAAAAATAGAAAATATTAGCAATGTTCTATAATGGTTAATTTTTACATAACACTGGTTCAATTCACTTGATATTAACCCGTTCATGATCTTGTGATTTTCTATCTTTGCACTTTAGTTTTTTTTCTCCTCTTTTTTCCAGAGCCATAACTTTTATATTTTTTCAATATAACCAAGGGCTTGTTTTTTGCAGGACAAGTTGTACTTTTGAATGACACCATTTTTTTGAAGTGCTACTTTAGTGAAGTAAAAATAATAAATTTAGGATTTTTTATCTTCGTTATTTTTTTATAGACTTTACATTTATCATATTGCGGGCTACAATTAAGATAGAGATGGGAGAGGCAGCATTTTGTTCAGAATTGTACAGGCTTTAATTCGACATGTCTTAACCAAGTTTGTTATTTTGTTTTCGAGGAGTCAAATTCTAAATTTTGATGGGCGATTTCGGGAAAACTGTGTTTTGTAAAAAAAAAAAAAATGCGTATGTGTTACTTGTGTTATTGGTTACATTCCTTCAGGGATTCAAGTTGGTATTTCTGTAGGATCATATTTTGTTGTGTGATTTTCTAAATACAGTCTCATCCTAGTCATAGGTTTAATGCTAAACTAAAAGAATCAATATTTTAACACCTTTTTAATATACAGTTATACATGTAATAACTTTTTTTTTATTATTACTTCACTAGACATTTCCTTTTTCCAGTTTAAAAAAAAAATGAAAAAAATACAGTAAAATCGTCCAGCGATAAAATAAAACATTATGAATTGGTCTGAACAATTAATAGTACGTCTTTACACTGATCTTTTCTCAATAATTTGTTCTCCCTTCTGGGTGAAATGTAATCTTGTCCACAATCTCTTACTAACAATGGCCGTTTCCTTTTGTGTCAGTATGTACGCCTGTTATGGGGTTTGGGTCCACTTGTGTTAATATCTGATTTTTGGTTACTTTCAAAATGTCTGCTTTCTTGGATACACAAAGGATGGTGATGGACCAGAAGGTGCAGAAAAATGGCTTTACTTCTTCATTGTCCTAGTCTTTGGAGAGTCCATTAGCCAGCAGCCACCAGTGCTGATCATACTCACAGGTCACATATCCAGTTATATCATCCATCGCCAATCTTGTGCCACCTTCAATCACTTCATGGACTTCACTGTCATTTCTGGATGAAAAAATCCTTGTTTATATTTTTGTTTCACTACATGGAATTAAAGTGTGGTATTGCTTAGTTCCTTTGATGGGTTCTGCTTTTTGTAACCAATGTTTTAACAAACTTTCCTCTTCTTCTTAGTCCTGGTTTGTACAGTACGTGAACTGGATGTTAGGAATATTTTTCTCACTCAGTTGGAAAAGTTGCATGGGTGTTAAAATTTGGTCTGAATGTGGTCTATGGAGGCTAGCTTGAGCTGCTAAACATTTCACCGTGCCTCCTAAACCATCACATACACCTTTTGCCAGGAGCTGAATGGCAAAAAAGTGCCATTCAGCTTTCACTCCAAAATGTTTCTTGTGATGGCATACAATTATAAGGTTTCTCCTATTTTTATACTGTGCAGAAGAGTCATCCGAGGAGTAGTAGACCTTGCTCAAACTTGTTAGGATGTCAGTTTTATCACTGAAATCAAATTTTTTTGGAACAAATGAACAGCTGTTGAATCGTGAAGTAAGCACTCAGACATAAAATACATAAGTGTAGTTCTGATATCTGACTGTAAGCAGAGTCGGCTTATTAGTAATAAGTTATTACTATTCAGCTAAGCAGACAACAGACCGGATGCTGCACTTATCGCACAGGGCGCTGAGGGAGACATTGCACGGACCAGCCCCTGAAACCAGCATCACTGATGGGCAGCAAACAAAGCAGGGGAGAGTAGGGATGTCCCAGTCCCCTCCTTTTCTATGATCTTCGTTTCAGTGTGGAAAGGGAAGTGACAGCAGTTTCCACATTTTTGGGTTCACTGTTAAGCCCACGGCTGTGTGCAAATCCACTACTGATTGTACCTGGGACAAGTTGGTATGCCACTTGGTACTAAAGGTAATATCATCCAAATACACCGATACATACTTCTGATAAGGCTCTAACACTATGTCCATCAGCCTCTGGAACATGGCCGAGGCTGCATGTAACCCAAAAGGCAAGACGACCTAGTGATAGAGACCCTCCGGCGTTATGAAGGCTGACTCTGTCCGAGGCACCTGCCAGTAACCCGTGGTGAAGTACTGGGCCTGCCCCATTCTCTCAATCAGCTCGTCCACCCAGGACATTGAATAAAGGTCAAATTTCAACACTTTATTACATTTTCAGAAGTCGTTACAAAATCATAACGATCTGTCCAGCTTCAGAACCAGTTACAATGGGGCTAGCCCGCTCCCTCCTGGACTCCTCGATAACTCCTAGCTGGAGCATTTGTTTTTCCTCAGCTGCGATGGCTTGTGTCTGGGCCTCTGTGACAATGTTATGTTGGATCACAGATGTTCGGCCAAGCATTTCTGAAAATTACGTCCGTATTCCGCAGCACCAATTTCTGAGTCTCCCGTCGCTTCTGTTTAGAGAGTGTGTCACTTATATTTACCTCTCCCCTGGCCATTGTCGGAGGGTCCCCAGACGATACGACCGGAGTCGCATCCGTAATCATACATTCCCAGTCTTTCCTTGCTTATAGCAAATTTACGTGATATAGCTGTTTGGGTTTTCTCTTCCCAGGTTGATATACTCTCTAATTTATCTCCCCAACCTTTTCCCGGACTTCATATGGCCCTTGCCACTTGGCCATGAGCTTACTTTCTGCTGGGGGCACTAAGACTAATACCTGATCCCCTTGGCCATTGACCATACCAGGGGTGCAACAAAGTGCCATTAGTTGCATAAGGATTAAAAGTGAATTTAGGCTGTGTACCCACGATGTGTTTTTCAAGCGTTTTTGCTGCGGAATTTTCCGCAGCGTAAACGCTTGGGAAACGCATGGTAAGCCTTCTGCCATGGTCCCCTATGCAATTCCGCACTTTCAATGCCCATGCTGCAGATTTTTCTGCAGCGTTTATGCTGCTCTCAAAAATCCGCAGCATGGCCATTAATTTTGCGGAAGCGCTGCGTTTTCGCCGCCATTGACTTGCATTAGAACGCGCCAATTCTGCAAGACTGCTTCTGTACATGCTTAATTGGCGCGTTGTAATGTCTGGATGGTACCCGAGTGTGGAGAAGAGAAGACTCTCATCCACACCCATGTACCATAGAAACTGTAAAAAAAAGAATAAAATAAAAAATAAAGATTATATTCACCTACCGACAGCCCCCGGTCTCCTTCCCTGTGCTTGCCAGCAGACTGAAGGACCTGCGCTGACGTTACAGTCATGTGACAGCAGGTCTTTCAGTGCAGTGTCCCGCGATCAGCTGGCAGCCAGGAAGGAGCGCAGCAACACACGCCGGGCCATCGGAAGGTAAGTATCAAGGTTTATTTTTTTATTTTTAACCACTCTAAAGGTCACACTATATAAATCCATGCTGTTTGCATGGATTTATATAGTGTGACCTAGTTGTCAAGCACTTTCCAAGTGATGCTAAAATCGCTTTGAAAGCACTTGTCAATCCGCATGCGGAAACGCATGTGAATCCACATGTATTACGCTGGAAAAACGCATGTACAATCTGCATGCGTTATTTCTGCCAGGGAGATGCAGAAATGCTGCAGAAATTTTCTGCTTCATTTCTGCATTGTGGGCACATAGCCTTAATGTAAATGATTAAGTAGCTGAATTTCCATTTTGGGGTAACAAACTCCTTTTGAGAGATTCCTTGCAGTTACTTTGCATGTTGATTTACTTTGTAAGGACACAAGTGCACACATTTCAGATTTTGTCACCTTTTTTCTGTGCAGATTTGTCACAAAACCTAAAGGGTTTCCCGATGCCAGGAAAGTGACTGAGAATCCTGACGTCTCCTGCACATGTTACTTATTTGTGACTTGCAGGTTTGGTGAAGATATAATTCTGCAGGATGTCAATTCTGTCAGCGTTTTTGCTGCAGATTTCACCCACACTGATGAGTGGGGAAAAATCTGCACCTATTTACAGCATTTTCCAGACAAGAGATGGAGAAACCAAAAGCTTAATGTGTGCACACAGCCTAATAGACGTCATTACTAGTGTTGAGCGAGCATGCTCGACACTGCTCGTTACTCGCCCGAGCATCTCACTACTCGGGATGTTCGGCGAGCACCGAGCATTTCCGGGTTACTCGGGCGGGAGCTCGGGTCTCCGCCCTGCATGTTTGGCGCTCTTTACAGAGCCAATGAACATGCAGGGATTGCCAGCCAGTCACTGTAATGCCGCAGCCATGTTGTTTGTGGGCATTACAGTGATTGGCTGGCCGCCCAGCGTCACCTCGAGTATTTAAAACCGGGCGCCGCCATCTTGGACTCAGTCGCCCGGGATCACACAGTCTAGGGAAAGTGCTGCTGATTTAGGGAGAGATATATACTGCGAAATAGTTAGTGTAGGGTCTGTAAAAGCTGCCAGATCAAACAAACCGTCCTTCTCAGGACTAATATCCATCCCAGATATCAGGCAGGCAGGCAGGCAGGCTGTATAGGAAACGCAGTGGTTATACCAGCAAACGCTGCATTACAGTCCTGTGTGCTCCTGCTGCTCAAATTGCTAGACTTAGCTCCAGGTCTTGGGGGCCAGGAAAAATCCTTTTTTTTTTTTTTCATCTAAATCCTCTTTTTTTCTCCGCTAGAAGTGGTGGAAGAGGAGATCCCATGTAGCGATGCCCAAATATTTGAACAGCCATGGCCACAGGAAGGCGACGCTGGCGCAGTTTGTCACAAGAGGTGGACGATGACGAGACACAATTGCCACGAAGTGAGGAGGAGGATCGTGGTGCGGAAGTGGAAGAGGAGGACGTGGTGGATGATCTAGTAACTGACCCAAGGTGGCAGGAGGACACGCAGAGCGAAGCGAGCAGCACACAGGGGGAGGGAGGCAGAGCACCCCAACAGACAGGAAGAAGCAGTGTGGTGGCTGCACACAGAAGGCGGGCAACCGTTCCCCGTAACACCAACACGAGGGACGTTACCAGTACAACCGGTAGGTCTTCCAGAGTCTGGAATTTTTTTAAAGACTCTGCTGATAACCCCAAAAAGGCCATTTGTACCACCTGCCATGCCAGTGCCAGCAGGGGTGACAAAAGTACCAGCCTGACCACCACCAACATAATCAGGCACATGTCAGCAAAGCACCCGACTTTGTGGGGCGAACCCCAGGGTCCACGACCAGTGTCAGCTGGTGTCACCACTGCTTTTTCCGCCGTTGTGCGTTTAAGAGAACCCCCTGTTGTGCGTGCAAGGCAATCCCCTGTCCATACTGCATGCAAAGATTCCCCCTCCTCTCAGTCTTCACTTGTTATGGCAGTTTCTCAAGAAACAGCATCAACGTCCACGTCAGCGTTCAATTGTCCTTATCCCAGACCTTTGAACGAAAGCGCAAATTCGCAGCCAACGCCCCACAGGCCACAGTCCTAAATTCGCACATTTCACGACTGCTTGCGTTGGAAATGCTGCCTTTTAGGCTGGTGGAGACGGAATCCTTCCGCAACCTTGTGGCGGTGGCCGTCCCTCGGTGCTCGGTCCTCAGCCGACACTATTTTGCCCGGTGTGCCATCCCCGCACTACACAAGCATGTGTCCCAAAACATCTGCCGTGCCCTCAACAACGCAGTTACTGGGAGAGTCCACCTGACAACGGACACGTGGACAAGAGCTTGTGGCCAGGGATGGTACATCTCTCTGACGGCACACTGGGTAAACATAGTGGAAGCCGGGAACCAGTCGGACCTTGGGACGGAACACATCCTCCCCACACCGAGGATTGCGCGGCCTATGTCAGTCAGAGTTGCCCCCACAGTGTACAGCTCCTGATGATCATCTTCCTCATGTTCACCCTCCATCTCAGATATCACCGCATCAGTTACAAGCTGGAAGCACTGCCGTACTGCCTCCGCCAAGCAGCAACAGGCTGTGCTGAAACTCATAAACTTAGGTGATAAACCTCACAGTTGTGGACAGCTGTGAAAGAGCAGGCAGATCTGTGACTGAGACCGCTGAACCTACATCCAGGCATGGTCGTGTGTGACAATGGCCATAACCTGGTGGCTCTGAGGCGAGATCACACACGTACCATGCCTGGGTCATGTGCTTAAGCTCGTGGTTCAGCGGTTTCTTAAATCGTACCCCGAGTTGCCAGATCTGCTCGTCGAAGTACGCCGCCTGTCAGCTCATTTTCAGAAGTCGGCTACAGCTTCCGCCGCCCTTGCTGTGTTGCAACAGCGTTTGCAGCTTCCGTCACACCGACTTGTGTGTGATGTCCCTACACGTTGGAACTCTACCCTCCACATGTTGCAAAGGATTTGTGAGCAGAAGAGAGCAGTTGTAGAGTACCAGCTGCAACAAGGCCGTCAATATTCAGGTCAGACTCCACACATAAGACCTCAGGAGTGGACCTGGATGTCTGACATATGTACCATCCTGACAATCTTTGAGGAGTCCACCAAGATGGTGAGTGGCGATGACGCCATCAATAGCGTCAGCATCCCACTTGTCTGTCTTTTGCAACGCACTCTGCAGAGAATTAAAGAGGAGGCATTGCAGCCAGAGTATGATGAGATGGATCAAGAAGCCGTAGCGGGCGATTACACACAGCCCAGCCTCATCTCATCCCAATGTGCATTGGGGGACCATGAGGGAGAGGAGGAGGAGGAAGAAAAATAGGAGCTGGTATCATGTTCTTTAGACTGTAGTACCTGTACAACTGTCATATCATCGGTTTAGCGTGGGTGGCCTGAGGACGGGGAGGAGGAGGAGAGCATGGTCAGTCGTGATCTTGGTGAGCACACGGAAGTCTTGCCCGTTACCAGTCTGGCACGCATGGCTGACTTTATGTTACGCTGCCTTAACCGTGACCCTCGCGTTGTCAAAATGTTGGGTGACAGTCATTACTGGTTGGTGACACTTTTAGACCCCCGCTACAAGGAGAACTTTCACTCTCTTATTCCTGAGGTGGAGAGGTCTACAAAAATGGGGCAGTACCAGAAGGCTCTTGCTGCAGAACTGTTAAAAAAAAAATTTCCATCTGAACACGCTAGCGGCAGAGGTCACAGTTGGTTGCCCAACCAAGGCGTACAGGCGAGCGAGACGCAACTCCAATCCAGCAGAGGCAGGGGAACACTGTCAACGTTCTGGGACAGTTTTCTGAGACCCACCCAATTTACAGGCCCTGAGGCTCAGGGTACTCTCACAAGGAGTGGAAAGTTTCAAAAGATGGTGAGGGGGAGTACCTTGCCGACCGTACCAGCGTCCTCCGTGATTCCTCTGTGCCTTTTAATTATTGGGTATCCAAGCTGGACGCTTGGAATGAACTTTCTCTGTATGCCTTGGAGGTCCTGACCTTCCCTGCCGCTAGCGTGTTATCGGAGCGTGTTTTTAGTGCCGCTGGGGGAATTATAACTGATAAGTGTTAGAACTCTCCTGTTAGGTTTTTTCTAGTTTGCTTGTCACATGACCTTTTTTGCCTATTTAAACCTGCTCCGCCCTTCTGGCCTTGCTGGACTTCATTGTAATTTCAACTCTTTATCTAGCCAGGTGCTTTGTTACCTTACTCCGTCAGTTTAGCTAGGTCTCTTGACCTCTATTTTCTATGTTTTGTTTGTCCTTTTCTGCTACAATTTCTGTTAGGAGGTGTCCATCTTACTCCCAGTCCCTAGTTCTTGTAGGGATCCCTCCCTCACATCTATAGGTCTTCGTACAGACTAGCTGAGGACTTTAGCGGGTCTGATCACAGGATCAGGTTCCTCGCTACAACGTAGCGGGTTAAGCTTAGTTCTATTGTAGGGACAGATCTCCTTTCTTTCCTTAGTGCTTGTAGCAGATCATAACAGTAAGTCTAGCCCAAAAATATCTCTTAAGGAAAGACTTCCCATTTCCATCATGGTGTCGGTTCAGGATTTGGCTCAATGCCTGCAGGGACTCTCTCTGGAGGTGGCCGAGCTCCAACAACACGTGAGTAGCTGTTCTGGAGCACATTTTGTGGAGCCAAAGGTACGTTTGCCTGATTTATATTTTGGTGATCAAGAAGATTTTTTTTCCTTTTAAAAATGCTTGTTTATTATATTTTCGTTTGAGACCCAGATCCTCTGGTGATGAATCACAGCGCATAGGGTTCATAATGTCACTTTTGCGCAAAGAACCTGAGGGATGGGCCTTTTCTCTCCAACCTAGTGATCCATGCTTTAGATCAGTGGATAGTTTTTTTTCTGCTTTGGGTCTGTTGTATGATGATCCTGATCGTGTCTCATCAGCTGAGACTGAATTGAGACGTTTGAGGCAGGGATCAGGTAATGTGGAAAAATATTGTTCTCACTTACGTCGGTGGTCTGCCCAGGTGGGGTGGAACGATTCAGCTTTGAAAAGTTTGTTTCTTGCGGGGCTAGGTGAAAGGGTTAAGGATCTGCTGATTGCTTATCCCACACCTGGAAACTTGCAGGAGGCAATGCAATTAGCTATACGGGTGGACAGGAGACTGCGTGCAAGGGTTAATGAGAGTAAAACCTCTGCCATGTCAGCTCCGAGTCTTGAGAGGGTCTGTACTGACATTGGAGAGCCGATGGAGATTGGGGCGATGGCACCCCGCTCTCAGGAAAAAGACCGCAGGTTTTCTGAAGGTTTGTGCTTTTATTGCGGAAAATCTGATCATTTCATTAAGAACTGTGTGCTTCGTATGAGCAAAGAAAAAAAAAAAGGTCAGTTACGCCCATATAGCCTGTTTAAATACTAAGCGGGTATTCCTATCTGCTACTACCGTTGCTCAGGAAGAATTAATTGAATTTCGGGTATTTGTGGATTGTGGTTCTACTCTGAATGTGATTGATGGGGGGATTCTTGGAAAAACTTAAATTAAAACCCAAACCTTTGTCATCCCCTATTGCTGTGGTTTCCGTCGATGGCTCTCCCTTGAAGAGTGTTACTCACAAGGTCTGTGAATTTCCCCTCACTATTAATGGTGTTCACCAAGAGAATTTGGATTTGGTAGTATTAAATAATTTGCCTTGTCCAGTAGTTTTGGGGTTGCCCTGGTTAAAATTGTACAATCCTGTACTGGATTGGTCTACCAATGAAATTAAGTCCTGGAGCCCTAAGTGTTATGACAAGTGTTGTAATGGACGTATTGCTGCGGTGGAAAAAGGGGAATTACCTGTACCTATTTAGGATTTTTGGAGAGTTTTTTCTGAGGATGAGTCACAAATTTTGCCTCCCCATAGAGACTATGATTGTACCATTGAATTTGTCCATGGAGCGACTCTTCCTAAAAGTCGTTTATTTAATCTTACTATTCCTGAGAGAAAGGCTTTGGAGGAATACATACAAACGAGCTTGGCCGCCGGTCACATTAGGCCTTCCAAGTCTCCTGTGGCTGTTGGATTTTTTTTTGTTAAAAAAAAAAGGACGGCGGTTTACGTCCTTGTCTGGATTTTCGTGAGATTAATAAAATTACTGTACGCAATCCTTACCCACTGCCATTGATTCCTGATTTGTTTAACCAGTTAGTGGGGGCCAAGTGGTTCTCTAAAATTGATGTCCGGGGGGCATACAATTTGTTGCGCATGAAGGACGGTGATGAATGGAAGACTGCTTTTAACACTCCTGTGGGTCATTTTGAGAATCTGGTTATGCCTTTCGGTCTTACCAATGCACCAGCATTTTTTCAGAATCTTATTAATGACATCCTTAGACCTTTGATCGGCAAAAATTTGGTTGTGTATTTGGATGACATTTTGATTTATTCAACGGATCTGGAGTCTCATTGGCGGAGCGTACGTGAGGTATTACAGTTATTAATTGACAATTCGCTTTTTGCTAAGCTGGAGAAATGTGAGTTCGCTGTACAGAGAATTAGTATTTTGGGCTACATTATCTCCAGCGAGGGCTTTGAGATGGACCCGGTGAAAGTTCAAGCTGTGCAGGAATGGCCTAGGTCTATTGGTTTGAAATCGATACAGAGGTTTTTGGGTTTCGCCAATTAATACAGAAAATTCATTAAAAATGTTTCTATTATTGTCAAACCACTGACCGATCTCACCAGGAAAGGTGCTAATGCGGTTCAGTGGACTACTGAGGCCATTGAAGCTTTTGTGTTTTTAAAGGAGAGGTTCACCTCTGCTCCCATCCTTATGCAGCCTGATGTGACTAAGCCGTTTTTGGTTGAGGTTGATGCTTCTTCGGTGGGGGTTGGTGCGGTGTTGTCTCAGAAAAACAAGGATGGAGTACATCCCTGTGCTTTTTTTTCAAAAAAATTTTCTGAGACTGAACTTAATTACGATATTGGTAATCGGGAATTGTTGGCTATTAAACTCGCATTTGAACACTGGCGTCATCTCTTGGAAGGTGCTGAATTTCCCATTCAGGTTTTCACTGATCATAAAAATCTGATCTATCTTGATGCTGCCAAGCGCTTGAATGCCCGTCAGGCTAGGGGGGCACTTTTTTTCTCGCGGTTTAATTTTTCTGTTACTTACATCCCGGGTACCAAGAATGTTAAAGCTGATGCTTTGTCTCGCAGCTTATCTCCCATGGTCGGTGCTGAGGAGGAGGAGAGCATTTTACAAGAAGGTGTTGTGATTGCTGCATTGGACTCCGTTTTGGAAGATGAGATTCTTAAAGCACAGGAGAATGCCCCATCTAACACTCCCCATGGGAGGTTGTTTGTGCCTAGGACCTTTAGGAGAGATTTGTTTGTTGAGTGTCATGAGTCTCGGTTGGCAGGTCATCCAGGAATTTCTGAGACCAAGAGACTTGTGGGTCGCAGTTTTTGGTGGCCTGGATGGCAGAAGGAAGTTATTAAGTGGGTGCGTCAATGTACTGTGTGTGCTAGATCTAAGTCTTCACATGCTCCTGCTGCGGGATTGCTTTGCCCTCTGGAGGTTCCTAGTGCACCTTGGACACATCTGGCTATGGACTTTATTACTGACCTTCCCCCCTCTGAGGGATTCACGGTCATCTGGGTGGTCGTGGACCGTTTTAGCAAGATGTGTCACTTGGTTCCCTTCATCAAACTGCCCTGTGCTAAGACACTCGCTAAGGCCTTTGTCAAGGAGATTGTGAGACTCCATGGCCTTCCTACTGACATTGTTTCTGATAGGGGACCTCAGTTCGTGGCTCGTTTTTGGCGTGCCTTTTGTGACAGGTTGGGAGTTCATTTGTCATCTTCATCTGGATATCATCCTGCGTCTAATGGCCAGACAGAAAGGAAGAACCAGGATGTTGAGCAGTTCTTGCATTGTTTTGTGGCAGACAATCAAGAGGGGTGGTCTGAGTTTCTGCCACTTGCTGAATTTGCTCTTCACAACCATACATCCTCTTCTGCTGGGTGTTCGCCTTTTTTTTGTTGTTCTAGGAGACATCCGTCTTTTGGGTCATTCTCCAAATTGGTATTGGCTGTGCCTGAGGAGGAGAGTTTTTCCGGTGATTTGGAAAGAGTTTGGACAGATGTGCGTGGTAATCTGCAGGAAGCTAACAAAAAATCTAAGAGGTACTTTGACAGGAAACGTCAAAAGGTTTTGTTTACGGCTGGTGACATGGTTTGGTTGTCCTCTAAGAATCTGCGGTTGAGGATTCCTTCTAAAAAATTGGGTCCCAAGTTTGTAGTGCCCTTTAAGGTGCTTCAGGTAGTTAACCAATCTGCTGTTAGGTTGGAGATTCCCACCTCCTGGGAGATTAATCCGGTGTTCCATGTTTCTCTATTGAAAAAAGCTGATGTATCTGATAGAGACGCCACTGCCACTGTTCCTCTGGTGGTGGAGGACGGGGAATATGAAATTTCCCGCATCCTTAATTCTAGACGGTATAGAGGGAGTTTGCAGTATCTCATCCCTTGGAAGGGTTTCGGTCCCGAGGATAACTCATGGGTGAGGGCGGATGATGTTTCTGCTTCCAGACTTGTCAGAGCATTTCACAGGAGGTTTCCTGATAAGCCTGGGCCTAGGGGATCCGGAGGATCCTCATAGAAGAGGGGGTACTGTTAGAACTCTCTTGTTGGGTTTTTTCTCGTTTGCTGGTCACATGACCTTTTTTTCCTATTTAAACCTGCTCTGCCCTTCTGGCCTTGCTGGACTTCATTGTAATTTCAACTCTTTATCTAGCCAGGTGCTTTGTTACCTTACTCCGTCAGTTTAGCTAGGTCTCTTGACCTCTATTTTCTATGTTGTTTTGTTTGTCCTTTTCTGCTACAATTTCTGTTAGGAGGTGTCCATCTTACTCCCAGTCCCTAGTTCTTGTAGAGATCCCTCCCTCACATCTATAGGTCTTCATACAGACTAGCTGAGGACTTTAGCAGGTCTGATCACAGGATCAGGTTCCCCGTTACATCGTAGGGATTAAGCTTAGTTCTATTGTAGGGACAGATCTCCTGTCTTTCCTTAGTGCTTGTAGCAGATCATAACAATAAACGCACTCAGCCATGTGAGGATTTTTTTTTTTTTTCAGAACGAGTTGTAGTTTTGAATGATGCAATTAATTTTGCTATAAAACATACATTATAAAAGAGGCAGCCATACTTGCCAATACCTAGTCGCAATACTAATATACTACGGGATGTATCAGCCCTCAGGTGGAGACAGAGCTGGTGCAAAATACTAATGAAATAACCACTCTCACACCTACCATTTTTTTTTTGGACCATAAGACGCACCTAGGTTTTAGAGGAGAAAAAAAAAATTGAAGCAAAAAACGTGTTCATGATGCACTTTTAAGGGGGAGGAGGTCTTCTTCTGACACTGGTATAGGGGTAATGTCCCCCAATTCTGACAATATCCCCCATCCTGGTATGTATGCATGGCACCCCTAATCCCTATCCTGGTGTGCATGGCACCCCTAATCCCTTTCCTGGTGTGCATGGCACCCCTAATCCCTTTCCTGGTGTGCATGGCACCCCTAATCCCTGTCCTGGTATGCATGGCACCCCTCATTCCTGTCTTGGTATGCATGGCACCCCTCATCCCTGTCCTGGTATGCATGGCACCCATCATCCCTGTCCTGGTATGCATGGCACCCCTCATCCCTGTCCTGGTATGCATGGCACCCCTCATCCCTTTCCTGGTATGCATGGCAACCCTCATCCCTGTCCTGGTATGCATGGCACCCCTCATCCCTGTCCTGGTATGCATGGCACCCCTCATCCCTGTCCTGGTATGCATGGCACCCCTCATCCCTGTCCTGGTATGCATGGCACCCCTCATCCCTGTCCTGGTATGCATGGCACAGCAATGCCCATCCTGGTATGCATGGCACAGCAGTCCCCATCCTGGTATGACCCCCTCATCTTTATCCTGTTACATATGCCCCCATCATCTTTATCCTGGTATGTATGGCCCGCTCATCTTTATTCTGGTTTGTATGGCCCCCTCATCTTTATCCTGGTTTGTATGGCCCCCTCATCCTTATCCTAGTATGCATGGTCCCCGTAATCCCCATCATGCTGCACATATAAAAAAATAAATATATAAACACTCCTACTCACCTTTCTTCTCTCCTCCAGCGCTGACGCCTGTCTGCCCGCACTGATCTCCCCAAGTGAGCCGCGCATGGCGTCACTGCCATGCGCGGCTCACAAGGAGAGATCAGCTGTCGGAAGTCACTGCTCCCCGCGCCGGGACTGTGTGCGCGGGGATCAGTGACTTCATGCTCCTTCATAGCCGGCACACAGCTTAGCCGCGCTGCGGCTCCTGCTGCTGCCGGGTTATCTCGTGTGCCCGCTTATTAAAGGGAATGAATATTCACCCCCTCCCCACGCCCATGGGCATGGAGAGAGGTTAAATATTCATGCCCTTAACAGCGGGCACAGGCGATTCCGGCAGCAGCTGCCGCTACACTGTGTGCTGCTATTAAGGAGCATGAATATTCAGTGTTCCCCATGGGCGTGGGGAGCAGTGAATATTCATTTTCTTTAGCAGCGGGGACAGCGTAGGCTGCTGCCTCCTGTGCCCCGCTCCTCCACCGCTACAGCTCCCCACAGCACAGTATATATACTCACCCCTCCCCAACATTCGGACTATAAGATGCACCCCCCATTTTCCTCCAAAATTTTGGAGGAAAAAAATGCGTCTTATGTAGCACCCTGAGGATTCGGCTGCTACAGGAGTATTACACCTCAAGCCAGAGGTGTGGTATTCCACTCCCGGGTAAGGATGGAGTGTGGAACTGAGCTCAGTAGGCTGCATGCACTACATACATCCCATTTCCGGGGGACAGATCAATGGTACTCCCACTAGAGAAATGTGCAGGTACGACAGTGTCTGTCCCTGGCTGGAGTGGGAGGGGGGTGGAACATCCCAGTAGTGTAGGGGCAGATAGGGGGAGCAGTCTGGGTAATGCTAGGAGCTCATTGGGTGCTGGTCACCTGAGCTCACACATAGAGGGAGTATATAAGGTGGGAACCATCTTAGATCAGGGTCAGACAGGCAGACAGTTACCAGTCAGTCTTTGTAGAGGAAGAGAGCAGAGGAGAAGAGCAGCTCCAAGGCCAAGAGAGAGAGAGAGGAGAAAGAAGGACCCAGAGGGGGAGAAGAGGGAACCCCAAGAGCCCAAATACAACCAGAAGGGTGAAGGGTTGGCACAAGGGTACCGGATCCCAAGCTGGTGGAGGGCACTAATCCTCAGCCAGAGACCGGAGGTCGTGGGCAGGATCTGCCACGACCCCCCCACTAAATCCACCCGGAAGGCAAACCAAGCATAGGGTCAGGGAACCCAGAGACAAGGGTTTTACCAACAAGAGGCCCGAGGGAGCCGGACATAGGTGGATCCCTGGTGGGGAAGGCCAGAGAGAAGGAACGTCAGAAAGGGAGCTCAGGATCACGCTCCAGAATTACTTGGGGGTTGGCCGAGTCCAGGACCTGGTGGACGCAGCACGGCTCGGGCGGTCACTCAAGGCCGGAGTGACCAACACAAAAGCAGTAAGTAAAAACCCTGAACTGCACAGCCCGACTCTGAGTCTCATTACCATCCTCACTGCACCTCCACAACCACCATCCTCTGCAACTGACCCCCTGAGGCTATACCCCTCCCGTTGGGGGTTATACTACCAGAGCTGCACAAACACCACCAGCCTCAGCGGACCCTGCTGCAGCGGCGGCCGTATTGACCGCAAATCAACGGGTGGCGTAGTCGACACTAAAGAACATCCAGCAACATCTGTAGGACTGCCACACACTGAGCTTGACACCCTGGGCACGGACCGGGTCACCGCCACTCGGAGACTACAACCCCCATCTGATCCGGCTCCGGGTATCCCCCAAACAACACTGGCCCAGGGGGCGCGTCAACTTTGGCGTAGTCGGCAGGATAACGTGCCCGCAACAACCGGGTACTGCGTGCCTGAAGAAAAGTTCACCGTTACCTCAAAAAGAAGTCTCCCGCCGGTTCCGGAGGGTCCCCGCCAACGGACCCCATCACAGGTCGATTCCCGCCGGTTGTCCGCCATTTGCAGCTTTTTCCCGCCATCCATGGAGTTTCCCGCCACTGGGAGACGGTTCCCGCCATTTCCAAAGATTTCCCGCCTTGGAAGAGCGGACGCCATTATGGGCGTGCCAGAGGGTGGCAAAAGGCCACCTCCCATCGTGGGCCAGGTCGAAGAATGGCGCCAAAAGCGGAAACCGCGCCCACCAACAGAGACTGTGATGCTGGAAGTGTCCATCAGCGTGAGAGAACTGCCCCTGGAACTGAAGTTGCCCCGGAACCACCCTCAATGTGGGCGGAGACAGAACAAAAGAAAGAAGATGGGTGCAGCCTGGAGAAGTCTAGAGAGAGCGCACCCGGAGACAAGAAGTCTGGAGAGGAGTCCAGAGAGAACACACCCGGAGATGGAAGGAGAGACAGGCAGCACCGACCCAGTGGTCAGGAGCCTGCTGCAAGCAACAAGCCCACTAGGCTTAGTGGAGGTCCTGGCACAGCTCCCCCGAGACCGGGAGTGTGCACAGACCGCGCTGGAGGGCCTCGCACGGAGGATGGCCCGGGTGCAGCGGGAGACGTTGGCGGAGTGGAGCCGAGAGATGGCCCAGCAGACCGAAACCCGTCAGCGGAGCACGCCACCCGAGATGAGGAGACCGACCGCCTCTGAGGATGGTGCAGGAGGACTCAAGGCCGGAGACGGCGCCGAGAAGGGAGCTGAACGGACGGAGGCAGGTAAAGGGGACGTCTCTACCCCGAGCCGGGAAACCGCGTGCCTGCCCCAGCTCCCCGTCGCAGAGCCCGAAGTTCCCCCTGCCGTGCCCGACGCTGCATCGTCACCGCCGCAGACTAGGCCTCAATCGGAAACCGCGGCCGCGACCCCTGTGACGTCACGCGCTTCGACCCTGAGCGCGGCAAAGCAGGAAATACCATCGGCCTGGTCGCAAGGCCTAGTACACCCGGGCGCCGCAATTCCAACAGCGCCCCCTACCTCCGCGGAGCCACCGGCCTGGTCGCAGGGCCGAATAACCAGGGGCGCCGCCGTTCTTACAGTGCCCTTTTCCTTTAGGGTGCCCCAAGCCTGGTCTCAAGGCCTGGTCAATCCGGGCGCCGCTACCACCACAGCGCCCATAACATCTAAAGTACCGCACCTGGGTGAAGACCTGTTCGCCCAGCATACGTGCCCGGATGGGCAGCCCTTCATATGGCCCCAGGAGTACTATGAATTGGAACTCCAAAGGGCGAGGCCCCTGTGTGAGCCCCTGATTCCGGCTCCGAAGCCCGCTAGGAGGACCCAGCCCCCGCTAGAGGAGGCACAGTTTGAGTGGGACCCCACCGGAGAAGACCTCATGGGGTTCACTCAGGAGACTCGGGCGGCCGCAGCGGAGCGTGCAGAGTGCTGCCGGCAGCAGCTCGAGGTCTTCGAGAGGGAGCGGAGAGAGAGGCGGGTCCGGGAACAGCAAACGCAGATAAGGAGCGCGGAGCAGAAGAGCCGGACCAGGAGAGATCCCCGTGCAGCGCATGGTCCCCGTACCACCGGGACTGTGATAAAATTCAATATGCAGCACGGATGGGGCTTTATAAGAGACCACCACACCCCCGGCGACGTCTTTGTCACCCGCAGAGACGTAGAAAGCCATCTGCCGGAGGGACACAGAGGTCGTGACCTGTACGTAGGGGACGAGGTCACGTTCACCCGGCACAAGTGTGCCAAAGGACCCTACGCCCTCAATGTGCATCGCCTGACGGAGGAGGAGCTGCGGTGTGAGGAGGAGCAAGAGGACCCGGACGGGTCTGAAGAATCTAAAGAAGGAGCAGGAGGACGCCGTCGTTGAAGTACGGTAGAGAGAGACTGTAAATAGTTACCCGTCGGGGTACCAGAACTGTTGCTGAGTTACATATGTTCCCCGTTGGGACAAAGAGTGAACTTAAACCCGTGTGTCCCCTATCCCTTAACAGCCATCCCTTTTTCCCACTGGCTGAGGACTGAGAGCGGCCATATCCCCTTGTATATAGTTGCGCCTCCTAAGGCGCCCCCTACTGGTTTTATAGGAAACCGTGTTTCTAAAAGAGACTGTCGCACTTTACCCGGTCACAAGTTGCACCGTGGCCGGAGGAACAAGAATGTTTCTAATGAGAAGTTTTATATGAAAAGTTTTATGATATATATATATGATGTTTTATATGTTATGTTGTTATGAAAAAAAAAAAAAAATTGTATGTTTTGAAGTTTTATTCTCTTACAGCCCGAGGACGTGCTGTGATTTACCAGGGGGGAATGTAGCACCCTGAGGATTCGGCTGCTACAGGAGTATTACACCTCAAGCCAGAGGTGTGGTATTCCACTCCCGGGTAAGGATGGAGTGTGGAACTGAGCTCAGTAGGCTGCATGCACTACATACATCCCATTTCCGGGGGACAGATCAATGGTACTCCCACTAGAGAAATGTGCAGGTACGACAGTGTCTGTCCCTGGCTGGAGTGGGAGGGGGGTGGAACATCCCAGTAGTGTAGGGGCAGATAGGGGGAGCAGTCTGGGTAATGCTAGGAGCTCATTGGGTGCTGGTCACCTGAGCTCACACATAGAGGGAGTATATAAGGTGGGAACCATCTTAGATCAGGGTCAGACAGGCAGACAGTTACCAGTCAGTCTTTGTAGAGGAAGAGAGCAGAGGAGAAGAGCAGCTCCAAGGCCAAGAGAGAGAGAGAGGAGAAAGAAGGACCCAGAGGGGGAGAAGAGGGAACCCCAAGAGCCCAAATACAACCAGAAGGGTGAAGGGTTGGCACAAGGGTACCGGATCCCAAGCTGGTGGAGGGCACTAATCCTCAGCCAGAGACCGGAGGTCATGGGCAGGATCTGCCACGACCCCCCCACTAAATCCACCCGGAAGGCAAACCAAGCATAGGGTCAGGGAACCCAGAGACAAGGGTTTTACCAACAAGAGGCCCGAGGGAGCCGGACATAGGTGGATCCCTGGTGGGGAAGGCCAGAGAGAAGGAACATCAGAAAGGGAGCTCAGGATCACGCTCCAGAATTACTTGGGGGTTGGCCGAGTCCAGGACCTGGTGGACGCAGCACGGCTCGGGCGGTCACTCAAGGCCGGAGTGACCAACACAAAAGCAGTAAGTAAAAACCCTGAACTGCACAGCCCGACTCTGAGTCTCATTACCATCCTCACTGCACCTCCACAACCACCATCCTCTGCAACTGACCCCCTGAGGCTATACCCCTCCCGTTGGGGGTTATACTACCAGAGCTGCACAAACACCACCAGCCTCAGCGGACCCTGCTGCAGCGGCGGCCGTATTGACCGCAAATCAACGGGTGGCGTAGTCGACACTAAAGAACATCCAGCAACATCTGTAGGACTGCCACACACTGAGCTTGACACCCTGGGCACGGACCGGGTCACCGCCACTCGGAGACTACAACCCCCATCTGATCCGGCTCCGGGTATCCCCCAAACAACACTGGCCCAGGGGGCGCGTCATCTTATAGTCTGAAAAATATGGTACTATTCATGTAGGGGATTAGAAATGCACAGGATAAGGCTTGTATAGGGCGCCAGTCACACAGATACATGTAGTGCAACATGCCAACTTGCTGCCTATTAGTGATGCCAAAGCTATTACAGAATTTCCCCAAAAATAAGCCCTAGCATGATTTTACAGGATTTTTGGAGGATGCTTGACATATAGGCCCTACTCCAAAAATAAACCTTAGTTAGTCAGGGCTGGCGTTAGGAGAGGGGAGCAACTGGGCAATTTATCAGGGCCTCCTACTCTTTCCACCAACACTACAAAAGCCTGGCTGCATCCTGCAAGGATGGAAAATTATGTAAGGTATTAGTTAATATTTTGACCAAAATATGTAAGCCTGCACCTACGTCAGGGGTCCTCATTGTCTTTCCAGCGAAAAGACAATATAACGTATTGGAAAACCAGATTTAACGCTGGCAGTAAAATGTTTTACCTCACAGAAAGAATAAGGCTGTGTGCCCACAATGTGTTTTTCAAGCATTTATGCTGCGGAATTTCCGCAGTATAAACGCTTCAAAAACGCTTGGTAATCCGCCCCCCATGGTCCCCAATGACAAGCCGCACTTTCAATGCCCATGCTGCGGTTTTTTCCGCAGCGTTTATGCTGCGCTCAAAAATCTGCAGCATGTCCATTAATTTTGCGGAAGCGCGGCGTAATCGCCGCTATTGACTTGCTTTGAGACGCATATAATTCGTGTCAGTACATTTGTACTCACGGATTATATGCGTTTCTATGTGCGGATGGTACCCAGGTCTGGAGTAGAGTAGACTCTCATCCAGACCTGGGTACCATAGAAACTGTAAAAAATAGAATTTAAAATAAAAAATAAAGTTTATACTCACCTTCCGATGTCTTCCCGGTGTTTTGTCTGCTACGTCCAGTGACTTGCAATGTTCGCGTGGTTGTGAAGGACCTGCCATGACGTCACTGAGTCATGTGACCCATCACATGGCTCAATGACGTCACCGCAGGTCCTTCACACCACCGCGAGCAGTGCAAGACACTGGACGGAGCAGACAAAACACCGGGAAGACATCGGAAGGAGAGTATAAACTTTATTTTTTTTTATTTTTCACCATTCTTATTCTCTTTTTTAACTAACTTGGTCACACTACTATAAATCCATGCCCGTTGCAACAAGGTGGACAAGTTGTCAAGCACTTTTCCAAGTGATGCTAAAATCGCTTGGAAAAGTACTTGATAACCCGCATGCAGAAATGCGCATGCAAAGATGCTTCACAAACGCTTCTACCTGGCGGGAAAAACGCATGTAAAATCCGCATGCGTTTTTCCTGCCAGGGAGAAGCGTAAAAAATATGCAGCATTTCTGCATCGTGGGCACATAGCCTCAGCCGCGATCCCATGCTGTCCTGTCTGTATACTTGCTTTTGCTTCATTCTCTGCCCAGGAGCTGTGGTTCCTGCACAGTCAGACAGCCATTACACAGTATACGATTATCTCCACACATTATATTTTTACACATCCAATTGTGGAACTTATTAATCCAATGTATGTTGATTAAAATGTACTTTAATATGACAACCCCTTTTGAACTTGGAGGGACCCTTTACTGCCGTGCAGCAATCATAAATGCCCAAAGGCAAAACCCTCTTGGGGAGGGGAGAATAAGTGAACATGTTTGTTGGTAATGCCTCAGTGTTGTTGGACACGTGCACTTATTGGCACTTGCAGTAATCGTTGTTTATGGCTACTTGTAGCATCTGCACAGTGGAAACCTACCTTACTTAAAGGGGTTGTCCGTACTTGGCCAGTGCCAGTCTCTTGAATGAAATTGGAAAACCCTATACTTACCTCCCACACCAGTGCCGTTCCAGCAGTGTTGGCGCCAGGTCTCTCAGTGCTCACGTGACAATATGAAATCTGCAGCCAATTGGGGGGTGTGATCGTCCACTCTGATGAAATAATAAAGGCAACAGCCGGCGACATAGTGTCATGTGAGTGCCAGGAGACCCGATGCCTAATATTGCTGAAAAGGCGCCAGTGCAGGAGGTGAGTATAAGCCTCTCTTATTTAACATGGAGAACTCAGGCATTTAGGATGGGGTTGTCCAAGTAGAACTCTTGTGTATATTATTTAGCCAAAATTAAAATGTACCAAATATCCACATGTGCAAATACCGTATATAAAGCCTTTTACTCCAAATTCCGTTATTTCTCCTCTGATCTCATCAGTGGCCGTTCATTCAAAGCCACAAATTGTTTGTCTATCCTGATATCTTGTGGAACAGCCTGGCCTCACATGGGTTCTCCTCCCTCTTATCTCGGACCCTCAGTATTGACACCCTCACTTTTTTCATGCCCCTACATCTTTATATTTAATGCGGAAAGACTACCAGGAAATGTAGTTTCTGATCACTTGAGTCTTTTCTAATGTGATCGGTTTCATTATACCCTTATACCATCCACAGCAGTATACGCAAAGGAGTGTAGGTGTGAGTTGTGCAGAGGTAGTGGCTGCACCCAGGCACTGATGCGGAAATCCCAGCTCCCCTCTGCCCATTACCGTTCACCAGTTTTATATGTGATGCATGGTGGTTCAGCAGACAGATTCTAGGGCAAAATAACTACTAAATAATGTCATGTTATAATGACAGATCTGTTACAAGCAGTTTTTCAAGTTGTAGAGCAATAACCTGAATCTCCCCAGTTGTTCTTTCATAACCATATTCACCAGCATTCATAACCATATTCACCAGCATTCATAACCATATTCACCAGCATTCATAACCATATTCACCAGCATTCATAACCATAGTCACCAGCATTCATAACCATATTCACCAGCATTCATAACCATATTCACCAGCATTCATAACCATATTCACCAGCATTCATAACCATATTCACCAGCATTCATAACCATATTCACCAGCATTCATAACCATAGTCGCCAGCATTCATAACCATAGTCACCAGCATTCATAACCATATTCACCAGCATTCATAACCATATTCACCAGCATTCATAACCATATTCACCAGCATTGGCTGCAATTTCATTTCAAATTATTGCCTAAATGGGCACAAAGCTGCCAGTCAGCGAGCAACACTGACCATAGCACTGGATAGGGGAAAGCTGTGGACCACGTATAGCCAGGTTGACAATCGCACCAAGGACGGCTGTAGATGCCGCAGTTGTGTCCTGTAATTCATGCGTCACATCTCCCAACAAGGATTCCAGAGTTTGGATTTTATGACTTCACTTCTGAATCCACCTGGGGAACGTGGCACAGGGGCCTCATTGCTGCTTATGCTCCATCCCAGTTGGCACAGAGCAGACTGCCAGTGGTCACGTTGGCAGTGGAGCAGCAGCTTTCAGCCCTCTGTAAGTAGGTCAGATACATTGTGTGACTGCTTTGCCGCAGAACAGCACATATAGAGATGGAGGTAATAGGAAGATGTGGAAGAATGTTCTTCAGATTGGCAGGCCAGCCATGCTTGTTACTGATGACATGAAACATGATGATGTTGGCATTTTGAGTGCAGGTAGTAGGAGCTGATGGTACAGAAATAAATGAACTCCAGTAGATAGTCTTGCGTCAAGATACAGGAGGATTAGATGGTATGACGGTATTATGCTGTTTCTCCGCTTAGTGGTAAGTTGTGCTCCATGCTGGACCCACAAACGGGAAACTCGTGAAAATCCTCTGTTCTCTAGCAGGAATTGTCTCGTTCACGCCATCACTGCGCGGTGCTGGGATCTGCTGTCTCATGGTGACATACGGGTTCCTTCCTATAATAACTGGAGATGGCGCTTTTCCTGTCCTTATGTCTTTCCAGTTTATATTTGAAAAGAAGGGGTGCGTTCTGATTTTTCCATTAACCCCTAGCCGGACATAATGGTCTTTGCAGAGTAGTTTGGACATAATGTCCATAGCATCGTGGTCAGTGAGGTTTTCATATGATGGTTCTTCGTACAAGACATTATTCACAATCTCTTCAGTGGTGTCTCCTGGAAATGGTGAGTCTTGGAAAATCATGTCGTACAATATGACTCCAAAGGCGAACCAGTCCACACCTTCATCATAAGCGTCTCCCATGATCATTTCTGGGGCGCCATACCCAGGTGTTCCACTGAAATCTCTGGCATTAAATCTCTTATCAAACTCGTATAGAGATAGTCCAAAATCAGTAATCTTTATGTGGCCGTCACCAGTCAGCAGGATGTTATCCGGTTTTAAGTCCCGGTGAATGATGTCATTGCTGTGCAGGAATTGTAGGCCACAAACGATTTCTGCTCCTATAAATCTTACAGGTTCCTTCAGGGGAATGGTACTATATATATAGTGAAGCAGATCCCCTCCACTGGCCAGCTCGGTGACAAAATACGCATGGTTTTCCATATGAAACGCGGCATGGCAATGGGTTAGGAATCTGCTGTTGTGGCTAAGCTTCAGGACATGGTGTTCTACAAGGCATTCAGGGAAGGAGATTAGGCTTTCTTTCTTAATGATTTTAAGGGCCACACTTTCTTTCCTTATTTTATCAGTGGCCAGCATAACCTTCCCATAACTCCCTTGTCCAAGTATGCCATGGCAGATAAACTTATCCCTGGTGAGAGGGACAGTGGTCTTTATTTTTTTGCTACTGGGGCCACTACATTCACCTGAGATGTCATCTTGACTGGTGGCTGGATCTTCCTGATGTTTCCTTTTTCTCCCAGTTCTCTTCTCTTCTGCTGCACTTTCATTACCTTTCAGGTTAATGATCCTGGTTGGACCCAAAGTCCTCAGTTTTTTTAGATTATCAGCTCGATTTGTGATGTATCCCACAAGCTTTTCACATCTGTTTTGTACAGTGTCTAGGAAGGAAATATTCTGGGTTCCCTCATTGACAGGTAATACCTGACCAACCTGCCCAGATTTCTTGGAATCCATCTTCCTTATCTTTGCTGGAGGTTCCTGGTTATTTCCAGTGTCTTCTCCATCTGGTGTTTCTTTCCTTTTTCTCTTTCTATTCCCTGTAAAGTCCATGTTGCATCAGGCAACAACAGGGCAATTATCCAAAAACGTATGTAAAATTATCAGAAAATGCAATCCACACGTATATTGTAGTCAAAGCCAACTACAACTAAAGCTCAATGGCTGCAGTCAGTTGTTTATGGAACTTTGTGGAATGTGATGTCACTGTGCCGGTGATGTCACACTCACTGTGATGTCAGCAGATGTATGCGAGTGTTCCATCTCTGCTGAACGTGAAAGTCTCAGAAGGGGCGGGGCTTAGTCACCATTGACTATAATGGAGTCTGTTGAGTGGGTAGTATTTAGTGACCTGAAGCTGGAAATCAGTGGGATAAATGACATCAGGATTCAGGAATAAGTTACAGTAGTTTTATATTTGTTTTAATTTATTTTATACAAAAAAAGAGCATGGACCGCACCTCCAAAAAAATCATACATTGATCTAATGCCTCTCAGCAAAAATATACATAACTGAACATGAGGTTCTTAGTTTAACATTCTGATCAGACTGTATGAAGCCCACTGCCACGTCACGGCAAACCTCGTAGTGGGTCCTAACATTTCCTGCCTCAAAGGAGCGGCGCCATGTGCCAACCACCGCTACAGTGAGAATGCACCAGCAGGGCGGGCGGCCTGGTGCCTCACAGCATCCATGCTTCAAGACCGAGTCCCCATGACTCCAGGCCACGCCGCCCCACAAGCACAAAACCACAGCAACAATGGCTGACACATTGCACCAACACCACATGAAAGGAGCATTGTGACTCACCTTCCTCAAGCTCTCAAGTGAGACCAAATAGGCTAGACCCTCTTTGCAGACTCCTGCTAATTAAAATTGCCTGTGCCAAATGGGATGAGTGCTGGTCCAAGAAAGGGAAAAGAATAAGCTGGTTCATTGACGTGGCAGTGGGCTTCACACAGTCTGATCAGAATGTTAAGCTAAGAACCTCATGTTCAGTAATATGTATTTTTGCTGAGAGGCATTAGATCAAATGTATGATTTTTGGAGGTGCGGTCCATGCTCTTTTTATTTTTTTTGTATTTATTTTATGTTACATTATTTTGTGTAGGGCTGTGATGATATACATTTTTCAGTTCTTTTGTGTCAAATTTAAAGGAAAGTGTGTTAACCACTTCCTGACTGCCCACTGCACATAAACGTCCGCGCTTGCTGGGCTCTGTACATCGCAGATGTTTATGAACGGTCGGCGGTCTTTTAGCGCTCAGGGCCCCCAGGGTCCTGCACCCTGCAATTCCTGTGCAGAGCGATAGCTCTAACAGGTGACATCCTCGAGACCGGATTGGATCAGGTTCCAATAAAGTTAACCCTTTGCTATCTTCTACTACCCCTGGCAAAAATTATGGAATCACCGGGCTCGGAGGATGCTCATGCAGTTGTTTAATGTTGTTGAAAAAAAGCAGATCACAGACATGGCACAAAACTAAAGTCATTTCAAATGGCAACTTTAGGGCTTTAAGAAACACTAAAAGAAATCAAGATTAAAAATGTGGTACTCAGTAAGGGTAATTTTTTTCAGACCAAGCAGAGAGGAAAAAATTATGGAATCACTCAATTCTGAGGAAAAAATTATGGAATCACCCTGTAAATTTTAATTTACAAATCTAACACCTGCATCAAATTAGATCTGCTCGTTAGTCTGCATCTAAAAAGGAGTGATCACACCTTGAAAAGCTGTTGCACCAAGTGGACTGACATGAATCATGGCTCCAACACGAGAGATGTCAATTGAAACAAAGGAGATGATTATCATACTCTTAAAAGAAGGTAAGTCATCACGCAATGTTGCAAAATATGTTGGTTGTTCACATTCAGCTGTGTCTAAAATCTGGACCAAATACAAACAACATGGGAAGGTTGTTAAAAGAAAACATACTGGTAGACCAAGGAAGACATCAATGTGTCAAGACCGGAAACTAAGCAATATGTCTCCAAAACAGGAAATGCACAACAAAACAAATGAGGAACGAATAGGAGGAAACTGGAGTCAATGTCTGTGACCGAACTGTAAGAAACCGCCTAAAGGAAATGAGATTTACATACAGAAAAGCTAAACATAAGCCATCATTAACACCTAAACAGAAAAAAACAAGGTTACAATGGGCTAAGGAAAAGCAATCGTGGACTGTGGATGACTGGATGAAAGTCATATTCAGTGATGAATCGCGAATCTGTATTGGGTAAGGTGATGATGCTGGAACTTTTGTTTGGTGCCGTTCTAATGAGATTTATAAAGATGACTGCATGAAGAGAACATGCAAATTTTCACAGTCATTGATGATATGGGGCTGCATGTCAGGTAAAGGCACTGGGGAAATGGCTGTCATTACATCTTCAATAAATGCCCAAGTTTACATTGATATTTTGGACAGTTTTCTAATCCCATCAATTGAAAGGATGTTTGCGGATGATAACATCATTTTTCAAGATGATTATGCATCCTGCCATAGAGCAAAAACTGTGAAAACATTCCTTGAAAAGAAGACACATAAGGTCAATGTCATAGCCTGCAAATAGTCCGGATCTCAATCCAATTGAAAATCTTTGGAAGTTGAAGAAAATGGTCCATGACAGGGCTCCAACCTGCAAAGCTGATCTGGCAACAGCAATCAGAGAAAGTTGGAGCCAGATTGATAAAGGGTACTGTTTGTCACTCATTAAGTCCATGCCTCAGAGACTGCTTTAAAGCCAGAGGTGGTGCAACAAAATACTAGTGATGTATTGGAGTGTTCTTTTGTGTGTTTGTTTTTCATGATTCCATATTTTTTTCCTCAGAATTGAGTGATTCCATAATTTTTCCCTCTGCTTGGTCTGAAAAAAATTACCCTGACTGAGTGCCACATTTTTTATCTTAATTTCTTTTAGTGTTTCTTAAAGCCCTGAAGTTGCCATTTGGAATGACTTTAGTTTTGTGCCATGTCTGTGATCTGATTTTTTTCAACAGCATTAAACAACTGAATGAACATCCTCAGAGCCCGGTGATTCCATAATTTTTGCCAGGGGTTATAGATGCTGTGATCCATAGCGATCACGGCACATAGAAGAGAGGGAGAGGCAGTTGTGCACTCACCTTTGACGGCCTCCGAGATAAGGTCTGACGTGGTCATGGCAGCCGGAGATCACATGATGACCTCCGAGGCTGCCAGGTACGGTGGCCTGTTAGGCTCAGCCATCAACGGAGTCTAACAGGAGATCTACCAGTGTAAAACTAACATCCGGTCTCATGCAATGCAATACATGTGTATTGCATTGCATGAGACCTGTGATGATAAAAATATTCCCATAGAGGGACTAAGTGAGAAAGTTAAAAACAGAAAGTTTAAAAATTGGGTCACTTGAGGGGGATTCAGCTCTTCTAGTGCTTAAGGGCTCTGTATACGTAGTCCGCAAACTATTCTACAATAATTTGTTCTCCAAAAGCGAAATAGTGCTCCTTCCCTCCCGGGTGTCGCCGTGTGCCTAAGCAGTACTGTACAGCCACATATGGGATATTGCCACGTTCAGCAGAAATTGTGTGATACATTTCGGCACCATTTTTACCCATTGCCTTGTGTGAAAATGTAAAATCTGAGGCTAAAACTAATTTTTTTTGTGGTAAAAATAGAATTATTTTTTTCTTCGCTGCCCAATGGTATAAATTTCTGAGAGTCACATGTGGTGTCAGTTTGATTACTGCATCCGTAGAGGAATTCATTGAGAGATGTAGTTTGTAAAATGGGGTCACTTATGGGGGTTTCCTGCTGCTTTAGGACCTCAGTCTCTCCCAGTGGGTCATGGCACCTGCAATCCACAACAGTAAAATCTGCACTATAATATGACAATTTTTCCCTTCTGAGCTTTGCACTGTGCCTGAAAAGTAGGCTTCCAGTATCCATTGTTTCAGATGCTGCACATCTCGTATCTTGATGGTCTAGTGTGGTATATGGGGTACAAAGATAGTGGGGCCATTCTTCATCAGTGGAAACCTCAATGCCACTGGATATCTGAAATTGCTACACGATGATGTGTTGCCCTCTTTATGCACTGAAGATGGCACGTTCCCTGAGTTTTTCCAACAAGATGGTGCACCACCACATTATGGGTGTCAGGTCCGAGCATTCCTACATGAACAGTTTCCTGGAAAGTGGATTGGTTGTCGTGGACCTGTTGAATGGCCACCAAGGTCTCCCGATCTGACCCCCTTAGACTTTTATCTTTGAGGTCATCTGAAGGCAATTGTCTATGCTGTCAAGATACGAGATGTGCAGCATCTGAAACAACGGATACTGGAAGCCTGTGCTAGCATTTCTTCTGCAGTGTTGCTATCAGTGTGTCAAGAGTGGAAGAAGAGGGTTGCATTGACAATTCAACACAATGGGCAGCACTTTGAACACATTTGATAAGTGGTCATAAACTTGTAAAAAACTCATGAAATAATAAAGTTACGTTAAAACCAAGCACATCATTGTTTTTCTTATGAAATTCTCAATAAGTTTGATGTGTCACATGACCCTCTTCCCATTGAAAAAAATTAAGTTGAATCCAAAATGGCCAACTTCAAAATGGCCGCCATGGTCACCACCCATCTGGAAAAGTTTTCCCCTTCCCTTATACTAATGTGCCACAAACAGGAAGTTGATATCACCAACCATTCCCATTTTATTTAGGTGTATCCATATAAATGGCCCACCCTGTAGTTTTAATCCTTCTAACTTCCTAACCAAAAAAAATTGTTTAAAAAATTGTGCAGATGTAAAAGAACTATTTTGTGTGACCTAACTCTCTGGTTTAAGGGCATAAAAATTAAAGTTTAAAAATTGCAAAATTTTCCCAATTTTGCCAAATTTCTGATATTTTAAAAAATAATCTAGTTACCGTATTTTTCGGACTATAAGATGCACCAGACCATGACCATAAGACACACCTGGGTTTTAGAGAAGGAAAATAGAAAAGAAAATTTAAGCAAAAAATGTGGTCATGATGCTCCCCATCCTGGTATGCATGGCACCCCTCATCCCCATCCCGGTATGCATGGCACCCCTCATCCCCATCCCGGTATGCATGGCACCCCTCCATCCCGGTTTGCATGGCACCCCTCCATCCCGGTTTGCATGGCACCCCTCATCCCCATCCTGGTATGCATGGCACCCCTCATCCCCATCCTGGTATGCATGGCACCCCTCATCCCCATCCTGGTATGCATGGCACCCCTCATCCCCATCCTGGTATGCATGGCACCCCTCATCCCCATCCTGGTATGCATGGCTCCCCTCATCCCCATCCTGGTATGCATGGCACCCCTCATCCCCATCCTGGTATGCATGGCACCCCTCATCCCCATCCCGGTATGCATGGCACCGCTCCATCCCGGTATGCATGGCACCTCTCCATCCCGGTATGCATGGCACCTCTCCACCCCAAAATTTTGGAGGAAAAAAGTTCGTCTTATAATCCGAGAAATACAGTATATCTAGAAAAAAAAATACTACTATCCTGACTACTATCATGAAGTACAATATGTCACAATAAAACAATCTCAGAACCACTGGGATATGTTGAAGCGTTTCAGAGTTATTACCTCAAAAAGTGACGCTGGTCAGAATTGAAAAAAATTGGCCTGATCACAAAGGCAAAAACTGGCTCTGGCGCGAAAGGGTTAAATCTATAAGTTTAAAAAATATCTATTTCTGCTATTTTTATTAAAAACACAAAATTCTACTGTGGAAGGGCTAACAAAATGTACTTGTGAACAAATCTTTTGCAAATTATCCAGATATCAAGAGTTTCCAAAAGGTAATTCTGCCCAACTATGGTACATTGGGTAGTAAGAAAAGGGGAGTCAGTGTTTCGCAGGTCTATATTACAGCTCCACAGGGTTTATTACCCCTCTCCCAGGACCTTGTAAGGTGAGGCTCCATAGCTAAGCTACAGTATGGAGATTGGTGACCGCATATCTGGGCAGATGAGTTCATTACAGCTTCACACAGATCTTTACCCGGCGTTTCTAAGCTTCTGAGTAGCAACCTGACTAGTAATATTATTATACAAGATTTGATCATTTATTACATAGTTTGTAAAGCCGAATAAAGACTTGCGTCCATCAAGTTCGACCTGTTAGTCCTGTAATTGCTACAGTTGATCCAGAGGAGGGCAAAAACCCCAAATGATTTAGCCAATCTTCACCTGAGGAAAAATTCCCTCCCGACTCTGAAACCAGCAGTCAGAATAAATCCCTGTATCAACCTACTATTTTATTTTATTTTTAAGTATATGCTGAAATCTGCCTGGTATCTAGAAATGCATCCAGTCCCCGCTTGAACTGGTGTAGTGAATCCGACATTACCGTCTCCTCACTCAGTGAATTCCATATTCTCACTGCTCTTACCGTAAAGAACCCCTTCCTATGCTGGTGCTGAAACCTTTTATCTTCCAGTCTTAGTGAATGCCCTCTTGTTACCGTAATATCCCTCCTTTTGAACAAATCCCGGGCAAGATCTCTATACTGTCCCCTAACATATTTGTACACATTTATTATGTCCCCCCTCAACCTTCTCTTTTCCAGGCTGAATAGTCCTAGTTTTGCCAACCTCTCTGGGTATTGCAGTCCCTCCATTCCCTTTATTAATTTTGTTGCCCTCCTTTGTACCTTTTCAAGCTCATTTATATCCTTTCTATATATTGGGGCCCATAACTGAGCACAGTATTCCAAGTGTGGTCTGACCAGTGCTTTGTACAGTGGAAGAACAATGTTCTCATCCTTTGCAGCTATACCTCTTCTGATACATCCCATTACCCTGTTTGCCCTTACAGCAGCGGCCTGACTTTGGGCACTCCAATTTAGTTTGCTATCAATCAAGATGCCCAAGTCCTTCTCCATCTCTGAATTCCCCAATGATTTCCCATTCAGTGAGTACTGGTGACTTCCATTTTTCCTTCCCATATGTATGACCTTACATTTCTCCTCATTAAACCTCATTTGCCATTTAATGCTCCACCTACCCAGCTTATCCAAATCCCTCTGAAGGTCTTCACTGTCCTCTTTTATATTAATTGTTTTACATAACTTTGTGTCATCTGCAAATATTGACATTTTACTATTTATCCCGTTGACTGTCGTTAATAAAGATATTAAATAGCATTGGGCCTAGTACAGACCCCTGTGGTACCCCACTAGTGACGCTTACCCAATCTGAGTATATTCCATTTATAACCACCCTCTGCCTTCTATCCTTTAGCCAGTTAGCTACCCACTTGCAGACATTTTCCCCCAGCCCCATCATTCTCATTTTGTATACCAACCTATTATGTGGCACGCTATCGAACGCTTTTGCGAAGTCTAGATACACGACATCCACTGGTTCCCCCTGATCTACTCGAGAGCTAACCTCCTCGTAGAAGACAATCAGGTTTGTTTGGCAGGAGCGATTCCTCATGAATCCATGTTGGTTCGGTATTAAAAGATTATTAGCATCAAGATGCTCCGTAATTGCCTCTTTAATGAAGCTTTCAAAAATTTTGCCCACAACGGACGTCAGACTCACCGGCCGATAGTTTCCGGCGTCACTTTTTGCTCCCTTTTTGAATATTGGCACTACATTCGCCTGTCGCCAATCAAGTGGTACAGACCCAGTCTCAACAGAGTCCTTAAATATAAGATATAACGGTCTGTCTATCATATTACTTAGTTCCCTTAGTACCAGTGGGTGTATGCCATCAGGTCCTGGTGATTTGTTTATTTTAATGTTACTGAGGCGTTTCTGTACCCCAACTTGGGTTAGATTAGTCATACTTAGTGGAGGATTAAGCTTGTCACTTCTCATTTCTCCTGTTAGTTCTATTTCCTTTGTGAAAGTTGTCGAAAAAAAATTATTTAATAGGTTAGCTTTATCCTCATCTTTCTCTATGATTTTGCCTTCATCACTTTTTATCGGTCCAATATTATCCGATTTAATCCTTTTACTATTTATATACGTAAAGAACAGTTTGGGATTTGATCTACTTTCCCTAGCAATACGTCTCTCTGTTTCCTCCTTCGCTATTTTTATTTGTTTTTTACAGGTTCTCGTTTTTTCCTTGTAACACATTAGTGCCTCCTTACTATTTTCCTGTTTTAATCTCTTGAATGCCTCTTTTTTGCTATTTAACGCCCCTTTTACGTTCTTGTTCAACCATATTGGTTTCCTCTTATTTCTGGCCCTTTTATTCCCATACGGTATATATCTCTCGCACTGAGTATTCAGAATTCTTTTGAAGGTTTCCCATTTACTATTCGTATTCCTTTGATTAAGAACTTTGTCCCAGTCAATAAGTTGAAGGTTTTCTATCAGCTGATCAAACTTCGCCCTCCTAAAGTTTAATGTTTTTGTTGTTCCCTTATTGATAACCCTACTGAAGGGCATTTTGAAATTGATAATATTATGATCGCTATTACCTAGGTGCCCCCCTATCTGTACCTCAGTTATTCTATCAGGCCTATTAGTCAATATTAAGTCCAACACGGCCTTCCCTCTCGTTGGTTCCTGCACTAGTTGGGAGAGATAATTATCCTTAATATTTGTCCAGAACCTTTTTCCTTTCTGAGATCTACAGGTTTCTGTTTCCCAGTCAATATCCGGGTAGTTGAAATCCCCCATTACAATCACTTCATTATGTTTTGCTACTTTGTCTATTTGTCCTAATAGCAGACTCTCATTCTCCTCTGTTATATTTGGTGGCTTATAGCAGACCCCCAATAATATTTTATTATTATTTTTTGCCCCCTCTATCTCTACCCACATGGACTCGACCCCCTCTTCTCCCTCTCCTATATCTTCCCTTAGTCTGGGCTTTAGACATGACTTTACATATAAGCAGACTCCTCCGCCTTTCCCCTGTTTCCGGTCCCTTCTAAATAAACTATAATCTAATAAATTTACCGCCCAGTCGTAGCTATCATCTAGCCAAGTCTCTGTTATACCTACGATGTCATACCTCTCCTCCGATATAAGCGCCCGCAGCTCATTCGCCTTATTGGTCAGGCTTCTTGCGTTGGTCAGCATGCAAGATAAAATTTTGGGGTTATTTAGCTTCCTATTCTTCTCTAGCGATCTAACTGTACTATCCTCACCCCCCTCTCCACCCTCATTATATTCACTTCTCCCCTTCCCCCTTGCTTGCCTCACATCCCACCTATTTCCTTGGTTTCCCCCCCCCCCATCTCTAGTTTAAATACTCCTCCAACCTATTAGCCATCTTCTTCCCCAGCACCGCTGCACCCTCCCCATTGAGGTGCAGCCCGTCCCTACGGTAGAGCCTGTAGCCGACTGCGAAGTCAGCCCAGTTCTCCATGAACCCAAACCCTTTTGCCTTGCACCAACTCTTTAGCCACTTATTCACCTCCCTAACTTCCCGTTGGCGCTCCTGTGTGGCTCGCGGGATTGGTAGTATTTCTGAGAAAACTACTTTGGAGGTCCTTGCCCTAAGCTTCCTACCTAGGTCCCTGAAATCATTTTTAAGGACCCTCTATCTACCACTCACTTTGTCATTGGTGCCGATGTGGACCATGACCGCTGGGTCTTCGCCAGCCCCACCCAGTAATCTGTCAACCCGATCCGCGATGTGCCGGACTCGAGCGCCAGGGAGGCAGCACACCGTTCGGCGATCCCGGTCTTTGTGACAGATTGCCCTGTCTGTCCCCCTAATAATAGAATCACCCACTACCAGGACCTGTCTTGCCTGCCCTACACTTCCCCCCTCCCCCTCATTACTGGAGCATACACTCCCCCGGCGGTCAGAGGATCTGTCGTGCTCCAATAATGCCGGTTCTGAACCAGCCTTCCTATACTTCTTCCCTCTATCCCTCCTAACTGTTATCCAGCTCCCTGCCTGTTCAGCCTGCACTTCCCCTCTATGCTCCACCCCCAGTATTGACCCATTGAGTGTCTGCTCGGTGAGCAGCTAACTCCGTTCCATGTTGTCGATGCTCCTCAGTATCGCTATCTGAGCACTTAGATCCAGAATTTGGGCTTCCAAGTGCACGATATGCTCACATCTCTCGCAGCAGTATGGATCCTCGAGCGGTAGCTCACGGAATGCATACATTGCGCAAGATGTACACTGCACGGCTCCGGCCAAGATGGACGCCATTCTAAATATGGGGATACAGTCAGTATATATATACAAGTACAAAACACAATTATTTATATATAGGTGTATGGACGGGGATCAATTAGGGATGTGCAAGTGTATCAATTAGATATCGGCGGGGGATCAGTTAAGTATGGACGGGGGATCAATTAAGTATGGACCGGGGACTCAGCTGAGTAGGTCAGGTGGATTAATTAAGTATGGACGATGTGTCAATTGACTATGGACTGGGGATCAATAAATATGGGCTGGGGAAATAATTAATTGTGGACTGGGGAATCAATCAATTAATTATAGACAGGGGGTTAATTAAATATGGATGGGGATAAGGCAAATAAATAGGGACTGGGGGATCAGTAAAAGTGGACAGGGGGAATCTATTAAATATGGACAAGGGGGATCAATTGATTATGGGCTGGGGGGGCAATCAGTTAAATGTGGTCGGGGGATCAATTTAATATGGACGGGGGGTGGACGGGGGGGTCAATTTAAATGTGGTCAGGGGGATCAGTTAAATATGGACGGGGGGTTATCAGGGGATCAATTTAAATATGGACGGGGGGTGATCAATTAAATATGGTCTGGGGGATCACTAAAGATGGCCTGGGGAGTTGTATTAAATATGGATAGGGGGGAGATCGATCAAATATGTACAGGGGATTAATTTAAATAAGGCCGGGGGGGGGAGCACTTAAATAAAATGCAATTACAATACAAATACAGTACAATACACGCTCGGGTTCAGTAGGGCCTCTTATCGCGGCCTCCTGCCCCTCACTCACCTCCTCTAGGGACGCTGCACGCTATCACAGCGCGCTCGCCCCTCCGGTCGCCTCTTACCGGTCCTCCTGGTCACCACCACCTGGCGCCCTCCGCCGGCCGGCGCTGCACGATATCACAGCGCTCTCTTGCGCTCGTTCCTCCGGTCGCCTCCTACCGGTCCTCCCGGTCCACTTGGTCACCTCTGCCTGGCTCCCTCGCCAGAGGGCCGCGAGCCGAGTCGGACCACGCCGCACGCCGCTCACCACAGCCACACCACAGCCCACGTGTTCACACCCCGCGCGCGCTCTCACTTCCGGTCACCTCCACGGTAGCGTTTAGATTGACTGGCCGGGCAGATCTGGCATTCTGCAGACTGGAAAAGCTGGGGAACAACCATTATATAAAATATGAAAAAATAGGAAAATATTAGCAATGTTCTGTAATGGTTAATTTTTACATAACACTGGTTCAATTCACTTGATATTAACCCGTTCATGATCTTGTAATTTTCTATCTTTGCACTTTAGTGTTTTTTCTCCTCTTTTTTCCAGAGCCATAACTTTTATATTTTTTCAATATAACCAAGGGCTTGTTTTTTGCAGGACAAGTTGTACTTTTGAATGACACCATTTTTTTGAAGTGCTACTTTAGTGAAGTAAAAATAATAAATTTAGGATTTTTTATCTTCGTTATTTTTTTATAGACTTTACATTTATCATATTGCGGGCTACAATTAAGATAGAGATGGGAGAGGCAGCATTTTGTTCAGAATTGTACAGGCTTTAATTCGACATGTCTTAACCAAGTTTGTTATTTTGTTTTCGAGGAGTCAAATTCTAAATTTTGATGGGCGATTTCGGGAAAACTGTGTTTTGTAAAAAAAAAAAAAATGCGTATGTGTTACTTGTGTTATTGGTTACATTCCTTCAGGGATTCAAGTTGGTATTTCTGTAGGATCATATTTTGTTGTGTGATTTTCTAAATACAGTCTCATCCTAGTCATAGGTTTAATGCTAAACTAAAAGAATCAATATTTTAACACCTTTTTAATATACAGTTATACATGTAACAACTTTTTTTTTATTATTACTTCACTAGACATTTCCTTTTTCCAGTTTAAAAAAAAATAATGAAAAAAAATGCAGTAAAATCGTCCAGCGATAAAATAAAACATTATGAATTAGTCTGAACAATTAATAGTACGTCTTTACACTGATCTTTTCTCAATAATTTGTTCTCCCTTCTGGGTGAAATGTAATCTTGTCCACAATCTCTTACTAACAATGGCCGTTTCCTTTTGTGTCAGTATGTACGCCTGTTATGGGGTTTGGGTCCACTTGTGTTAATATCTGATTTTTGGTTACTTTCAAAATGTCTGCTTTCTTGGATACACAAAGGATGGTGATGGACCAGAAGGTGCAGAAAAATGGCTTTACTTCTTCATTGTCCTAGTCTTTGGAGAGTCCATTAGCCAGCAGCCACCAGTGCTGATCATACTCACAGGTCACATATCCAGTTATATCATCCATCGCCAATCTTGTGCCACCTTCAATCACTTCATGGACTTCACTGTCATTTCTGGATGAAATAATCCTTGTTTATATTTTTGTTTCACTACATGGAATTAAAGTGTGGTATTGCTTAGTTCCTTTGATGGGTTCTGCTTTTTGTAACCAATGTTTTAACAAACTTTCCTCTTCTTCTTAGTCCTGGTTTGTACAGTACGTGAACTGGATGTTAGGAATATTTTTCTCACTCAGTTGGAAAAGTTGCATGGGTGTTAAAATTTGGTCTGAATGTGGTCTATGGAGGCTAGCTTGAGCTGCTAGACATTTCACCGTGCCTCCTAAACCATCACATACACCTTTTGCCAGGAGCTGAATGGCAAAAAAGTGCCATTCAGCTTTCACTCCAAAATGTTTCTTGTGATGGCATACAATTATAAGGTTTCTCCTATTTTTATACTGTGCAGAAGAGTCATCCGAGGAGTAGTAGACCTTGCTCAAACTTGTTAGGATGTCAGTTTTATCACTGAAATCAAATTTTTTTGGAACAAATGAACAGCTGTTGAATCATGAAGTAAGCACTCAGACATAAAATACATAAGTGTAGTTCTGATATCTGACTGTAAGCAGAGTCGGCTTATTAGTAATAAGTTATTACTATTCAGCTAAGCAGACAACAGACCGGATGCTGCACTTATCGCACAGGGCGCTGAGGGAGACATTGCACGGACCAGCCCCTGAAACCAGCATCACTGATGGGCGGCAAACAAAGCAGGGGAGAGTAGGGATGTCCCAGTCCCCTCCTTTTCGATGATCTTCGTTTCAGTGTGGAAAGGGAAGTGACAGCAGTTTCCACATTTTTGGGTTCACTGTTAAGCCCACGGCTGTGTGCAAATCCACTACTGATTGTACCTGGGACAAGTTGGTATGCCACTTGGTACTAAAGGTAATATCATCCAAATACACCGATACATACTTCTGATAAGGCTCTAACACTATGTCCATCAGCCTCTGGAACATAGCCGAGGCTGCATGTAACCTAAAAGGCAAGACGACCTAGTGATAGAGACCCTCCGGCGTTATGAAGGCTGACTCTGTCCGAGGCACCTGCCAGTAACCCGTGGTGAAGTACTGGGCCTGCCCCAGTCTCTCAATCAGCTCGTCCACCCAGGACATTGAATAAAGGTCAAATTTCAACACTTTATTACATTTTCAGAAGTCGTTACAAAATCATAACGATCCGTCCAGCTTCAGAACCAGTTACAATGGGGCTAGCCCGCTCCCTCCTGGACTCCTCGATAACTCCTAGCTGGAGCATTTGTTTTTCCTCAGCTGCGATGGCTTGTGTCTGGGCCTCTGTGACAATGTTATGTTGGATCACAGATGTTCGGCCAAGCAGTTCTGAAAATTACGTCCGTATTCCGCAGCACCAATTTCTGAGTCTCCCGTCGCTTCTGTTTAGAGAGTGTGTCACTTATATTTACCTCTCCCCTGGCCATTGTCGGAGGGTCCCCAGACGATACGACCGGAGTCGCATCCGTAATCATACATTCCCAGTCTTTCCTTGCTTATAGCAAATTTACGTGATATAGCTGTTTGGGTTTTCTCTTCCCAGGTTGATATACTCTCTAATTTATCTCCCCAACCTTTTCCCGGACTTCATATGGCCCTTGCCACTTGGCCATGAGCTTACTTTCTGCTGGGGACACTAAGACTAATACCTGATCCCCTTGGACATTGACCATACCAGGGGTGCAACAAAGTGCCATTAGTTGCATAAGGATTAAAAGTGAATTTAGGCTGTGTACCCACGATGTGTTTTTCAAGCGTTTTTGCTGCGGAATTTTCCGCAGCGTAAACGCTTGGGAAACGCATGGTAAGCCTTCTGCCATGGTCCCCTATGCAATTCCGCACTTTCAATGCCCATGCTGCGGATTTTTCTGCAGCGTTTATGCTGCTCTCAAAAATCCGCAGCATGTCCATTAATTTTGCGGAAGCGCTGCGTTTTCGCCGCCATTGACTTGCATTAGAACGCGCCAATTCTGCAAGACTGCTTCTGTACATGCTTAATTGGCGCGTTGTAATGTCTGGATGGTGCCCGAGTGTGGAGAAGAGAAGACTCTCATCCACACCCATGTACCATAGAAACTGTAAAAAAAAGAATAAAATAAAAAATAAAGATTATATTCACCTACCGACAGCCCCCGGTCTCCTTCCCTGTGCTTGCCAGCAGACTGAAGGACCTGCGCTGACGTCACAGTCATGTGACAGCAGGTCTTTCAGTGCAGTGTCCCGCGATCAGCTGGCAGCCATGAAGGAGCGCAGCAACACACGCCGGGCCATCGGAAGGTAAGTATCAAGGTTTATTTTTTTATTTTTAACCACTCTAAAGGTCACACTATATAAATCCATGCTGTTTGCATGGATTTATATAGTGTGACCTAGTTGTCAAGCACTTTCCAAGTGATGCTAAAATCGCTTTGAAAGCGCTTGTCAATCCGCATGCGGAAACGCATGTGAATCCACATGTATTACGCTGGAAAAACGCATGTACAATCCGCATGCGTTTTTTCTGCCAGGGAGATGCAGAAATGCTGCAGAAATTTTCTGCTTCATTTCTGCATTGTGGGCACATAGCCTTAATGTAAATGATTAAGTAGCTGAATTTGCATTTTGGGGTAACAAACTCCTTTTGAGAGATTCCTTGCAGTTACTTTGCATGTTGATTTACTTTGTAAGGACACAAGTGCACACATTTCAGATTTTGTCACCTTTTTTCTGTGCAGATTTGTCACAAAACCTAAAGGGTTTCCCGATGCCAGGAAAGTGACTGAGAATCCTGACGTCTCCTGCACATGTTACTTATTTGTGACTTGCAGGTTTGGTGAAGATATAATTCTGCAGGATGTCAATTCTGTCAGCGTTTTTGCTGCAGATTTCACCCACACTGATGAGTGGGGAAAAACTTCACCTATTTACAGCATTTTCCAGACAAGAGATGGAGAAACCAAAAGCTTAATGTGTGCACACAGCCTAATAGACGTCATTACTAGTGTTGAGCGAGCATGCTCGACACTGCTCGTTACTCGCCCGAGCATCTCACTACTCGGGATGTTCGGCGAGCACCGAGCATTTCCGGGTTACTCGGGCGGGAGCTCGGGTCTCCTCCCTGCATGTTTGGCGCTCTTTACAGAGCCAATGAACATGCAGGGATTGCCAGCCAGTCACTGTAATGCCGCAGCCATGTTGTTTGTGGGCATTACAGTGATTGGCTGGCCGCCCAGCGTCACCTCGAGTATTTAAAACCGGGCGCCGCCATCTTGGACTCAGTCGCCCGGGATCACACAGTGTAGGGAAAGTACTGCTGATTTAGGGAGAGATATATACTGCGAAATAGTTAGTGTAGGGTCTGTAAAAGCTGCCAGATCAAACAAACCGTCCTTCTCAGGACTAATATCCATCCCAGATATCAGGCAGGCAGGCAGGCTGTATAGGAAACGCAGTGGTTATACCAGCAAACGCTGCATTACAGTCCTGTGTGCTCCTGCTGCTCAAATTGCTAGACTTAGCTCCAGGTCTCGGGGGCCAGGAAAAATCCTTTTTTTTTTTTTTTCATCTAAATCCTGTTTTTTTCTCCGCTAGAAGTGGTGGAAGAGGAGAGCCCATGTAGCGATGCCCAAATATTTGAACAGCCACGGCCACAGGAAGGCGACGCTGGCGCAATTTGTCACAAGAGGTGGACGATGACGAGACACAATTGCCACGAAGTGAGGAGGAGGATCGTGGTGCGGAAGTGGAAGAGGAGGACGTGGTGGATGATCTAGTAACTGACCCAAGGTGGCAGGAGGACACGCAGAGCGAGGCGAGCAGCACACAGGGGGAGGGAGGCAGAGCACCCCAACAGACAGGAAGAAGCAGTGTGGTGGCTGCACACAGAAGGCGGGCAACCGTTCCCCGTAACACCAACACGAGGGACGTTGCCAGTACAACCGGTAGGTCTTCCAGAGTCTGGAATTTTTTTAAAGACTCTGCTGATAAACCCCAAAAAGGCCATTTGTACCACCTGCCATGCCAGTGCCAGCAGGGGTGACAAAAGTACCAGCCTGACCACCACCAACATGATCAGGCACATGTCAGCAAAGCACCCGACTTTGTGGGGCGAACCCCAGGGTCCACGACCAGTGTCAGCGGGTGTCACCACTGCTTTTTCCGCCGTTGTGCGTGTAAGAGAACCCCCTGTTGTGCGTGCAAGGCAATCCCCTGTCCATACTGCATGCAAAGATTCCCCCTCCTCTCAGTCTTCACTTGTTATGGCAGTTTCTCAAGAAACAGCATCAACGTCCACGTCAGCGTTCAATTGTCCTTATCCCAGACCTTTGAACGAAAGAGCAAATTCGCAGCCAACGCCCCACAGGCCACAGTCCTAAATTCGCACATTTCACGACTGCTTGCGTTGGAAATGCTGCCTTTTAGGCTGGTGGAGACGGAATCCTTCTGCAACCTTGTGGCGGTGGCCGTCCCCCGGTGCTCGGTCCCCAGCCGACACTATTTTGCCCGGTGTGCCATCCCCGCACTACACAAGCATGTGTCCCAAAACATCTGCCGTGCCCTCAACAACGCAGTTACTGGGAGAGTCCACCTGACAACGGACACGTGGACAAGAGCTTGTGGCCAGGGACGGTACATCTCTCTGACGGCACACTGGGTAAACATAGTGGAAGCCGGGAACCAGTCGGACCTTGGGACGGAACACATCCTCCCCACACCGAGGATTGCGCGCCCTATGTCAGTCAGAGTTGCCCCCACAGTGTACAGCTCCTGATGATCATCCTCCTCATGTTCACCCTCCATCTCAGATATCACCGCATCAGTTACAAGCTGGAAGCACTGCCGTACTACCTCCGCCAAGCAGCAACAGGCTGTGCTGAAACTCATAAACTTAGGTGATAAACCTCACAATTGTGGACAGCTGTGAAAGAGCAGGCAGATCTGTGGCTGAGACCGCTGAACCTACATCCAGGCATGGTCGTGTGTGACAATGGCCGTAACCTGGTGGCGGCTCTGAGGCGAGATCACACACGTACCATGCCTGGGTCATGTGCTTAAGCTCGTGGTTCAGTGGTTTCTTAAATCGTACCCCGAGTTGCCAGATTTGCTCGTCGAAGTACGCCGCCTGTCAGCTCATTTTCAGAAGTCGGCTACAGCTTCCGCCGCCCTTGCTGTGTTGCAACAGCGTTTGCAGCTTCCGTCACACCGACTTGTGTGTGATGTCCCTACACGTTGGAACTCTACCCTCCACATGTTGCAAAGGATTTGTGAGCAGAAGAGAGCAGTTGTAGAGTACCAGCTGCAACAAGGCCGTCGATATTCAGGTCAGACTCCACACATAAGACCTCAGGAGTGGACCTGGATGTCTGACATATGTACCATCCTGACAATCTTTGAGGAGTCCACCAAGATGGTGAGTGGCGATGACGCCATCATTAGCGTCAGCATCCCACTTGTCTGTCTTTTGCAACGCACTCTGCAGAGAATTAAAGACGAGGCATTGCAGCCAGAGTATGATGAGATGGATCAAGAAGCCGCAGCGGGCGATTACACACAGCCCAGCCTCATCTCATCCCAATGTGCATTGGGGGACCATGAGGGAGAGGAGGAGGAGGAAGAAAAACAGGAGCTGGTATCATGTTCTTTAGACGGTAGTACCTGTACAACTGTCATATCATCGGTTTAGCGTGGGTGGCCTGAGGACGGGGAGGAGGAGGAGAGCATGGTCAGTCGTGATCTTGGTGAGCACACGGAAGTCTTGCCCGTTACCAGTCTGGCACGCATGGCTGACTTTGTTACGCTGCCTTAACCGTGACCCTCGCGTTGTCAAAATGTTGGGTGACAGTCATTACTGGTTGGTGACACTTTTAGTCCCCCGCTACAAGGAGAACTTTCACTCTCTTATTCCTGAGGTGGAGAGGTCTACAAAAATGGGGCAGTACCAGAAGGCTCTTGCTGCAGAACTGTTAAAAAAAAATTCCCATCTGAACACGCTAGCGGCAGAGGTCACAGTTGGTTGCCCAACCAAGGCGTACAGGCGAGCGAGACGCAACTCCAATCCAGCAGAGGCAGGGGAACACTGTCAACGTTCTGGGACAGTTTTCTGAGACCCACCCAATTTACAGGCCCTGAGGCTCAGGGTACTCTCACAAGGAGTGGAAAGTTTCAAAAGATGGTGAGGGGGAGTACCTTGCCGACCGTACCAGCGTCCTCCGTGATTCCTCTGTGCCTTTTAATTATTGGGTATCCAAGCTGGACACTTGGAATGAACTTTCTCTGTATGCCTTGGAGGTCCTGGCCTTCCCTGCCGCTAGCGTGTTATCGGAACGTGTTTTTAGTGCCGCTGGGGGAATTATAACTGATAAGTGTTAGAACTCTCCTGTTAGGTTTTTTCTAGTTTGCTTGTCTCATGACCTTTTTTGCCTATTTAAACCTGCTCCGCCCTTCTGGCCTTGCTGGACTTCATTGTAATTTCAACTCTTTATCTAGCCAGGTGCTTTGTTACCTTACTCCGTCAGTTTAGCTAGGTCTCTTGACCTCTATTTTCTATGTTGTTTTGTTTGTCCTTTTCTGCTACAATTTCTGTTAGGAGGTGTCCATCTTACTCCCAGTCCCTAGTTCTTGTAGGGATCCCTCCCTCACATCTATAGGTCTTCGTACAGACTAGCTGAGGACTTTAGCGGGTCTGATGACAGGATCAGGTTCCTCGCTACAACGTAGCGGGTTAAGCTTAGTTCTATTGTAGGGACAGATCTCCTGTCTTTCCTTAGTGCTTGTAGCAGATCATAACAGTAAGTTCAGCCCAAAAATATCTCTAAGGAAAGACTTCCCATTTCCATCATGGTGTCGGTTCAGGATTTGGCTCAACGCCTGCAGGGACTCTCTCTGGAGGTGGCCGAGCTCCAACAACACGTGAGTAGCTGTTCTGGAGCACATTTTGTGGAGCCAAAGGTACGTTTGCCTGATTTATATTTTGGTGATCAAGAAGATTTTTTTTCCTTTTAAAAATGCTTGTTTATTATATTTTCGTTTGAGACCCAGATCCTCTGGTGATGAATCACAGCGCATAGGGTTCATAATGTCACTTTTGCGCAAAGAACCTCAGGGATGGGCCTTTTCTCTCCAACCTAGTGATCCATGCTTTAGATCAGTGGATAGTTTTTTTTCTGCTTTGGGTCTGTTGTATGATGATCCTGATCGTGTCTCATCAGCTGAGACTGAATTGAGACGTTTGAGGCAGGGATCAGGTAATGTGGAAAAATATTGTTCTCACTTCCGTCGGTTGTCTGCCCAGGTGGGGTGGAACGATTCAGCTTTGAAAAGTTTGTTTCTTGCGGGGCTAGGTGAAAGGGTTAAGGATCTGCTGATTGCTTATCCCACACCTGGAAACTTGCAGGAGGCAATGCAATTAGCTATACGGGTGGACAGGAGACTGCGTTTCTGCAGGACGGCGATGGGTGTACGGAGGATGGCAGAGAGATGACTGCAGAACGCAGCATAAAGCACTCAGACATTAATCATCCCTGACAAAACATAATACAAGTCCTGCTTCATGCTGGGTACGCTTCTCAGGTAACCCTATACTGAAGGACTTGTACTGTTCATAGACCTAACATACAACACATTACATACAAGTTATCCCGCAGCAAGAGACACATGACATTTTGTAATGGTTTGGAAATAATAACCATCCTGGACATCAAGTTCCCCTTTGAGAGGTCACAAGGTAATATCCGATGGCTCTAAAATGGAATCTGCCACCAGGTTTTGCTATCCCATCTGCATGATGTAAGGGCAGAAACCTGATTCCAGAAATGTGTCCCTTATTTTGCTGCAGTTTTGATAAATTTTAGTTTCATCTACTGCAGATCTAGCAGTGCTCTGAATGCTGAGCTCCGTATAACCGGCTGCACCACTGATTGGCAGCTTTCTGTGTACACTGTGCATAGGCAGAAGGCTGCTATACAGACCTTGTGAAAAATGAGAAAAGAGAAAGGGAGAAAAAGCGCGCCATGTACCACCTGAGGAAGATAGTTCACTATCGAAACGCTTTGTGGAAAGGGCTCATTAAATTTATTTTTTAGTCCTAAATTTTTTTTCACTTCTAGTGTTCATTCTTTTAGCTCCCTATAGACCGCTTTTTTATTTAATTTGGACCACTCCTGAAAAATGAGGGATACCTGGTTGCAGGTTTACTAGTCTTCTAGTCACAACCTCCTACTGATAAAACAAAGATTTTATCAAAACACCAGCAAGCAGCCCAGAAAGTGACACATCGCTGGAATCAGGGTCTCTGTCTCTACATCATGCTGCTCTCGGAATATATGGCAAAAACCTAGTGACAGATTCCCTTTAAGCTCTCATCTCTAGTGATCAGGACCCTAGAATTTTCTTCTGAGGTGGGTTTCCCTTTAGCTCTGCACCTACCTAGCGTCACTGCATGGCTGCGGAAATAAAAAAATAAATAAATAATAAAAAAAATCTTTCTGAATTGTGAAGAGAAGGAGCAGTTGTGGAGTGTCTATATAATAGATGTAGAGAAGTGGGATGACGGCGGCCTGTGCTGAGCATTGCCCGGCTGATCGGGTGATGACTGATGGGTCACATGAATGAGTTATTACAGCAGAAACCGCACCCGTCCTGATAACTATTCCTGCAAGGAACCGGCCGTCCCTAACCCTGCAGCTACATAATAGAGATGGAAAGAAACAAGGAGAAAGAAAGGATGCAATGACAGGGATCACCAAGGAATAGCAAAAATATAGAATTTTATTAAAGACTAAACATACAAGACATGTTAAAAAAAACAACTAAAAAGCAACAATTGCGCCAATGAATAACAAAACCATTGCAAGGTACTGATATGGTTAATCCTCACATATATATGCCCAACTAGTCACAGAAAATCTCACTATATGACTACAGACGGCCCACCACAATATAATAAAGAGCAAGGTAGCAGCAAAGTATCTATTCACAAAGGCATTAATATCCAAATAAGCCTATAAAAATAGTGCCCATTATATAACCCCACAATGAAACCTGCTGCTGACACAATCGCCCCAAATGTGAAACAATACAATTGGATTGCTAAAAGAGCAAGCTAACGCTGTTAGGTCGGGCAGTAGAAGAAAATGATGTAAATACACCTGAACCATCAGGCAACCTACAGAAATGTGCATGGAGGGTGTTGTTTTCACATAAGAGTTATGTATACAGAAAAGCTATATGTCCTATACAGGAAAAGTGTGGGATGAGGGGCTTACAAGACCACTAAAGTAAGACATTCACAAGCTCCTTCTGTATACTCCCTGGTGCCGGGGGTCCGACCCCACTGATCTTACACTGAGAATGTATGGAACTCCTGTAATGTCACCCTTCTTTTCTACAATGTAATCAAGGCATATTTATATGTCTGAACAAGACTTGTATCGACCCATAAAAGAAAAGAGCCGCAGCTCCACCATACTGAATCCCTGCACAGCGACGCTATCAGCCGTGCAGGGACACAACGCAGCTGCCGTCACTTATATAATGGCCGAATGTGCAGGGAAAAGCCACAACGGACCTCATTGTTCTGAAGGCTGCAGCGTATCCGAGCTATATGTGATACTACTCTGACATAGGGAAAGGGACAAAAACCCTTCAAATAGCAGGGAGTGACATCTGATTAATATTTAGATTTGTATTGAACATAAAAGCACAATCTTAGGACCATTACATACATTACCAGACTACTTTATAGATGATCAATTGCCAGCACAAGTTATATTACGCCCAAAATATCTCTGCAGCACCACCAAATTGCTGTATGAAAAATATGAGGAGTTATAGAAGTGTGCGCCCACATATTATCTGTACAGGTCCATATATCAGCCACTATTATGGGAAATATGTAATAAAATACACTATTATACATTATTAATGTTCTGTCCCTTTAAAATTCTGTCACCATGGTAACGACAGTCATACTCAGCCAATAGGATTGCTCGGTTTGAATTTGAAAAAAAAAAAACCTCCTATGTGGTCAGTTTGTTCCATCTGATCTGAGTGTGAAGACAGACACCTGCGATCAGCGAGAGATTATAGGTATAAGACGTGATATAATATAATGGACGGAGCCACATCCCATCACACGCACTCAGCGACCACAACTGACAGCAATCAGCCCATTTACCAGAGGAGAAGTCATTATTCCCCAACACATGATACGCTGAGACACCAGTGGGGGGCGCCACACTCATCACATCTCCCATCTGGAAGGATCCAGCCATCACTTCTAATGGGGGTCACTGCCCTTTTTTGGTGATTGCTGGAGTTTCCCGCGGTCGGACCCCACTGATCTATCAGTCGTCACCGAGCCCAGGGATAAGGGGATGACTTGTTCCATCTGATCATTCCCCTTTAATGAAGCTCAGATACAGAACAGTAAATATCCTACACATTTCCCAATTTGCCCTTTCCCCAGCAGAGCCCCCGAATTATTTATAGCCAATGTTTCTAAGACCAAAGAAATATCAGCCAATCCCCAAACCCTCTGCTGACGCCTCCTGAGGTTTTATAGATTGTGGAGACATTTCTACAAGAGAAGATATCAGCGGACACCATGGGGATGGAGTATTCTGCCAGCGTTGGAGCAGGTAGTATCCATCACTCACTCACCGTTCTCTATACTCTCGTTACATGGCTTTCTGGGGCTTTCATTAAACAGACTCATCTGTGGGGACATTTTCTTTCCTTTAATGCATATATTTGGTGGTAAATATTTTTCTGAGTTTTATTGAAAATTGTGCACAGTTTGCCTCCTGTACCCTCTGTGCTGTACTGTCTATTGCTGGCTGCAGAACTAGTTAACTGAGAATCCATCAGTGAGCTCCTTCTGACAGTCTTAACATACATACGTCCTCTTTGTATGGTGAGGATTGCTCCTAATATCTGGTTGTGTTTTCTGCAGATTACATCAGTCCTGAGGAACAGCTGAGGAGACTGGCATATTGTGTGAAGTTTCTCCCTTCTCCCCTCTACAAGAAGGAGGTCAGTGAGACGACTCAGGGCAACGCTACGGCCTCTTCTATAAGGTAGCTGTGTATTCGGATCTTCCTTGTAGCCTCCTAAGTTCATCTCTTCTCTTCCAGCGCCTTATGCCGACCAACCCCATTGCCCAAAGAAGATGCATCGAAGAGTATAAAGCCAGGGAGAAAAGGAAGAGGGAAGAAAGGCGCAAGGAACTAAAAGAACGGCGCAAGTACCTGGATGAAGAGGAAGACGAGGAAGAAGAGAAGGAAGAAGAGGAGAAAGCAGCAAAGAAGATAAAGCTGGACATCATGGATTTAAGACAGAAGACACTAAAAGAACTGTGCGCCTACCTGGATGAAGAGGAAGAAGAGGAAGAAGAGGAAGAAGAGAAAGAAGAGAAAGCAAAGAAGATGAAACTCCACATCAAGATCCCTAGGGGGGAAGTGACGGCCAAAGGCCAGAAAAGAAGACAACCGATCCCAACAACAAGAAGGAAGAAGGAGAACCAGACCAACTTCCGCCAGTACATCAACCGGTATTTGAGAGGAAAGAGGAACATCATGTGGACCATCCTGCTGGAACCTCTCTGCCGATAACATCACATACGGCAATACCGGCTGGTAAGTATCAAACCACCAAATAACAGCAGGATAGTGTAATATAGTGGTAGTGTATCAGTATTAGTGTAATAAGAGTAATAATACTAGTGATAATAGTAAGAAATAAATAAAATAGTAATAAAATAACAGTAGTAATAGTAGTAGGTAGAATAGCAGTGTGATCCAGGGTCCTAGGACTGATCGCCTTTTCTCGGGGTCAAGAAGGAATTTTTCCCCTGTGACACAAATTGGCTGAAGGTGTCCTGGGGTTTTTGCCTTCTTCTGGATCAATACTGTAGTTATAGGGTAGTATTAGTAGTGATAGGAGAGAATAATAATAATGTAAAAATATAGCAGGTTATTAATAATAATAAGAATATTAAATAGCTATATTTATAAAAATAAAAACATAAATTAAAATAACTCCAGTAGTACAATAAGTAATATATTAATTATACAACTAATAATAACATTATTAGATTTGATCCAGGGTCCTAGGACTGATCGCCTTTTCTCGGGGTCAAGAAGGAATTTTTCCCCAGTGACACAAATTGGCTGAAGGTGTCCTGGGGTTTTTGCCTTCTTCTGGATCAACACTCTAGGTATAGGGTAGTATTAGTAGTGATAGGAAAGTAGAATAATACTGTAATAAGATAGCAGGATGTTAATAATAGTAAGAATATAAAAATAATTATAGTGTTGTTTTGATTATTTTAAGTAGTTATAGAAAAGTTAGAATAGCAAAGTAATAAGATAGCAGGACATAAATAATATATAATCTATAAAAAGTACAAAAACCTAAATTAAAATACTAATAACTACAGTAGCAGTACAATTAGTTGTGTAATATTAATAAGAATTATTAATAACTAGTAATAACATTATTAGATTTGATCCAGGGTCCTAGGACTGATCGCCTTTTCTCGGGGTCAAGAAGGAATTTTTCCCCTGTGACACAAATTGGCTGAAGGTGTCCTGGGGTTTTTGCCTTCTTCTGGATCAACACTAAGTATAGGGATTTTAGTAATACCATTATCATAAACACAAGAGTAATAAAAAATTATAAAACTAATTAAAAAAATGAATTATAACAGGTACAATTGATTGCATTAGTACAGTAATAATAAACATTAAAAATGGTGGTCCCAGTTAGTAAGTTAGTGTAGTGTTAGTGTAGGGACCCATCTGAAGAGGTCGCCTTGACATTGGCAGATGGGCTCGCACAATTTGCTCAAAGTGTGCGCTAAGAACCTCATATTTCTATGTACAGGAGATCTAGCAGTAATACCATTCAGGAGATAGGTATTTGTGTACACACATTTTGTTATATACTTTTGTGCCGCACACAGGGCAGGTATACAGGTACAGGACGCTTATATGTAGTGAGAGTGTTGCAGTAATATTATAACTGGGCCTTAAGGGTAAAATGTTGATAACTACAGGTCCTGGAAACACATCAGAAACTAGAACCTGTAAGTAACTGGTTCCCAGCTAGTGATTAATATGTAAAGGGCAGTCTGGTACCAGGACCCGCGTTATAGGACACATTATCATCAGGCAGGTGCAGTCAGGGCTCTTACAAGATCTGCAGCAGTCGTGTGGCGGTATAACACAGTCCCGCTCCTGCCTCAGGCGCCAGCAGTGGAGCCAACCCTGATCCTGGCAGCTTAACCCCTTATATGACACAGTCAGTGGCTTTCACAGCATTTAGGCACTTAAGACCGGAGAGGGAGGCGCGATCATGGTGCCGATGAGTTTCTATGGCAGCCGAGATCTAACAATGGACCCCATGACGGCCATCTTACTGCTCTTATTAGACCCCGGCTGAGGAGAGGTCTATGAGGACACCGGTCAGAGTTATGTCGCCTGCTCTGCAGCTATTAGAAATATCTAGGGCTGATTAGTTTGCTATCTGTAAATCGGATCTAGCCCTGCCCCCCCCAGCAGCACTGGGCTACCACTGGTGTGATCAGGGCTATTGGGCTCCTAGATTGGGCAGAGGAGCTCAGTCTTCAGCAGGAGCTGGCTGAGGAGAGCGGAGCGACTTGCATGGGGCTGCTGCACAAGAAGCAGCTCACAAGGTGGAGATTTATCCGGAGACGCGGTACCCGGGCTGTGATCTGCTTTGCAGGCTGCATAGTCGCTGCCTCCTAGGACCCGAACTTCACCGCTAACAGGCACAGCAGAGCTCGGACAGCTGCAAGTGCCGGAGAGTGGCTGATTAGTGACTGCTGTGTCTCATGCACTCAGATAAGAGCGGTACAGAGCGGGGGCTCAGTAATGGTGAATACGGGAAGTGTCCACCCCTCACATGCCCTATATGTGGCCCCCAGAGGTAAAGTCTTCCCTGTACCCAGCGCTTCCTCCCGCCATCACTGCTGGCGTGCGCCATTGCTTAGAGGGGATGTCTGAAGATGACAAGTTACATACATAGTAACATAGTTTTTAACCCCTTAATAACATCTGACGTACTAATACGCGTCTGTGCCCTGGGACTTAAGAGCCAGACCCGTATTAGTACGTCATGGCGATCGCGCGCGCACACAGGCTGTGCGGGCGCGATCGCCGCCGGGTGTCAGCTGATTGTCACAGCTGACACCCGGTACTATGTGCAGGGAGCGGTCCTGCACCGCTCCCAGCACATTAACCCCCGCTATGCTGCGATCGAAGTCGATCTAAATCGATCGCGGCATTGCGGGGGCAAGGGGAGGTGATCGGCGATACTCACCTCCTCTTCCGGCTTCCAGCGCAGACTGCAGCGGCTTCCCGGGTGTTGCCATGACGACCCGATGTCGTCATGACAACATCCGGGTCACCAGAGAGCAGGAAGATTGCTTGGACATGTGCAGTGCATCTCCAAGCAATCTTAACACTGTGCACTTCTGACAGCCTGCATGGCATAGGGATGGTGCTCCATTCCTATGCCATGCAGGCGATCAGAAAAAAAAAAGTGAAAGTCCCAGAGTGGGACAAAGTAATAAGGTGTACAAACTGTCTGAAAGTGGGAAAAAAAAAAAAAAAATGTGCAAAAATATTATAAAAAAATAAAAAAAATAATACACCAAAAATAAAAATATAATGTACCCATCAATAAATATTATTATAAAAAAAAATAAAAAAAAACAATAAAAGTACACATATTTGGTATCGCCGCGTCCGGAACAGCCTGACCTATAAAACTGTCCCACTAGTTAACCGCTTCAGTGAACACGGTAAAAAAAAAAAAAACGCAGCAAAAAACAATGCTTTATCACCATACCACCAAACAAAAAGTGGAATAACACGCGATCAAAAAGACGCATATAAATAAAAATGATACCGCTGAAAACGTCATCTCGTCCCACAAAAAACAAGCCGCCATACAGCTCCATCAGCCGAAAAATAAAAAAGTTTCAGCTCTCAGAATAAAGTGATGCTAAAAAATATTTTTTTCTATAAAATAGCTTTTATTGTGTATAAGCGCCAAAACATAGAAAAATTATACAAATGTGGTACCGCTGTAAACGTACTGACCCGAAGAATAAAGCTACCTCATCAATTTTACCACACGCGGAACAGAATAAAAAAAAAAAAAAAAACAATTCCTGAATTGTTGGTTTTTGTTTATTCTGCCTCCCAAAAATCGGAATAGAAAGCGATCAAAAAATGTCACGTGCCTGAAAATGGCACCAATAACAACGTCAAGTCATCCCGCAAAAAACGAGCCATCACATGACTGTCTGCCAAAATCTGGAAAAATTATAGCTCTCAAAATATGGCGATGCAAAAACTAGATTTTACAAAAAATGCGTCTTTTAGTGTGTGACAGCTGTCAGTCATAAAAAACCCATATGATTCTGGCATTGCTGTAATCACACCGACCCGAAGAATAAAGTCGTCTAATCACTTATACCGCACAAGGAACGGCGTCAAAAATAAACTCTTGGGTTAGGATTGGGCTAGGGTTAGGGCTGGGTTTGGGGCTAGGGTTGTGCTGGGGCTAGGGTTGTGCTGGGGCTAGGGTTGTGCTGGGGCTAGGGTTGTGCTAGGGCTAGGGTTGTGCTAGGGCTAGGGCTGGGGTTGGGATTTTTTTCAAAAGTAAGAAAAAAAGATGACGATATGGTGACTAGTGTTGAGAGCAAGTGCTCGCTACTTGAGTTTGCATCGGGTGCTCTGGTATGCATTGAGTATCGTGGGTATTTGAGTGACATGCTCGAGTCTCTGCCCCATATGCTTCGCGGCCAAAAAACTTTACGGGGATTGCCTGCCATGCACGAGCGATCCCCGCATGTTTTTTTTTGGGTGCCTAATAACCGTGAAACATGCGGAGCAGGGACTCGAGCATGTCACTCAAGCACACGCTGTACATGGTGCATACCTGAGTACCCGATGCAAACTCAAGTAGCGAGCACTTGCGCTCAAGAATAATGACAACTTATTCAATATGATGACCTAATGTAAACAAATTCTGTGCCGTACCTCTGGGTTCAAAATGTTCACTATACACCTTAATAAAATCCTTGAGGGGTATAGTTTCCAAAATGGGGACACTTGTGGGGGAGCTCCACTGTTTAGGCACATCACGGGCTCTCCAAACGCGACATGGTGTCCACTAACAAATTGAATGGAAAATCGGCTCAAATTGTTAGCGGACGCCATGTTGCGTTTGGAGAGCCCCTGTGTGCCCAAACATTGGAGCTCCCCCACAAGTGACCCCATTTTGGAAACTAGACCCCCCAAGGCACCTATCTAGATGCATAGTAAGCACTTGGAACCCCCAGGTGCTTCACAAATTGATTCGTAAAAATGAAAAAGTGAAAAAAAAAACACTTTTTCATTTTTATGAATCAATTTGTGAAGCACCTGGGGTTCCAAGTGCTCACTATGCATCTAGAAAGGTGCCTTGGGGGGTCTAGTTTCCAAAATGGGGTCACTTGTGGGGGAGCTCCAATGTTTGGGCACACAGGGACTCTCTAAATGCAACATGGTATCCGCTAACAAATTGAATGGAAAATCGGCTCAAATTGTTAGCGGACACCACATTGCGTTTGGAGAGCCCCTCTGTGCCCAAACTTTGGAGCTCCCCCACAAGTGACCCCATTTTGGAAACTAGACCCCCCAAGGCACCTATCTAGATGCATAGTAAGCACTTGGAACCCCCAGGTGCTTCACAAATTGATTCGTAAAAATGAAAAAGTGAAAAAAAAAACACTTTTTCATTTTTATGAATCAATTTGTGAAGCACCTGGGGTTCCAAGTGCTCACTATGCATCTAGATAGGTGCCTTGGGGGGTCTAGTTTCCAAAATGGGGTCACTTGTGGGGGAGCTCCAATGTTTGGGCACACAGGGACTCTCCCAATGCAACATGATATCCGCTAACAAATTATCGGCTCAAATTGTTAGCGGATATCATGTTGCATTTGGAGAGTCCCTGTGTGCCCAAACATTGGAGCTCCCCCACAAGTGACCCCATTTTGGAAACTAGACCCCCCAAGGCACCTATCTAGATGCATAGTGAGCACTTGGAACCCCAGGTGCTTCACAAATTGATTCATAAAAATGAAAAAGTGTTTTTTTTTTCACTTTTTCATTATTACGAATCAATTTGTGAAGCACCTGGGGGTTCCAAGTGCTCACTATGCATCTAGAAAGGTGCCTTGGGGGGTCTAGTTTCCAAAATGGGGTCACTTGTGGGGGAGCTCCAAAGTTTGGGCACAGAGGGGCTCTCCAAACGCAATGTGGTGTCCGCTAACAATTTGAGCCGATTTTCCATTCAATTTGTTAGCGGATACCATGTTGCATTTAGAGAGTCCCTGTGTGCCCAAACATTGGAGCTCCCCCACAAGTGACCCCATTTTGGAAACTAGACCCCCCAAGGCACCTATCTAGATGCATAGTGAGCACTTGGAACCACTAGGTGCTTCACAAATTGATTCGTAAAAATGAAAAAGTGTTTTTTTTTTCACTTTTTCATTTTTACGAATCAATTTGTGAAGCACCTGGGGGTTCCAAGTGCTCACTATGCATCTAGAAAGGTGCCTTGGGGGGTCTAGTTTCCAAAATGGGGTCACTTGTGGGGGAGCTCCAAAGTTTGGGCACAGAGGGGCTCTCCAAACGCAATGTGGTGTCCGCTAACAATTTGAGCCGATTTTCCATTCAATTTGTTAGCGGATACCATGTTGCATTTAGAGAGTCCCTGTGTGCCCAAAAATTGGAGCTCCCCCACAAGTGACCCCATTTTGGAAACTAGACCCCCCAAGGCACCTATCTAGATGCATAGTGAGCACTTGGAACCCCTAGGTGCTTCACAAATTGATTCGTAAAAATGAAAAAGTGTTTTTTTTTTCACTTTTTCATTTTTACGAATCAATTTGTGAAGCACCTGGGGGTTCCAAGTGCTCACTATGCATCTAGAAAGGTGCCTTGGGGGGTCTAGTTTCCAAAATTGGGTCACTTGTGGGGGAGCTCCAAAGTTTGGGCACAGAGGGGCTCTCCAAACGCAATGTGGTGTCCGCTAACAATTTGAGCCGATTTTCCATTCAATTTGTTAGCGGATACCATGTTGCATTTAGAGAGTCCCTGTGTGCCCAAACATTGGAGCTCCCGCACAAGTGACCCCATTTTGGAAACTAGACCCCCCAAGGCACCTATCTAGATGCCTAGTGAGCACTTGGAACCACTAGGTGCTTCACAAATTGATTCGTAAAAATGAAAAAGTGTTTTTTTTTCACTTTTTCATTTTTACGAATCAATTTGTGAAGCACCTGGGGGTTCCAAGTGCTCACTATGCATCTAGAAAGGTGCCTTGGGGGGTCTAGTTTCCAAAATGGGGTCACTTGTGGGGGAGCTCCAAAGTTTGGGCACACAGGGGCTCTCCAAACAGAACATGGTGTCCGCTAATTATTCAAGCAAATTTTACAATCAAAAAGTCAAATGGCGCTCCTTCCCTTCCGAGCCCTGCCGTGCGCCCAAACAGTGTTTCTTCCCCAAATATTGGGTATCTGCGTGCCCAGGGGAAATTGCACAACAAATTTTGGGGTCCACTTTTTCTTGTTACCCCTGTGAAAATAAAAAAATTGGGTCTAAAGTAACATTTTTGTGAAAAAAGTTAAATGTTCATTTTTTTCTTCCACATTCAAAAAATTCCTGTGAAGCACCTGAAGGGTTAATAAAGTTCTTGAATGTGGTTTTGAGCACCTTGAGGGGTGCAGTTTTTAGAATGGTGTCACTTTTGGGTATTTTCTGTCATAAAGACCTCTCAAAGTGACTTCAAATGTGATGTGGTCCCTAAAAAAATGGTTTTATAAATTTTGTTGGAAAAATGAGAAATCGCTGGTCAACTTTTAACCCTTATAGCTCCCTAACAAAAAAAAATTTTGGTTCCAAAATTGTGCTGATGTAATGTAGACATGTGGGAAATGTTATTTATTAACTCTTTTGTGTGACATATCGCTCTGATTTCAGGGCTTAAAAATTCAAATTTTGAAAATCGCAAAATTTTCAAAATTTTTGCCAAATTTCCGTTTTTTTCACAAATAAACGCAAGTGATATCGAAGAAATTTTTCCACAATCATGAAGTACAATATGTCACGAAAAAACAAGCTCAGAATCAGGGGGATCCGTTGAAGCGTTCCAGAGTAATTACCTCATAAAGTGACAGTGGTCAGAATTGTAAAAATTGGCCCGGTCATTAACGTGCAAACCACCCGCGGGGCTTAAGGGGTTAAGGTTGAAGGAAGACTAAGTCCATCTAGTTCAACCCATAGCCTAACATGTTGATCCAGAGGAAGGCAAAAAAAACCCCTGTGGCAAACACTAAGCTCCACATTGAGGAAAAAAATTCCTTCCCGACTCCATACGACAATCAGACTAGTTCCCTGGATCAACGCCCTATCATGGAATCTAGTTTTTGTAACCTGTAATATTATACTTTTCAAGAAAGGCATCCATGCCCTTCTTAAATTTTAACAGTGAATCACTCATTACAACATCATGCGGCAGAGAGCTCCATAGTCTCACTGCTCTTACAGTAAAGAATCCCCGTCTGTGATTATGATTAAACCTTCTTTCCTCCAGACGTAGAAGATGCCCCCTTGTCCCCGTCTCAGGCCTCAGAGTAGAAAGATCAGTAGACAGGTCTTTGTACTGTCCCCTCATATACTTGTACATAGTAATAAGATCACCCCTAAGCCTTCTTTTTTCCACAGTAAATAACCCCAAGTGTAATAACCTGTCTTGGTATTGCAGACCCCCCAGTCCTCTAATAACCTTCGTCGCTCTTCTCTGCACCCGCTCTAGTTCAGCTATGTCTTTCTTATACACCGGAGACCAGAACTGTACACAGTATTCTAAGTGTGGTCGCACTAATGACTTGTATAGAGGTAAAATTATGTTCTCCTCATGAGCATCTATGCCTCTTTTAACGCATCCCATTATTTTATTTGCCTTTGCAGCAGCTGCCTGACACTGGCCACTAAACATGAGCTTGTCGTCCACCAATACACCCAGGTCTTTTTCAGTGACAGATTTATCCAGTGTTTTACAATTAAGCATATAATTATACATTTAATTTCCTCTGCCCAAGTGCATTACCTTACATTTATCCCCATTAAAGTTCATTTGCCATTTATCAGCCCAAGCTTCTAGTTTACATAGATCCTCCTGTAATATAAAATTGTCCTCCTCTGTATTGATTACCCTGCAGAGTTTAGTGTCATCTGCTAATATTAAAATATTACTCTGTATGCCCCCTACAAGGTCATTAATAAATATGTTAAAAAGAAGGAGGCCCAATACTGACCCCTGTGGTACCCCACTGTTAAATGAGACCCAGTCTGAGTGTTTTCCATTAATAACCACCCTTTGTTTCCTATCACTGAGCCAATTCTTAACCCACATACATATATTTTCCCCTATCCCCATTGTTCTCATTTTATGTATCAACCTTTTGTGTGGAACCGTATCAAAAGCTTTTGAAAAGTCCATATACACAACATCCACTGCATTTCCTTGGTCCAGTCCAGAACTTGCCTCCTCATAAAAACTGATCAGATTAGTCTGACAGGAACGGTCCCTTGTAAACCCATGTTGATATTGGATCATGAGGTTATTCTTCTTCAGATACTCTAGTATAGCATCTCTTAGGAAACCCTCCAGGATTTTACCCACAGTAGAGGTTAAGCTTACCGGCCTATAATTTCCAAGTTCGTTTTTTGTCCCCTTTTTGAATATTGGCACCACATTTGCTATACGCCAGTCCTATGGTACAGACCCTGTTATTATGGAATCTTTAAAGATTAAAAATAATGGTCTATCTATGACGTTACTTAATTCCTGCAGTACTCGCGGGTGTATCCCATCCGGGCCTGGGGATTTGTCAACTTTAGTTATCACTTATCCACAGGCTCAGTGATCACTTACTGATCGTGGGGTCTGACCACTGCGAACCATCGTCTGATCGGGAAGGAACGGAAAGTCAGGGAACAACTGCAGCTCCATTCATTCTCTATGGGGCTCTGGAAAAAGCCGAGCTCAGCGCTTGGATGCCACATAGGGAATGAATGGAGCAGATCCTGGAGTAATAACATGTCCTCCTCAGCTTTCTGTCTGTGTAAGTGGCTCAGCCCTCGTCTCCCCTTCTGTTCCCGACTTCTGTTTTGTTCCCTGTGGACTTTCTCTCAGTCCTCTGCAGCCATTATGTGTGTAGACAACTTCAAAAAGATAAAGTAGCAGAACATCAGTCATCTAATAATCCACGATATTCAGGGGGGAAAACAAAACGGTGATGTTCTTACACAGTCGCCTCCTCCTGAGCTGATGAAGATGTCGGTGGCAGCACATTGCGGTTTGTGTTCTCTGCCTGAATATCGCGGATTATGTGACGTCCCGCAGCTTCTCATCATCCATGTTGGGCTGTTGGACGACGTATGGACGCTCGGCTTGTTGGATTCTTGTGTTACTACCAGCACTGACTTTATATTGTGACTCCTGTGCCGATTCCCATTTCTAATTGCAGCGTGTTATACCAGCACGTGACGGCTGCCACAATCACATGACGGCTGCCACAATCACGTGACGGCTGCTACAATCACGTGACGACTGTAGCGTCGGCGTCCCTGCCTCCTGCTAGGCAGGGACGCCGTTCCCCTCACCTCTCCGCTCTGTGTCCGGCGTCTTCCTCCCGCTCTGCTGGCAGCGCACGCTGCTTCCCGGTCAATGTGCTTAGGGCGCGCGCTCCCTCTCTCTTGAAGGAGCCGCACGCGCCGTCCTAAGGAGTCCCCGGCCAATGGCCGGAGGACCTCACCATATATAAGGCACCTCCTCCAAAATGGAGGTGCCCGAGCTCTGTTGTTGCAAAGCCTTTCAACTCTGCTTCAGCCCTCAGGTCCCGTTGCCTGATACCTGCCTGATATCTGCCTGATTTCTGTCTACCTGCTTGCAATCCTGTGGTCCGACAGTCTGCCTACCAGCACCTGCCAGTCTGTCTATGGATCAGTCCGCCTGCAGACCAGGAACTACCTGCCAGATACCTGCCTGCCTGTCCAGAGACTCTTACCCGCTCACTTGGGAGCGCTCACCTGGGAGCGCTCACCTGGGAGCGCTTACCTGCTACCCGCCTGCTAGCCTACCTGGAGGCTTAGCCGTCACTTGTTGTGACCACCTGCCTGTCCAGAGACTCTCACCCGCTCACCTGGGAGCGCTCTCCTGCTACCTGCCTGCTAGCCTACCTGGAGGCTTAGCAGTCACTTGCTGTGACCACCTGCCTGTCCAGAGACTTACTCGCTCACCTGGGAGCACTCACCTGCTACCTGCCTGCTAGCCTACCTGGAGGCTTAGCCGTCACTTGCTGTGACCACCTGCCTGTCCAGAGACTCTTACTCGCTCACCTGGGAGCGCTCACCTGCTACCTGCCTGCTAGCCTACCTGGAGGCTCTGCCGTCACTTGCCATGACCCCCTGCCTGCCTAGAGACTCTTACCCTGTTGTCACTTGCCGTGACCACCCGACTGTCAAGAGACTGTCCCCGTCACTTGCCGTGACCACCCGCCTGTCAAGAGACTGTCCCCGTCACTTGCTGTGACCGCCCTGCCCTTCTACCCTGAGACTGTCCTTGTCACTTGCAGTGTCTACCTACCCGCCTTCCCTGGGAGCCACCCGCTTCCTTACAAGGACTGCCCTTTGTATAGTAGCTCCCAGACCCGTTACAGTTTGCTCGGGCCATGGAACCCGGTGGCACCCAAGCTCCCTCGATCTCGGACCTATGTCATGAACTTCCCCGTCAGAGGTCCCAACAGGAGTCCATCCTGAGTCACCTGCGTAGTGTTAACTCTCGCCTGGACACACTGACTGTCTCATCGGGAGCTGCTTCCACTCGCACACTTACTACCCCGGCACCGCCGCTGCCCATCAATACCATAGCATCCCTTCCCGGTCCCCGTCTCTCTGCCCCGCCTCGTTTTGGCGGAGATCCCGGTCAGGCACAGGGCTTCACTAACCAGTGCACTCTGCACTTCGAACTTTTGGCACACCAGTTTTCCACCGACCGAGCCAAAGTAGCCTTTATCATGTCCCATCTCACGGGGGAGGCTCTGGCTTGGCTAAATCCTCTATGGGAGAGAGGAGATTCCCTGGTGTCCAACCTGCCAGCCTTTCGCACGGCTTTCCGGAAAGTCTTCGACGAACCAGGACGGAAGACCTCATCCGCCTCATCTCTGCTACGCCTCCGTCAAGGAAGTCTCACCGTGGGTCAATATGCCATACGGTTCCGTACCCTTGCTTCGGAGCTTGCCTGGGATAACGACGCCCTGGTGTCCGTCTTCTGGGAGGGTCTGTCCGGCCGTATTAAAGATGAACTCGCCGGTCGGGACATTCCTACCACTCTCGACGACTTAATAACACTCGCCACCCGGATTGACATCCGGTTCCAGGAGCGCACCAAAGAGGTCACCCGTGAGAGGAGGTTTCCACGCCTTGCCCCTACCTTTCAGAAACCCGTCACTTCCTCCGTTCCTCCGTTACTCCTCAGGCGCACTCACCCGAGCCTATGCAGGTCGACCAGACCAAGATGGTCAAAACCCGTCAAGAATTACGCCGTGCCGAGGGGAGCTGCTTCTACTGTGGCAGTAAGGAGCACCTGATCTGTTCCTGCCTGGAGAGTTCGGGAAACGCCTGTGTCTAGGATCGCTCAGAGAGGTCGTCCTAGACAAGAGTAAACCCTCTCCATCTCTGATGCTGTCGGTCTCTATCATCAGCGGGGAGAACAGTTTCTGTGAACTAGCTCAACTTGACTCTGGAGCTGCCGGAAATCTCATTTCTCTATCCCTGGTAGAGAAATACCACATTCCCACCAAACACCTGGCTGTACCCTTATCTGTCGCCTCCGTGGATGGGGTTCTCTTACCGCATCCCATTCAACTCATCACCGAATCCATAACTCTGCAGGTGGGAATGCTGCACTCTGAGAGCATCTTCTTCCATGTTCTGCCTGGACTCTCTCACGCCCTCTTGCAAGGCCTACCTTGGCTCCAGAAACATGCACCCGTGCTTGATTGGCAGACCGGATTAGTCCTTCGCTGGGGAGAGGACTGCCATAAGACTTGTTTAGCTCCCGTTCTTCCTGCCCGTCCTTCTCCTACCCCAGCCAATCTACCCGGCCTACAGGTTCCCTATTGGTCTTATGCGGATGTCTTTAATAAAAGAGAAGCAGAGACATTACCCCCTCATAGACCATACGATTGCCCAATCGACCTGATACCAGGCGCTACTCCTCCCCGTGGGCGTATTTACCCTTTGTCCGCTGCTGAGACCCGGTCCATGTCTGAATATATTGAGGAGAATCTGGCCTGGGGATTTATCCGGAAATCTACCTCCCCGGCGGGAGCAGGCTTCTTCTTCGTCAAAAAGAAAGACGGCTCACTCTGTCTAGACATTAGAAACGTATCGTCACATTTAATGTCGGAGGTGTAGATCACTTTAAGAGAACTTCCGTCCCGTCCTGTAATGAGCCATGTGAGCTCCTTGTCTGATCAGGATAACAGAGGGGTGGAATGTATTTGTACACCGGACAGATTAGTTGTTGGCTTCTCGGGTTTGGGCTTTGGACGCTGTAGGCCTCGTCTTTACAATGTACTGCCTCCTCTCTGTTTACAGCCTGGGAAGACACATGATAAGTTCAGGTAATATGATCTGTAGGAAAAAAATGGGTGAAGCCGGACTGCAGGACTAAGTTTAGATCAAGTGCGTCAGTAACCTTTATCTCACCAAACAGGTCACAGTCGTTCACGTTCATTTCAGATCTCACATGTACAAATACACATGAATGAGCACGGTCATGCACTGTGGACTTGTGGACTGAGGCCACGGCCCCACTATCAGTATTTGGTCAGTATTTTTTCTCAGGAGTGGGAGCCAAAACCAGGAGTGGGTGATAAATGCAGAATTGGTGACTTGTTTCTATTAGACCGTTTCTCTGATTGTTCCTCACCTGGTTTTGGCTCCCACTCCTGAGAAAAAATACTGACCGAATACTGATAGATAGTGTGGCCAATCATCAGCGTCAGGCCACAGCCCCACTAACAAGTCCACCGGTGCTCATATAAAGCCTTTTCAAAAGGGCCGATACAAAGTGTACCAAGATGGTTGCTTATTGTCGGCAGCACGTCCTGTTTACATGGGCAGATGAGATGACTATAAACAATCCAATCAGGCGATGGATGAGTCTTTTTCTAAATAATACATTGTTCCTGGTTAATAATATTTTTTTAGGACTTGGACCTCCTAAAATTAGGACTTTAAAAATCCTAAATATTTTCACCGTGATAGTGATGCTCATAGTCAGTCTCCTCTCATGTGCCACAGCAATTCCAACAGTAAAGCGTTGTCCCATACACAAGAGTACTTCAGCCGAGTGTCTCTGTGTTCTCTATAAGAGAACCGCAGTCCTACATCTTTGGTGATAAGTTATCTCCAGGGAAACAGAAGGATCAATAGTTCAAAATCGGACATGTCGGACACTTTAGAGGTATTCTCATCTCCAAAATCCTATCCCAATATGTAGTAGGTGTAATAATATTAGCAAATACCTACAATTATAAATGTAGGATAGTTCTTCTGATTAGCTATGTCACTTACCCCATGTGCAGGGCATTGCAGTAGCTTAGGTATTCATTGTTACGACCACTAAGCGTAACTATGTGTGGTCGTAACCATGGATGCCTAAGCTACTGCAATGCCTTGCACATGGGGTAAGCAACATTGCTAATCAGAAGGACTATACTACATTTCTAATTGGAGGTATTTGCTAATATTATTATTACACCTACTACATATTGGGATAGGATCTTGGAGATAGGAATACCCCTTTAACTTCCCCAACAATCAGTTGTCTGGGCCCCCATACACATTTGAGTTTCAGCTGAATCTGTCAATATCGGTGGGATAGGTCATCATTAGTCTAATATGTATGGTGGGCCTTCAGTTAGATATTTTGGTTCTAATACAGCTAAATATATCAGTAGAGTTTATACAATGGGCTCTGTGCTGCTTTATAATGGTCACCCCAGAGTGTGAAGCCCCCGTAGATCCCAGTATACCACACAATAGAACATTTGCTGCATTTTACAACAGTTTGGCTTTTGTAGATCCTTATTTCCATAAAGAACGGATGCAGCCAAATATCCCAGAATACTAAGAATTATTCAGGAATGGTTCCTTGAATAGTCAGGTATTTTCTTTTTTTCCTCGATGTCCTGGAAAGAGGTGAAGGCTCAGCAGGAGAAGCTCCGAGATGATCATTCCATCATAATGTGTCATTGTCGAGTCTTCAGATGTGGTCCTCTCCCCGCGTGGGGTTTTCCTTTTAGGAGGAAGCTTTAGATTTACCACGTCAGTGTTCTGCATTGTTACTTATTTTTATGTTATGTGAATGTTTTATACACGAGAACATTGACCACTGAGCCTTTATTATAGAATTCTCGGTAAAGCTACTAAATATAGCCTAATGATAATATACAATCACGTTTGTTGTACTTGCGGAATTTTATTCTAGTGGTTTCCTGCTTCCTGACTAATTGTGATTTAGATTAAATACTATCTGACCGCGGTCACTTGTGAGGTCCGAGTACTATCTACGTCTTATACGAGTGTTGATCATGTTAAGGAATATATCAGCTAGAAATTTCTGTAATTATTAAAACCAGACATTTATATTCTTTTTTATCAATAGGTTTTTAATTTCTGATTGTCAAGATTTTTCTAATTGTATTCTCTGTAAATGATCAGGCGGCAATATTACCTGAGCTGATAAGCCTTACAGTGGATATATGGACCACTTTAGACTGTGGATGTTCACTGGGTTATAGGCATGCTCTCTGACCTGTGCAGAGGTCATTGAGCAGAGAGGGCGGAGAAGGTCAGCTGAGACCATCACCTTTTGTGAATGGTGGATCCTGTATTATCTATATGACAAGATGTTACCTTTTATTTTAATCCTGTCTGTGATGATAATAAGATGGCTGCAGAGAATCTCTACAGAACAGGCAGGGTAAGCCAATGCTGAGACTTAATATGCATTTACACTGAAAGATTATAAACGAGAGCTGCTGAGAAGTGGAGTGTAAATAGGCTATAGGGTAAAACGAGAAAAAGACGGATTTTGGTAAGACCTTACCTGTAAAATCCTTTTCAGCGAAGGAAGGAAGGGAGACACAGATCCATTACTAGTGGGGGTAGGCGGAGCCCCACAGGATAGTTCACCTCAGATTTAGAAAAAGTGACAACCGGCCCCTCCAGCTTAGGCTCCTCCTACTCCCATGTTCTCCAGTCCGTACACAAGCTAAGGAAGAGCAGACAACACCAGGGGAACAACACAACCCCTTCTGAAAATTCAGAAATGTGAGAGAACAGGTTATGTATATAACAGCATGAAAACACACAGTCCCAGGCACTACTTACTGGACCTGACAACTACGATGAGCTGGCAATGCTGGAACAGAGCCCTAGTGCGCCAACCCCAGACCAGATGACCGCCATCAGGAGGGAGTCGCGACGCATCTAGAAAAACCATAATACACTTCTGCCATGGGAGGGTGCTGTGTCTCCCTTACTTCCTTCGCTGAAAAGGATTTTACAGGTAAGGTCTTACCAAAATCCGTCTTTCAGCAGCAGAAGGGAAGGAAGGGAGACACAGATCCATTACTAGTGGGACGTCCCAAAGCAGTCCAAAACTCAAGGGTGGGAAACAATGGCAGAATCGCCAACACCCCAACAACTTAGACAAGTGAGCAACAAGCGCCGAACAAAAAATAAAGAGAAAACCTAAACCACCGCCGCCTGCAGGACCCTGCGTCCCAAGGCCGCATTGGCGGAAGCACTCACGTCCACTTTATAAAATTTAGTAAAAGTGTGAACGGAGCACCAGGTAGCCGCCCGGCAGAGCTGCGCTGCCGAAGCCCCCTGACGAAAAGCCCACGACGAACCAACAGCTCTCGTGGAATGAGCTTGAACCTTAACCGGACAAGGCTCGCCCTTGAGCCGGTACGCCTCCAGGATAGCCGAACATATCCACCGAGCTATAGTGTCCTTGGAAGCCCGCTGACCACGGCGACGACCAGCAGGAATCACAAACAGAGAATCCGATTTTCGAAACCCTTGCGTGATTGAAAGATAGAACTTCAATGCCCGCACCAAATCCAACGAGCGCAAGGCCCGCTCCTTCGGACTCTTTGGTTTCGGACAGAGGGAAGGCAACACGATGTCCTGATTGAGGTGGAAAACGCGACACCACTTTAGGTAAAAAATCTCCATGGGTACGAAGCGCCACACGATCCGGGTGGAATTCCAGAAAAGGGGGCGAGCAAGACAGTGCCGCCAACTCCGAAACCCTTCTTAAAGAGGTGACCGCCACCAGGAAGGCCACCTTCCAAGAAAGCAAGTAAAGCGTAGCTGAATCCATAGGCTCAAACGGCCTATGCTGAAGAGCCTCCAAAACTAAATTGAGCCGCCAAGGAGCCACAACCGCCCTCCGAGGCGGAAACTGACGTGCAACCCCGCGAAAAAATGAACACACATCCCTGCGTGAGGCAATAGCCTTCCGAAAAAGCCCGGATAGTGCAGAGACCTGACCCCGCAAGGTACTAACTGCTAGACCCTTGACCAGACCACATTGCAGAAAGGCCAAGAAGTTGGGAATGGAAAAAACCCTCGGGTTCCTTGACGATCCAGAACACCATGAATAGAAGGCCTCCCAAGTTCTGTGATAAATCCTAGTCGTAGCTGGACCTCTGGCCGCCCGCAAGGTGGCAATGACCTCGGCCGAAAACCCACGACGGGTCAAGATTTCGGTCTCAAGAGCCACGCCGTCAAACGAAGTGACTTCAGGTCCAGATGACGAATGGGCCCTTGGGTTAACAGGTCCGGGCGAAGAGGCAGTGGAAACGGAGGCGCCGCCAGAAGAGACACCAGCGTTGAATACCACACCCTCCGCGGCCAATCCGGCGCCACCAAAATCGCCGATACCCGTTCGAGATTGATCCGCCTGATCACCAGAGGAAGTAAGGATACCGGCGGAAACACATAGATCAGCTCGAACTGGTCCCACGGGGCCACTAGAGCATCTACCGCCACAGCCTCCGGGTCCCTGTACCTGGACATGAATGTCGGAATCCTGGCGTTCAGCCTGGATGCCATCAAGTCCACTTGGGGAGTCCCCCAATGGGAGCACAGCAGAGTAAAAACCTCCGGATGAAGACTCCATTCTCCGGGATCTACCCGCTCGCGACTGAGGAAGTCCGCCGAGATATTCAGCACACCCGGGATGTGAAACGCGAAGATGACTGGAACCCTGGACTCGGCCCAAACCAGGATCCGAGAGACCTCCATCATGAGTCTGGAACTCCTCGTCCCACCCTGATGGTTGATATACGCGACAGCTGTCGCATTGTCCGTCTGAATCCGGACCGGCAGACCGCTCAAAGGGACCGTCCAATGTCGGAGGCAGAGAAATATTGCTCTCAACTCCAGAATGTTGATTGGCAGAGACGACTCCTCTGACGACCAGACCCCCTGAACCCAGAGGTCGTTCCAAACCCCCCCCCAGCCAGTCAGGCTGGCATCAGTGGTAATCACCGACCACCGTGGGAGAAGAAGGGATTTCCCCAGGGATAGAGCCTCCAGACGTAACCACCATCCAAGAGACTCTCGCACCCTGCGGGAGATGACGACACAGCGATCCAGAGAAGTCGGCAATCGGTCCCAACGGGTCAGAATAAGATCTTGGAGATCCCGGGAATGAAATTGTGCAAACGGCACCGCTTCCATTGCCGCCACCATCAGACCCAGAAGGCGCATGCACTTCCGAAGGGACATCGCCCTCACCGACCTCATAGCCTGGACGTGGTGACGAAGGTTCGCTTGTTTGTCCGGAGGGAGGGACACCACTGCCCGTACGGTGTCGAAATGTATCCCCAAGAACAGGATTGACTGCGACGGCTCCAATGACGACTTCTTCCAATTGACCAGCCACCCGAAGTCCTCCAGGTGCTGAAGGGAGAGATCGCGAGCTGTCACTGCTTCCTCCGCTGTGGGCGCCACAATTAACAGGTCGTCCAGGTAGGGGAGAATCGTAACTCCTTGCTTTCGAAGGAGCGCCATGAGCGGCGCCAGAACCTTTGTAAAAACCCTGGGCGCCGAGACCAACCCGAATGGTAGGGCCACAAATTGGTAATGGGCCTGCCCTACGGCGAAACGCAGGAAGCGCTGGTGAGCCCTGCCGACAGGGACATGCAAATAGGCGTCGCGGATGTCGATCGACACCAAAAAATCGTACTGCGACAAGGCCGCCACGACGGAGCGAAGAGACTCCATACGGAATTTCCGGATTCGGACATGAAGATTCAAATCCTTAAGGTCCAGAATGGGACGAAACTTGTCCTCCTTTTTGGGGACCACAAAAAGGTTGGAGTAAAAACCCCCTTCCCCGGTCCTCCGGCGGAACCGGAACCACTACACCCTGCTGCAGAAGAGAGTCGACCTCGCGAAGCAGAGCGACAGCCAGCTTGGGCACGGACGGGATGCGAGACTGACGAAACCTGTCCGGGGGTAGAGAGTGAAATTCTATGAAATAGCCCGCTGACACAACCTGCGTCAACCAGGCGTCCGATATGTGGGACGCCCAAACCGACCCGAATTGTAGCAGCCGACCTCCCACCCGAGAGCCCTCGAGAGGGATCCTGGCGTCAGTCCGCCTTAGCGGGCTTTTTGTCAACCTCCCTTTTGTCCCGACGGAAATGCTGTTTCCAGGGAGTACGGGATTTCTGGGTGGACTTCTTACCGGAAGACGAGGGACGACCCGATCTCCAAGAGGGCTGATCGAATCGTCCCCTGGGTCAAAAGGACCGACGACCACTACCGGCACTTGACCTGTCAGACGTAGAAGCCGCTGCTTTCCGCTGTGGCAAAGCCACATCCTTGGCCTTAGCAATCAGCTCCGTGAGGTCCGAACCAAAATGCTGACCGCCCTTGTACGCCAGAGTAAGCAAACCTTGTTTGGATACTGCGTCTCCAGTCCACTGTTTGAGCCACAGTGCTCTCCTGACTGTGACGGCCGAGGCTTGAGCCCTGGACAGAACCGAAGTAGTATCCAGCACTGCGTCTCTGCTATATCGGGCCGCCTCTTCCAACAGCTGGAAGAGCCTTTCCACGTCAGACAGCGGAGTCCCATCTTGACATGCCGACCGCAGCTGATCCAACTATCTCAGGGAAGCCTCACCAGTATAATGTTAGGTGTCAGGCATGTGCTGGGCATGAAATTGGGTCAGAATCATCTGTGGATTCTGTGATCTCCTATTCTGGTCCAGCCGGGGCAGACACTGCTCAGCATCACCATCTGGCCCAACGCCTAACTAGTGCACTAGATGTACAGTCTGTCCCCACATGGCCCCCAAGGCCGCTCGGAATCCATGACCCGTGGCCTCGTAGATGGACTTCGCCGCTAACTCCGTCCTTCTGTCCAGCGGATCCTGTAGACTCGCCTTTCCTTTAACCGGAAGCAAAGAAGAGTTGCTCAGCTGAGACAATGGCACGTCCACTTCAGGAGAGGGGACCCAATTAGCGATCGTCTCTGTGGAGCAGGGATACAGGGCATCAAAAAACCGCATCCCTTGGAAGCGTTTATCCGGACACAGGCATTCTTTCTCCACCGCCTCGTTAAGCTCATCGTGCGCCGGCAGTGTCAAACGAGCCCGACGCGACTCCTGATACAGCCGGGCCGACTTGCCCGGCCTCGTCACCTCTTCAGACAGCTGTAACACTTCCCGCATGGCTCCAATAAGAGCATCCACGCGGCCTGAAAGCGAAGCCGGGCGACCCTGCCGATCCTCTTCATCAGAATCGGAGATCTCACCAGCAGAGCTTGTCGGTGAATCCGAAGCCTCTGATGCGCTGCGCGGAGGAGAGAGCGCCACCACAGGCCTGTGGCACTTCTTGCCCAGCGCCGGTAGGGACTTAGCTGATACCCAGTGACCCAGGAGGTCAGACAGACTGTCAATGGAGCGAGTGAGCGCTTTAACATCACTGAGGCCCCTGACCAGAGACGAACCTGACGCCGTCAACCCCAGCATATCAGATACGCGTGACCGATCCTGAAGCGGGCCGGGAGAGAGGTCCGCGCCGCCTGGACCGTGATCCGACATACCCCCTACTCAGTAGCGAGCGTCGCGGAAAGAGCAGTAATAACCCCTTACAAGAGCACAGTAACCGGGGAAGTGAGATCCTGCTATCACAGCCTGTTCCCACAAAGCAATTTACCAAGCACTGAAGGGTTAAAGCTTCTCCTTAGAGGGAGAAAAGCTACCCCAGCACTGCAGAAAAAAGGTTTTCTGATGATGGCCAGAAGGGGTTAATGCTGCTGAACACGCAATGCACCTTGCCTTAAAAGGACTAAGGTGTGCATGCAGCAGAGAAGACAGCAGCGCTCTGTGCTGTAGAGATGAGACAAACAGATGACTCACCAGCTTCCTGGAGCCTGTGTGTGAGAGCGGAGAGCAGGGGGGAGGGAGAGGACAGCGCTGAGCTCCGTGAGGCAATGGCCGTTTGCAGAGCCGAAGAGAAGGAAGGCAGGAGGGGGCGGGGACTGCCCAGCGCGCGCTTTCCAGGCGCTTCCTGTCTGCACAGACGATGGCAGGCAGCCAAGAACATAAGCCACGCCCCCCGTTACACTAACGGAGCCCGCGCTCCTCTGACCCGCTCCCCTGCTAACAGCAGCGGTGATGTGCATTCTCCAGTATTACACCTCTGCCTGAAAAGACAAAAGGTGCAGTCACCATAAGACAGTAACACACACACACACAGGGCACTTACCCAGCTGAGCGCCACAGGGACCCCCAGGGATGTGTGGCGCCATGGCCCTTCGCTCCCCCCCACGGCGGAGCTCGCAGGGACCCCTAGATGCAGTGTGCGTCTCCGCCAGGGAGCGCCCTGTATTCCCCGGGGCCGGCAGGCTTCTGCGGGGACCTCCTTAGGGGGTACGCAGATCCGCCAGGGGAGGGCCAGGGGTCACAGCAGTGCTGAGACCCCCTGAGACCTCTAGACCACGGGGGGTCCAGGTCTCCTGGTAAAAATAAAAAATTCTTCTGAGGAGCTGCAAAGGCAGCGACTATCCTCTGCGACCTCAAATTTTAGACTGGAGAACATGGGAGTAGGAGGAGCCTAAGCTGGAGGGGCCGGTTGTCACTTTTTCTAAATCTGAGGTGAACTATCCTGTGTGGCTCCGCCTACCCACTAGTAATGGATCTGTGTCTCCCTTCCTTCCCTTCTGCTGCTGAAATGCTTGTTCGTAGGGTGAAATTATTTTTAAATCATTAAAAATCATTCTTCTTGGCGGCGCATCATCCTGTATAAACAGGACTTGCACTGCCAAGAACAATGGTAAGCTTACGCCTTCTGAACGTTCAACGCACATCATTTAGCATGGTTTTCCTGTGTAAACAGGCTTCTAAACCTCCGACAATCAGTAAATATTTACCAGTTAGTGGTAGTTTACTGCCACTAATCTGTCTGTGTAAATGGAGTATTAGTGGGCAAAGCAAAAATTTCAAGATTTTAGGATTTTATTTTTATATGTAACCTCTCACCGCATTAGGATGTGAATGAACATCCTGAGAAGGAGCCTGCGTGTGTGGAGGTGGCTCAGGAACTCCACAAGAAGCTGATGGTGCCTGTTAACTATTTTGAATGTGCGCTGTTAATCGATGGGTTACCACAGCAGCCGGGGGCCAGCTTAAGCAGAGGCGTTCATAGAAATCATGGGGCCCCATACCAAGAGTCTATATTGATGGACTAGGCAGGGTTAAAACATATTGATGCAGTCACACAAGGGCCTACTTTCCAACTTTTAAATACAGGGAGAGGACATGTTTTGTGGCTTGGACACAGAAATAATGCCCCTGCTACTGATTCCTCTTGTTTGCACACACTGATACCATTTTTTTTTTTTTTTTTGGTAGAGTTGGAAGGGACCTCCTGGGTCATCTGGTCCAACCCCCTGCTCAAAGCAGGATTCACTAAATCATCTCAGACAGATGTCTGTCCAGCCTCTGTTTGAAGACGTCCATTGAAGGGGAACTCACCACCTCTCGTGGCAGCCTGTTCCACTCATTAATCACCCTAACTGTCAAAAAGTTTTTTCTAATATCTAATCTGTGTCTCCTCCCATTTAGTTTCATCCCATTGCTTCTAGTCTTTCCTTGTGCAAATGAGAATAAAGATGATCCTTCTACAATGTGACAGCCCTTGACATATTTGTAGACAGCTATTAAGTCTCCTCTCAGTCTTCTTTTTTGCAAGCTAAACATTCCCAAATCCTGCAACCGTTCCTCATAGGACATGGTTTGCAGACCAGTCACCATTCTGGTCGCTCTTCTCTGAACTTGCTCCAGTTTGTCTATGTCTTTTTTAAAATGTGGTGCCCAAAACTGTACAAAGTATTCCAGATGAGGTCTGACCAAAGAGGAGTAAAGACCGATAATGACTTCACGTGATCTAGACTGTATGCTTCTGTTAATACATCCGAGAATTGTATTTGCCTTTTTTGCTGCTGCATCACACTGTTGACTCATGTTCAGTCTATGATCTATTAGTATACCTAAGTCTTTTTCACATGTACTGTTGCTTAGCTCTATTCCTCCCATTCTGTATATGCTTTTTTCATTTTTATTGCCCAGATGTAGTACTTTGCATTTTTCCCTGTTAAAAACCATTCTGTTGGTTGCTGCCCACTGCTCCAGTTTATTTAGGTATTTTTGAATCCTCTCTCTCTCTTCTCTAGTATTAGCTATCCCTCCTAGCTTTGTGTCATCAGCAAATTTAATCAGTTTACTCTCAATTCCTTCATCTAAATCATTGATAAAGATGTTGAACAATACAGGTCCCAGGACGGAGCCCTGTGGTACCCCACTTGAGACATTCATCCAGCTGGATGTGAAGCCATTTACAACCACCCTTTGAGTCCGATCACTAAGCCAGTTATGAATCCACCTAACAGTTGCCTGGTCCATTGCATACTTGGTCATTTTTTCAATAAGGATGGTGTGAGATACTTTGTCAAATGCTTTGCTGAAGTCAAGATATACTATATCTACAGCATTTCCCTGATCCACCCAGTCAGTGATTCTGTCATAGAAGGAAATTAAGTTAGTCTGACATGACTTGTTAGTTACAAACCCATGCTGACTCTGGTTAATCACTTCATTCTTATCCATGTACTTACATACATGTTGTTTAATAATTTGTTCAAAGATCTTTCCTGGTATAGAAGTCAGACTCACCGGCCTATAGTTCCCTGGGTCCACCTTCTTCCCCTTTTTGAAGATAGGAACAACATTTGCTCTTCTCCAGTCTTCTGGGACTTCTCCTGTTCTCCAAGAATTTTCAAAGATTATGGAGAGTGGTTCTAAAATTTCTTCTATGATCTCCTTCAGTACTCTGGGGTGTAATTCATCTAGACCTGGAGACTTGAACTCATTTATGTTAGCTAAATATTCCCTCATAATCTTTCTGTTTACAGATAACTTGGATTCCTCTATTCCTTTAAAAGGACAGTGAAGATCAGTTGATGTTACATTTTCTTTCTGAGAGAAAGCAGATGCAAAATAGGAATTAAAAAGTTCGGCCTTCTCAACATCCTCTCTTACCATTTCTCCATTTTCATCCTGTAAAAATCCTATAGCATCTTTGACTTTTCTTTTACTTTTGACATACCCCCAAAATCCTTTTTTATTGCTTTTGACATCTCTTGCAAGCCTTAATTCATTGTCAGCTTTAGCTAACCTGATACGTGCCCTGCAGGATCTGCAGACTGCATTATAATCTTCTTTAGATATGCCTCCCTCTTTCCATTTAATAAACATTTCTTTCTTTCTTTTTAGCATGTGTTTGAGTTCTGTGTTCATCCATCCTGGTTTCCTTAAATGCTTCCCATTCTTCCTACTTTTCGGGATTGTTAACGATTGTGCTTTGAGAATCTCATTTTTAAAAATTTCCCATCCTTCCTGGACATTTTTGTCCTTAAGGACATCCAGCCATTGGATCCCTCCTATTCTCTTTCTGAGTCTCTTAAAATCTGCCTTTCTAAAATCTAACCTTGAAGTTTGAGTCTTCACATGTCTTCCTCCTCTAGTTATCCAAAATTCTATGATAGCATGATCGCTGCCTCCTAGCGTCCCAGCCACCTTTACCTCCTCAACAATTTCCTCCCTGTTTATAAGGATTAGATCCAAAGTAGCAGATCCCCTTGTTTTCTCCCCTACCTTTTGGAAGATAAAGTTGTCAGCAAGAGAGGATAAGAATTTGCTTGACCTGTTAGTTTTACTTGGGAGAGATTCCCAACAAATGTCTGGATAGTTGAAATCTCCCATGACCACTACGTCATATTTTTTGGAGAACTTGGTCATTTGATACATAAAGAGTTCATCCATATCTTCAGCTTGCCCAGGTGGCCTGTAGTAAATGCCTATGTGGCACCCCAGGGGTCTGGTTTCCACAGTAATAGCATTATTACGTCTGTGAGCAGGTGGGAGGTCTCCTGGGCAGGAATCCTAAGCATGCCACACCTCCTGCCCAGTCCTGGGAGAGGAAGAACTTCCCCTACATAAACTGGGGCTGAGGCTGGGTTAGGAGAGAGGAGTTCCAGACAGAGATGGAGTCTGGTCTGGACACGCAGAAACAGGGACAGATAGACATCAGGAGCTCTGTAGGAGCCAAGGAGAAGCGCCAGGGGCTGGAGCTGTGCAGAGCTCGCCCTGGGAGAAGGTACTAAAACCGGACACAGGAGTCCGAGGCTGTGGGGACTAAGATATATCCAGCAGCAGAATCCATCCGGCAGGGGATTCCAGGTCCTCTGGCCATAAAAGCCCGGAGGCTCAGTCACAACGAAGGGACCAGCACCGCCATCCCGGAGCGGAGGCTAACAGGAGGCCCCAGGTCACCAGCCATACGGGTGAGCACCACACGGTATACCCAGGGACGTGGGCTACTTGTAACCGCCGAAAGCAGGGTAGCCAGGAAGGGTACAGACTAACGGGAAGGCCTACAACTCCACCTGGCCAGGGGAACTCCGGCTTACTCGCAGACTAACCAGGCCCCAACTACTAGCCAGAACTCCCGGGGGAATTTGCCTTGTACCATCAGTAAAGACCCTGAACTGTACCCTCGCGTCTCCGTGCTTCCTTGTCGCACCATTAGTGCTGGGACATCCACACCATCACTCCCAACATCAACCTCATCCTCTGCCCTGAGGCCATACCCCTCCCATTGGGGGTTATACCATCCACGCTGCACATCCGTACCACCGGCCTCAGCGGACTGCCCTGCAGCGGCGGCTTCATAACCGCATTCAACGGGTGGCGTAGTCGGACACTAATACCATCATACCAATAACTGCCACTTAGTTTGACCACCCTGGGCACGGACCGGGTCACCGCCACACGAAGACTACTACCCCCATCGGATCCGCTCCGGGTATTCCCCGCGCGCACGCGCGCCGCACTACAGCACTGGCCCAGGGGGCGCGTCACCTACAATGGTGTCCTTTCCGTTGTTCTCTCCTTGTATTCTTACCCAAACAGTTTCCACAGAACTCCCAGTCTCTGAAGCTTCAATCTCTGTGCAGATATACGCTTTTCTAACATACAATGCAACACCTCCTCCTCGTTTATCAAGTCTGTTTCTTGCAAATAAGTTGTATCCTTTTAGCCTTTTATTCCAATCATGTGTATCGTCCCACCAAGTTTCAGTGATTCCAATGACATCATATTCCTTTTCCTGCGTTAGTAGTTCCAATTCTCCTTGTTTGTTGCCCATGCTTTGTGCATTTGTATAAAAACATTTTAGTTTGTGATTGGTTTCTCTTCCTCCCATATTTTTATTATTTAAATTGTTTTGTCTTTGTTCTTCCTTTCCACTTCCAGTAGCAGAGATCTCAATAGTATTTGTCAGCTGTATGGCTTTTTCTGGCCTTTTGCTTCCCTTCCCACATTGTTCTAGTTTAAAGCTCTTCTGATGAGTGTAGCAAGGCGACTTCCAAATACATGTTTTCCAGTCTTCGTAAGGTGCACCCCATCTCTAGCAAGTAGTCCATCGTATAGGTAATTCATTCCTCGATCCAGAAATCCAAATCCTTGTTGACGGCACCATCGACGTAGCCAGTTGTTCACCTGTAGAATCTTATTCCACCTCATTGTTCCATGGCCATCCACTGGGAGGATGGATGAGAAGACCACCTGCGCTCCCAATTCTTTCACTTTCTTGCCTAAGTCTTCAAAGTCACTGCAGATGGTTTCCAGGTCCTTTCTTGCGGTGTCATTTGTCCCCACATGTATTAGCAGGAATGGGTAGTGATCTGTAGGTCTGAAGAGTCTTGATATCCTGTCAGACACATCTTTAATTTTTGCTCCTGGAAGACAGCACATTTCTCTTGAGTAGTGTTGAGCGATACCTTCCGATATCGGGAAATATCGGATCGGATTGGATCGGACCGATACCGAAAAAGTATCGGATATCGCCGATTCTGATACCGGAAACCAATGCAAGTCAATGGGACATAAATATCGGAATTAAAATAAACCCTTTCTTTCCTTGTAGGTTATTTCTACATGAAGGAAAACAACTAAGAATAATGTAGAATGTATTGGGGGAGGTGGGGGAGACAATAAAGGCATAGAGGTTTAGCCCAGTCAAATGGAATAGCAGGAATTACTATTTTTTTATTATGTTCTGAGTTACGGAAATATTAACTATGTTAAGTATTTTTATATTTTGTCAGATATTTATGTTTCACTACTTCCATGCTCTTCACCTTCTTTTTTACTTCTCCCACACTTTCTCCTTCATCATCCTCAGCATCTTTTTCATCCACTTCTTCTTCACCTTCTTCTTCACCTTCTTCGTATTATTCTTTTTTTTACATTCTTCATATTCTACTTCTTCATCTTCTTCATATTCTTCTTCTTCATCATATTCTTATTTGTGACAGGCATTCCTGTAGTTGTTATCTATAAAAGGTTGGACATTACACCTTTCGTTCTGCCCGTCACAAAAGATTTACAACAGGATTTGTCCGCGTTCAGTTTGGCCTGCAGCAGCAGGTCTTTTCCAGGGGCACCACGAGGAGGAACGGACTCACCCCCATACACTGCTTAGTCATCTTCTGCTTATAATTTAGATATTATCTTTTGCTCTGATTTTTAGTCTTATGCTTAATGTTCTTCCGCTTTTTGTTCTGCAGCTTCTTGTATTTCTGCTTCTTGGTTTTCTGTCTCTTGTTCTTCTGTATCTTGGTGCTTGTCTTCTCTTCTTTGTCTTCTTGGTCAACTTCTTCAGGGTCATCTTCTTGGTCTTCTTCGGGGTGGTCTTCAGGGTCGTCGTCTTCGGGGGTCCTCGTCTTCGGGGTCCTCGTCTTCTTCGGGTTGGTCTTCTGGGTCCTCGTCTTCGGGGTCCTCGTCTTCTTCGGGGTGGTCTTCAGGGTCCTCGTCTTCTTCGGGGTGGTCTTCAGGGTCCTCGTCTTCTTCGGGGTGGTCTTCAGGGTCCTCGTCTTCAGGGTCATTGTCTTCGGGGTCCTCGTCTTCTTAGGGTTGGTCTTCAGGGTCCTCGTCTTCAGGGTCCTCGTCAGGGAGATCCAGAGTGATTACCAAGAACCATTTCAAAAAGCTTGAACTTGGAAATGTAGCAAAAGGTACAAGAAAGCTGAGGAACTACCGAGGACCAGCTGACGGTACTGGAACCCGGATGGGTAGCAGAAGGTACAAGAGCCAATGGAACTACCGAGGACCAGCTGATGTTACTGGAACTCGGTTACTAAGCAGGAGGTACCTGTGCCAGAAAGCACTACAAAGGACCAGCAGACGTTGGTGGAACTTGGATACCGAGAAGGAGGCACCTAATCCAAAGGCACTGCCGAGAACCAGCTGACGGTACTGGAACCCGGATGGGTAGCAGAAGGTACCCATGTAAAAAAAAGTTCAAGGCCGCGAGCCGGCCGCAGTTACCAAAACCCACAGTCCTACAGGGGGTGCTTGTCCTATTGGCACTATGGAACCAGCCTTCATTGCCAGATCCCGCAGCCCACATAGGAGTCACCTAAACTGCAGGCACCATAGAGTCGGCTAACCCGACCGCAACACGACAGGACAACGCATTGGAGGCAAAGTGACGTTGACACTACCCGGAAACAGCTGGCGTGCTGGAACCAGGCTGGGCAGGAGGGAGTACCCGTGCCATAGACACTGCCGAGAACCAGCTGACGGTACTGGAACCCGGATGGGTAGCAGAAGATACAAGAGCAAATGGAACTACCGAGGACCAGCTGACGGTACTGGAACCCGGATGGGTAGCAGAAGGTACAAGAGCCAATGGAACTGCCGAGAACCAGCTGGCGGTGCTGGAGCCCAGGGTAAATACTAAAAACAGAGGAGCCAGAGGTGTATTTGGAGGAGGTTTTAAATCCGTAGTACAGTGGATGTGGACAAAGCAGGAGAATTTGCCGGACACACAGCTGGGGATCAGCTGACGTTACTGAACCCCAATAACACTGGAGCAAGCGTTGACTGTGCAGACGGCACTTCTGAGCAGCAACTAGCGGTATTGGAGCCCAGGGTAAATACTAAAAACGGAGGAGCCAGAGGTGTAATTGGAGCAAGTTTTAAATAAGTAGCACAGTGAATATGGACAGAGCAGGAGAAATTGCCGTGAACACAGCAGGGGAACAGCTGACGTTACCGAACCCCAATAACACCGCAGCAAGTGTTGACTGTGCAGACGGCACTTCCGAGCGCCAACTGGCGGTGCTGGAGCCCAGGGATAAGAATGAAAACAGAGGAGCCAGAGGTGTAATTGGAGCAACTTTAAAATGTGTAGTACAGTGGATGTGGACAAAGCAGGAGAAATTGCCGTCCGTACAGCAGGGGAACAGCTGACGTTACCGAACCCCAATAACACGGCAGCAAGTGTTGACTGTGCAGACAGCACTTCCGAGCGTCAACTGGCGGTGCTGGAGCCCAGGGATAAGAATAAAAATAGAGAGGAGCCAGAGGTGTAATTGGAGCAAGTTTTAAATAAGTAGCACAGTGAATATGGACAGAGCAGGAGAAATTGCCGTGAACACAGCAGGGGAACAGCTGACGTTACCGAACCCCAATAACACCGCAGCAAGTGTTGACTGTGCAGACGGCACTTCCGAGCGCCAACTGGCGGTGCTGGAGCCCAGGGATAAGAATGAAAACAGAGGAGCCAGAGGTGTAATTGGAGCAACTTTAAAATGTGTAGTACAGTGGATGTGGACAAAGCAGGAGAAATTGCCGTCCGTACAGCAGGGGAACAGCTGACGTTACCGAACCCCAATAACACGGCAGCAAGTGTTGACTGTGCAGACAGCACTTCCGAGCGCCAACTGGCGGTGCTGGAGCCCAGGGATAAGAATAAAAATAGAGAGGAGCCAGAGGTGTAATTGGAGCAAGTTTTAAATAAGTAGCAAAGTGAATATGGACAGAGCAGGAGAAATTGCCGTGAACACAGCAGGGGAACAGCTGACGTTACCGAACCCCAATAACACCGCAGCAAGTGTTGACTGTGCAGACGGCACTTCCGAGCGCCAACTGGCGGTGTTGGAGCCCAGGGATAAGAATGAAAACAGAGGAGCCAGAGGTGTAATTGGAGCAACTTTAAAATGTGTAGTACAGTGGATGTGGACAAAGCAGGAGAAATTGCCGTCCGCACAGCAGGGGAACAGCTGACGTTACTGAACCCCAATAACACGGCAGCAAGTGTTGACTGTGCAGATGGCACTTCCGTGCGCCAACTGGCGGTGTTGGAGCCCAGGGTAAATACTAAAAACAGAGGAGCCAGAGGTGTATTTGGAGGAGGTTTTAAATCCGTAGTACAGTGGATGTGGACAAAGCAGGAGAAATTGCCGTCCGTACAGAAGGGGAACAGCTGACGTTACCGAACCCCAATAACACGGCAGCAAGTGTTGACTGTGCAGACAGCACTTCCGAGCGCCAACTGGCGGTGCTGGAGCCCAGGGATAAGAATAAAAATAGAGAGGAGCCAGAGGTGTAATTGGAGCAAGTTTTAAATAAGTAGCACAGTGAATATGGACAGAGCAGGAGAAATTGCCATGAACACAGCAGGGGAACAGCTGACGTTACCGAACCCCAATAACACCGCAGCAAGTGTTGACTGTGCAGACGGCACTTCCGAGCGCCAACTGGCGGTGCTGGAGCCCAGGGATAAGAATGAAAACAGAGGAGCCAGAGGTGTAATTGGAGCAACTTTAAAATGTGTAGTACAGTGGATGTGGACAAAGCAGGAGAAATTGCCGTCCGTACAGCAGGGGAACAGCTGACGTTACCGAACCCCAATAACACGGCAGCAAGTGTTGACTGTGCAGACAGCACTTCCGAGCGCCAACTGGCGGTGCTGGAGCCCAGGGATAAGAATAAAAATAGAGAGGAGCCAGAGGTGTAATTGGAGCAAGTTTTAAATAAGTAGCACAGTGAATATGGACAGAGCAGGAGAAATTGCCGTGAACACAGCAGGGGAACAGCTGACGTTACCGAACCCCAATAACACCGCAGCAAGTGTTGACTGTGCAGACGGCACTTCCGAGCGCCAACTGGCGGTGTTGGAGCCCAGGGATAAGAATGAAAACAGAGGAGCCAGAGGTGTAATTGGAGCAACTTTAAAATGTGTAGTACAGTGGATGTGGACAAAGCAGGAGAAATTGCCGTCCACACAGCAGGGGAACAGCTGACGTTACTGAACCCCAATAACACGGCAGCAAGTGTTGACTGTGCAGACGGCACTTCCGAGCGCCAACTGGCGGTGTTGGAGCTCAGGGATTACAGTTCAGGTGGTAGAAACATGAACAGAACAGGAGACCTGGATACTGTTGCCAACCAATTATTTATTCTGGAAGAGGACTGGCAAATTCATGAGAGATCCAGGCCTTGTTCATTTTGAGAAAAGTAAGCTGGTCAACGTTATCGGAGGATAGTCGCATGCGACGGTCTGTTAGTACACCACCTGCGGCACTAAAGACGCGTTCCGATAATACACTAGCAGCAGGGCAAGCTAGCACCTCCAGTGCATACTGACTAAGCTCTGGCCATGTATCCAGCTTACAGACCCAAAACTTGAAGGGAGAAGAGCCGTCTGGGAGTACACTAAGAGGGCAAGACATGTAGTCTGTCACCATCTGACGGAAACGTTGCCTCCTGCTGACTGGAGCCGTCTGTGATGGTGTAGACATTTGTGGCGGCGGGGACACAAAACTTTGCCACATTTCGGCCATACTGGTCTTGCCTTGTGCTGAGGCGCTGCTTCTGCTCCCTCTTTGTGCAGAGCTTCCTCCACTGCCTCGACGCACTGAGCTGCTTTGTAAAGCACTAGCAGCACTGCTCTCGGTTGGAATGGAGAACATGATGGAATGCACCAGTGCGTCTTGGTACTCCCGCATTTTACGCTCCCGGTTCAACGGTGTTATGAGGCTTTGTAAGTTGTCCCGGTAGCGAGGATCTAGGAGGGTGGACACCCAATAATCAGCCGTGTTGAGAATGTGGGCGATGCGGCGGTCGTTTCTCAGGCACTGCAGCATGAAATCAACCATGTGCTGCAGACTGCCAACTGGCCAAGAAACGCTGTCCCCTGCTTGAGGCGTGATCTCTGCCTGCTCTGCATCACCCCACCCTCGCTCTAGATACTGACTACTAGAGCATTGTGTACCTCCCTCCTCTGGACAGATGTCTTCCTCATCCATTGACTCCTCCTCATCCTCCTCACAAAGTGTCCCCTGCCTAGGCCTTTGTGAGGAACCACGTTGCGCAGACTGTAGAGAAGCAGATGGCATTTGTGACTCCTCATCCTCCACCTCTTCCAAAACCTCGTCCCTTAGTGCTTGCAGTGTTTTTTCAAGCAGGCAGATAAGGGGGATAGTCATGCTGACTAGTGCATCATCTGCACTCGCCATCCGCGTGGAATAATCGAAGGCACGCAAAACGTGGCAAATGTCCTTCATAGAGGCCCACTCAGTGGTGGTGAAGTGTGAACGGCGCGCACTGCGACTTGTTTGCGCCTGCTGCAGCTGGTACTCCATTACTGCTGCCTGCTGCTCACACAACCTCTCCAACATATGTAACGTTGAATTCCACCTGGTGGGTAGGTCACATATGATGCGATGTTCCGGAAGACATAATCGGCGCTGCAGAGCTGCAATGCGTGATCTTGCATTGCTGGAACGCCGCAAGTGAGCGCACTCTATGCGGACCTTGTGAAGCAGTGCATCAAGATCCGGATAGTCCCTCAAAAAACTCTGCACGACCAAGTTGAGCACATGTGCCAGACATGGGATGTGAGTGAGGTTGCCTAGGCCCAGAGCTGCCACCAGATTTCGGCCATTGTCACACACTACCATGCCTGGCTGGAGATTCGCTGGCACAAACCACACGTCACTCTGCTGCTTGATGGCATTCCAGAGCTCCTGCGCTGTGTGGCTTCGATTCCCCAAAGAAATTAATTTTAATACGGCCTGTTGACGTTTGGCCACGGCTGTGCTCATATCGGTCATCATAACAGGTAACCGTTCACGGGTCGATGTGGAGGTAGACCGTGACGGCTCCTGCAGCGCTGATTCAGAGGAACTGGAGTATGAGGAGGAGTCAATGTGTACAGACTGGATTCCTGCAATCCTTGGAGTTGGCAGAACACGTACAGCGCCACTCTCAAGATCTATACCCGGCTCCACAACATTTACCCAATGGGCAGTGAGGGAAAGGTATCGTCCCTGTCCATGCTTACTGGTCCACGCATCAGTGGTCAGGTGGACCTTGCTACTGACGGCGTTTTGTAGCGCATGTTTAATTTTTCCCTCCACATGATGTTGCAGGGCAGGGACGGCTTGCCTGCTGAAATAAAAGCGGCTGGGCACGTTGTATTGTGGGACTGCCAATGCCATAAAGTTACGGAATGTGTCAGTCTCCACCAGCCTGAATGATAGCATTTCAAGGGCCAGTAGTTTAGCAATGCCAGCATTCAGAGCCTGTGCTCGGGGGTGGTTTGCCGAGTATGGGCGCCTTTTCTCCCATGCCTGTGCTAACGATGGCTGTAGACTGGCCTGGGAGTGTGAGGATGACTGGGAAAGTGGTGCTGTGGGTGGAATTACACTGTGTCTCTGTACAACAGTGCCAGAGATTCTTCCATGGCGATCCTGTGAGGAAGCCGAACCAGCTGTGTGTGAGCTGGAGGAAGAGGCTACAACACGAGCTGAAGAGGTGGTAGGTAGTGCTGTAGGTTGGCCTAGGTCTTCAGTGTGTTTGTGTAACTCCACCACGTGCTTGGTCCGCACATGTTTCCACATATTTGTGGTATTGAGGTTGCTGACACTTTTCCCTCTTTTCACCTTCTGATTACACAGCTTGCATTTGACAAAGCAAATGTCATCTGCAACTGTGTCAAAAAAGGACCAGGCACTGCAAGTCTTGGGAGCGCCCGCTTTGGATTTTGGAAGAGCCATGCTCCTAATGGGTGCCGAAGTGGAGGCTACAGGCAACCAAGTCTGCCCCCTCCCTCTCCCTCCTTTTTGGGCCGTTCGGGGAATCTCTTCCTCAGAGCTGCTCCCACCACCTTCCTGTCCCTCACGCCATGATGGGTCAAGGACCTCATCATCTACACCACCCTCTTCAAACAACTGCTTCTCCTGGGTAGTCTCGACAGCACAGTACGCACCAGAAAGTGGCACCTGAGTCTCATCATCAGATGCGTACTGAGGTGTGCTGCTGACCATAGGCACTGGCCCACCCGCCTCTTCAGATTCAGAGAGACAAAACGGTTGCGCATCACTGCATACTACCTCTTCTTCAAATTCTCGAATTCTGCTTGGCTGGCCCCCTCTTTACAAGCCAAGAGATTCAGAGAACAGAAGTAGAGATGGCTCCTGTCCAGGGCTCTCTGACTGCCTGGGCAATGTGGCAGGTGGTGAAGAGACAGATGGGTGCTCTTCAGTGCTCAGGACCTGAGAGGATCTGGAACTAATTGAAGTCGATGCGTTAGCTGCCATCCATCCGACAACGGCTTCAATTTGGTCCTCGCGCAGCAGTGGGGTACGGCTAGCTCCTACAAAGCTGCGCATAAAGGACTGTTCCCTGGTAAAACTGGGGGACGCTGAGTCACTGGTGCCCGCAGCAGGCACAGAATCCCCACGTCCTCTTCCTGCAGGCACAGAATCCTCACGTCCTCTCCCTGCAGAAACTCCACGCCCACGCCCACGACCACATGCCTTACTCCCTGCCTTCTTCATCTTGGTAGACTGATAAAGATAGGCAGAAAAGTACTAAGGGCTTAGTGTGCTTATTCCTGAACAGCTGCTAACAGGTATAAGAAACACTAATTTTATAAAGTGTGGACTAGACTTTAATATGAGCTAATGTGGCCTACACAACTGTAAAGTGGAGTGTTTGGTGAACTTTATTTAGGTTTTTTTTTGTCACAAAAAGACACTGGATGTGCCTAAAGATGTAATAACGATAGTATCACAAACTTTTTGTAGCTATTACAATGTAGGAAGGTAACCTACAATGCAATAGATGAGGCTGCAAAAAATAGGCTAATACTAATCTGGCTGGGGCTGCAGGGCCCAAGGCTGCAGAAAGGCTCCTCTATCTACTCCTATATAGTGTGTTTGGAATCAATTTAGCTGAATACGGATGGAACCACCACACTAATAGGAGATATCAGGAAAAATTATGAATTGGCAATAAAGGACAATGTATGAGGCAGTGACACACACTGAGTGCACTACAACCAGACGGGGTTGAAGCACACACTACAGGGTGAGCTGCACTCACACACCAGACCTTGCAGACAGCGGTGAACAGTACAGATGCAGAGCACTGTGCACTAGCGCTGCAAGACCAAAAAAAATTCTCTATCTACTCCTATATAGTGTGTTTGGAACCAATTTAGCTGAATACGGATGGAACCACCACACTAATAGGAGATATCAGGAAAAATTATGAATTGGCAAAAAAGGACAATGTATGAGGCAGTGACACACACTGAGTGCACTACAACCAGACAGGGTTGAAGCACACACTACAGGGTGAGCTGCACTCACACACCAGACCTTGCAGACAGCGGTGAACAGCACAGGGAACTGTGCACTAGCACTGCAAGGCACAGTGATTTAGAAAGTAGCTTGGGTAAAGCAGTATAGAGCAAATAGGTAGCTAAAACTGTCCCTCAGAACAACAGCGTCCTATCCCTAACTGAATTCACAGCAGAGTGAGCTCAAAATGGCGGCGGTGGCTTTTATAGTGCATCATGACATAATTTTAGCAGCCAATCACAGCCATGCCATTAGTTAAGATGCCTACATGCCTAACAGGATGTGCCCACACTTCTTAGGATCCTCATTGGCTGAATAAAATGAAAATGTCTCATTGCATTATGGGAACTTCCGATTCCGGTATACGATATTGCAAAAGTATCGGAATTAAGTATCGGAATTCCAATACCGCGAATATCGGCCGATACCCGATATTTCAGTATCGGAATGCTCAACACTACTCTTGAGGTTATGTCTGGTCAGCAGATAGCGGCCTCTGTTCCTCTTAACAGGGAATCCCCCATGACCACCACTCTCCGTTTTTTCTTCACAACATTCTTCTTTCTCCATCCAGGAGGATTCTGAGGGCTTACAAGGTTATTCATTGCTGGCAAAGTCTTATCTTGCTGTATTTCTTCATGGTTCTCCTGCGTGAGAGCCTGGTACTGGTTCCTGAGCTTATGGGTGCTGACTGCCTCTCGATCCTCCTGCTTCTGTGGGTCACATGCTTCCATTCCTCTGTTTCGTCAGGTGCAGTTCGAATTTCTTCTCTTTCTGAATCATGAAGAGATAATTCTGCTCTGTCTAAGAACTCTTCACCTTCCTTAATGATTTTCAAGGTAGTTAACCTCTCTTCTAGATTTCGCAACTTTTCCTCCAACAGGGACACAAGCTTGCATTTCTGGCATGTGAAGTTTGGCTTTTCCACTGGCAAGTCTGTGAACATGTAGCAGAATATGCAGCTCACCAAATGGCTCCTGGACTCTTCCATGTTCTTATTGTTCTGAAAACAGTGACAAAAAGCTTAAAAAAAAAAGCTTCAAAATGGTTTACCGATGTCCTCTTTTCAGCTCCAACAGCCAAAATCCAGTGTTCTTTGAGCTCGCGGAGACTCTTCACTTACCCCAAAATGCAGTGGGAATATGCAAATTATCTCCTCAGGACTCCTCCCCTGGTTTACCGATGTCCTTTTTTTCAGCTCCAACAGCCAAAATCCAGTGTTCTTTGAGCTCGCGGAGACTCTTCACTTACCCCAAAATGCAGTGGGAATATGCAAATTATCTCCTCAGGACTCCTCCCCTGGTTTACCGATGTCCTTTTTTCAGCTCCAACAGCCAAAATCCAGTGTTCTTTGAGCTCGCGGAGACTCTTCACTTACCCCAAAATGCAGTGGGAATATGCAATTTATCTCCTCAGGACTCCTCCCCTGGTTTACCGATGTCCTCTTTTCAGCTCCAACAGCCAAAATCCAGTGTTCTTTGAGCTCGCGGAGACTCTTCACTTACCCCAAAATGCAGTGGGAATATGCAAATTATCTCCTCAGGACTCCTCCCCTGGTTTTTGATTTTAATAAACCCCATAGAGTATGCTGCCCTCCACACACGGTGCGATACCTCGGAGTGAATCTCCTGTCATAATTTTCTCCCACAGTAGTCCTTACATGGACAACATGATGACCCCATGGCAAACCCCACCAGTATAATGCACCTACACTACTCCCCCCACACACACACACAGTATGATGCTCTTACAGCCCCCCACACATATACACACACAGTATGATGTCTTCCACAGTTCGCTCACACAGTATGATGGCCCCCAACAGTTCGCTCACACAGTATGATGGCCCCCAACAGTTCGCTCACACAGTATGATGGCCGCCCCACATCATGTATGATGGATCCCACAGTATACGCTTTTCTTGTTGCCAAAATAAAAAAAAACTCCACACAGAGGGCCCGATCTAGTGACGTCATTGCACCTGCAGTGCTGAGACTTCGAGCACAGACGTACAGGCTGAATGATGGGGAACAAAGGCCATCTTTCAAAGAATGATATGCGGAAGAAGAAAGCCCTGTAGCCTCAGGCTTTCCCAGCTAATGAGCGCCATAGTGGCCACGTGGTCTACCGCTATGGGCAAAATGCCTTTACCTTTAAGGCCCATCTTAGTACTTTTTACAGCAGACTGAGTGCCATAGGAAACCATGATTTCCAGTAAATACCGCAATACTGTGGTATTACAGTATATATAAGCAATCCAAGGATCACATGTTTAAGTCCACTAATGGGTACAAAAAAAAAATGTAAAAAAAATAAAAAGTCAAAATATAAAAAATAGATAATTTTTAACTATCCCACGTTTTCCCTATTAAAAACAAAGAAACGGAAAAAAAAACATTTGGTATCGCCACATCCGTAAAAGTCAGATGTATCAAAGTATGGAATTATGGTAATTAACCTTTACGGTAAACATTGCAGAAAAAAAAAATCAAAATGCCAAAATTGTGGGTTCTTTGTCACCTCACTTAACAAAAAAAATACAATACAAAGCTAGCAAAACGTTCTATGTACTCCAAATTGGTATCAATAAAAATGTCAGCTCCATAAACACAAAAAGCGCTTAAATAAAAAACTCCCTGGTTCTTAGAGAGTTAAAATAGCGATCACAAGACGTTATGTCACCAAACTCATTAAGGCCTAGTACATTAATGGTGCCACAGGAACGGGCAACAGCGAAAAATGTTATTTGCAAATCTCCTTTCAGCGTATGTATGTTGGCCCTTGAGGACATTGCACACGCTGCTGCCAATTTATAGTTTTCCATGAATGTTTATTTTGTGCATAGGGTAAAAGAATACATAAAAGATATTTCTTATAGATGGCAGCTAGCGTTCTATTACTCCTGGTTTAGGAGCTGTGACTCTCACAATCCCTCCAGGAGAGCACCTCAAATTATTTCTTTCCCCCTCCACTGTTTTTTTTCCCTATGTTCTGTGCGCTCTATTCCCTAAACAGCTCCATTTTCAATGGACAAATCATGATGTCTAGAGATCTCAATATTCTCCTTGTCAGAGGTGCCCCCATGAGGGTTGTCAGAAGATCTCAAAAACAGCAGGTGTTGTGGGGTGTGCCTGGCATACAATAGTTAGTGCCTACCAGGGTAGAACATCCGGTGAGCAGGTGGCGGAGTCATGGGCGCCCAAGGCTCATTGATACTTGTGTGGAACGAAAGGTACAGTAGCCCCAGCTGGTCCGGTGCTGCAGAAGAAATACTGTGGCACATATTGCTGAAAAATTAACTTTTGGCTATGAAGAAAAGATGTCAGGATAAAGTATTGCAGCTTATTACATATGGAGATGCACACTGGTCATTGTCATGCTGACCCGGTTACAGCCAAAAGCACCTACAAGGGTATATGGGCATCAGAACTGAACCATAGAGTAACAGAAGAAAGGGTTCTGGTCTGATGAATCATGTTTTCTTGTACATCACGTAGATGGGTAGAGGTGTATAACTTACCTGGGGAGAAACATGGCCTCCAGGCGCACCTTAGGAAGAAGGCAAACTCCGGGGAAGTAATCTATAGTTGTATGTGCCAAACATTACATTTTATCACCCTTTTGGAATTTTTTTTATATAAAGTGACCAACCCCAATATAATAAATAATACAGAATTTTACATTTTCATTGTACAATTTTTAAGTCATATCCTCACTTGGAGTATCCTACACAACCCTATATATATATACAGTCATGGCCAAAAGTATTGAGAATGAGACAAATAGTAATTTTTCCAAAGTTTACTGCTTCATTTTTTGTAATGGCAATTTGCATATACTCCTGAATGTCAAAGAGTGATCAGCTTAACAGCAATTACTGTACTTGCAAAGTCAATATTTGCCCAGAAAATGAACTTTAACCCCCAAAACACATTTCAACATCATTGCAGTCCTGCCTTAAAAGGAGCAGCTAACATCGTTTTAGTGATTGATCCATTAACACAGGTGTGGGTGTTGATGAGGACAGGGCTGGCGATCAATCAGTCATGATTAAGTATGAATGACATCACTGGACACTTTAAAAGGAGGCTGGTTCTTGGTATCATTGTTTCTCTTCAGCTAACCATGGTTATCTCTAAAGAAACACGTGCAGCCATCATTGCACTGCACAAAAATGGCCTAACAGGGAAGAGTATCGCAACTACAAAGATTGCACCTCAGTCAACAATCTATCGCATCATCAAGAACTTCAAGGAGAGAGCTTCCATTGTTGTCAAAAAGGCTCCAGGGCGCCCAAGAAAGACCAGCAAGCGCCAGGACCGTATCTTAAAACTGTTTCAGCTGCGGGATCGGACTACCAGCAGTGCCGAGCTTGCTCAGGAATGGCAGCAGGCTGGTGTGAGTGCTTCTGCACGCACTGTGAGGCGGAGACTCTTTGAGCAAGGGCTGGATTCAAGGAGGGCAGCAAAGAAAACACTTCTCTCCAGAAAAAACATCAGGGACCGACTGATATTCTGAAAAAGGTACAGGGAGTGGACTGCTGAGGACTGGGGCAAAGTCATTTTGTCTGATGAATCCCCTTTTCGATTGTTTGGGACATCTGGAAAACAGCTTATTCAGAGAAGAAGAGGTGAGCGCTACCACCAGTCTTGTCTCATGCCAACTGTAAAGCATCCTGAAACCATTCATGTGTGGGGTTGCTTCTCAGCCAAGGGAATCGGCTCACTCACAGCCTTGCCTAAAAACACAGCCATGAATAAAGAATGGTACCAGAATGTCCTCCAAGAGCAACTTCTCCCAACCGTCCAAGAGCAGTTTGGCGCCCAACAATGCCTTTTCCAGCATGATGGAGCACCTTGCCATAAAGCAAAGGTGATAACTAAATGGCTCATGGAACAAAACAGAGAGATTTTGGGTCCATGGCCTGGAAACTCCCCAGATCTTAATCCCATTGAGAACTTGTGGTCAATAATCAAGAGACGGGTTGACAAACAAAAACCAACAAATTCTGGCAAAATGCAAGCATTGATTATGCAAGAATGGACTGCTATCAGTCAGGATTTGGTCCAAAAGTTGATTGAGAGCATGCCAGGGAGAATTACAGAGGTCTTGAAGAAGAAGGGGCAACACTGCAAATATTGACTTGCTGCATTAACTCATTCTAACTGTCAATATAACCTATTGGTTCTCATAATATGATTGCAATTATATTTCTGTATGTGATATAAACATCAGACAAACACTAATAAAAACCAGAGGCCAGCAGATCATGTGAAAATATAATTTTGGTGTCATTCTCAATACTTTTGGCCATGACTGTATATATATATATATATATATATATATATATATATATATATATTCTCTATCTCAAGTCTTGGAGCAGAAATACTTCACATACAGAATCTGTTGCTATAGTGAGCTTATTGTTCTGTTCATGATTGCAGTTTGTGAGCTCCGATCTCCTTCTATGGGTGAATTTCTTTGGGGTCTTGAATCCTCTGGCTGGTTAAAACACGTGAAAACAATCCTAGATGCTGGTATCTTCATTGCAAAGGTAAGATGTGTTGTATCTGGTCATATTCTACTGGTGCTTGTCTGATTTGTACTATTCTAGGCACGGACTGTACAAAAATGATCCTTTTAGTGCTGAGAATAAACGAGATTTGTAATTATATAAATGTGTAATATTTTACATTTAATTTGCACATTTAGGCCGTGTCAGAAGAGGGCGCCAGCGTGCTCGTTCATTGTTCTGATGGATGGGACCGCACCGCTCAGGTCTGCTCTGTATCCAGTCTGTTACTTGACCCCTATTACCGAACCATCAGAGGATTTATGGTAAGAGGTTTTATTTCATATACTCTATGTACTGGTGGAGATTTACGGAGTTGATATTTTTTGCATAGTGTAACTTTTATTTTTCCCAATTACTATTAGGTGTTAATTGAAAAAGACTGGATTTCATTTGGACACAAATTTAATCACAGGTAACCCTGGTCACTGCACATATGTTGGAAAAGTCAAACAGAGTCACTTATTTACAGAGGGCCTTTCACCAAATTTTTCGTGTTGAACTGAAAACATGTTGTAGCTTCAGAGCAGAAAAAAAAATAATTGTTAGTTCTTTTTTTATTTTGCATCTCTGTTGCAGGGATATTAACAATCAAAGTATTTGTCACCTAATGAGTTAATTTTCGTTACATCCAAGTGGGTGTTATCAGAGAGCTTTCACTGTGGGGCATGTACTTCTCCTTGTATGATGCTGTCCAATTATAAAGAGGCAGCAAGATGCTAGAAAAAGAACACGTCCACACCATATCTTACAGCAGGTTTCTCATTGTGTGGGTTATAATGAAAGCCCGGATCTCCTGGTCTAACCTCCTGCATGATTAGAATGTCAACTGTATTCAAATCCCATCAATCAACACATTTCAGATATGGGCCCAGCAGTCAGTGTGGGGCTAGGGTCAGTGACGCGCCCCTGGGCCTGTGTCGCGCTGCGTTGCGCACGCGGGAGCTTACCCGGAGCCGGATCTCTTGAGGGTTGTAGTCTCGTGGCGGTGACCCGGTCCGTGCCCAGGGAGTCAAAGCGACGTATCAGCGGTAGATGTTGTACGACTACGCCACCCGTTGAATGCAGCTATGGAGCTGCCGCTGCAGGACAGTCCGCTGAGGCCGGTGGATGGATGGTGCAGCGTAGATGGTATAACCCCCAACGGGAGGGGTATGGCCTCAGGGCAGCAGATGTGGATGATGGGGGTAGCAGGAACCACTCAGAGACGATGCGGTGTAGTTCAGGGTCTTTACTGGTGACAACGATAGACCCTCCCGGAGTACTGGCTAGCGATTGGGGCCTGGTCAGTCCTTGAGCAGATGGGATCTCCCCTGGCCAGGCGGAGTTGTAGGCCTCCCAAACTAACTGTACTCTTCTGGCTACCTTGCTAGAAGCGGGTATAAGTAGCCCACGTCCCTGAGTGTACCGTGTGGTGCTCACCCGTATGGCCGGTGACTCGGGGCCTTCTAGTGGCTTCCGCTCCACGGTGGCGGTGCTGGTCCCACGCGTGTGACCGTGCCTTCGGGCTTCTTGGCCAGAGGACCTGAAATCCCCTGCCTGACGGATTCTGCTGCTGGGTAGGAGTTAGTCCCCACAGCCTCGGACTCCGGGTCCGGTAAGAAATCTTCTCAGTCAGGGCGAGCTCTGCAGCTGCCAGCCCCTGACTCCTTGTAGTACTGCTTCTGCTGTTTCTTCCTAAGCTGCTTCTCTTCGCTACTCTTCTTAACTCCAGGCTCAGGCCCCTGGACAGGGCCTGCCTGTGGAGCAGAGCCCATAGAGCAGCTCTGCTCCCTGTCTTCTCCTCTCAGAACTCCCTAACCCTGCCTCAGCCCCAGGTCTATATAGGGGAAGTCCTTCCCCTCCCAAGACTGGGCAGGAGGTGTGGCATGCACAGGATCCCTGACCAAAGGACCTCCCACCTGCTCTCAGACATAACATTACTGTAACGGGTCCGGGAGGCGGAACCTCTGAGCTACTATACAAGGGGGCGGCCCTTGTAATGGAGCGGGTGGCAGTCTCTGGGTGAACGGACAGGGAGTTACGGCAAGTGATCAGGGCAGTCTCTGGGTAAGGGGTAGGTACGACCTGTGATGGTAGAGCCTCCGGGTAGGCTAGCAGGCAGAGGGTAGATGGGTGCTCCCAGGTGAGCGGGCAAGAGTCTCTGGAATAGCTGGTGGTCACCGCACGTGACAACGGGACCTCCGGGCTGGCAAGCAGGCAGGTAACGGAGATGCGCTCCCAGGTGAGCGGGCAAGAGTCTCTGAGATAGCTGGTGGTCACAGCACGTGACAACGGAGCCTCCGGGCTGGCAAGCAGGCAGGTAACGGAGAAGCGCTCCCAGGTGAGCGGGCAAGCTGGTCCATAGACAGACTGACCGGAGTAGTAAGACAGACCGTCGGACCTCAGGCAAGCAGGCAGGTAGCTGGTATGCGTTCCCAGGTGAGCGGGCAGGCTGGTCCTTTAGACAGACTGACAGGAGTAGTAAGGCAGACCGTCGGACCTCAGACTGGCAGGCAGGTAACAAGTATTCAGGCAGGAATCAGGCAGGTAACTGGCAGGTAACTGGCAGGTAACTAGCAACGGGACCTGAGGGCTGAAGCACAGGTGAGACACAGGTGCAAACAACATTGCTCGGGCACCTCCATTTTGGAGGAGGTGCCTTATATATGATGAAGTCCTCCGGCCATTGGCCGGGGACTCTTTAGGGCGGTGCGCGCGGCCCCTTTAAGAGGAGGGGAGCGCGCGCGCGCCCTAAGCACAGGGGCCGGGAAGGAGCGCGTGCTGAGAGCAGAGCAGGAGGAGGACGCCGGGACGGAGCGCGTGCTGACAGCAGAGCGGGGAGAGGACGCCGGGCAGGAGCGCGCGCTGACAGCAGAGCGGGGAGAGGACGCCGGGCAGGAGCGCGCGCTGACAGCAGAGCGGGGAGAGGACGCCGGACACGGAGCAGAGCGGTGAGGGGAGCAGCGTCCCTGCCTAGCAGAGGGCAGGGACGCCAGCGCTACAGTACCCCCCCCTTTAGGCCCCCCCTTTTTTAGGCCAGACAGAAATTTAGCTAGGATGAGAGGGGCATGGATGTTCTCCCGGGGCTCCCACGTTCTCTCCTCAGGACCAAACCCCCTCCAATCTACCAGAAAAAAGGTCTTTCCTCTTACCCTTTTGCTGGCAAGAATGTTCTCTACCTCAAACTTGTCCTCAGCAGAAACCAGAGCAGGAGGCGTACCTGTAGACTTAGAAAAAGAGTTAAGTACCACAGGTTTGAGGAGAGATACATGGAAGGAGTTAGGGATCCGTAAGTTGGCCGGGAGTTTCAATTTATAGGCTACCGGGTTGATCTGACCGATGACCACCAGTGGGCCGATGAACCGAGACCCTAACTTATAGGAAGGGATCTTGAGTCGGACATATTTGGACGAGAGCCAGACTTTATCCCCAGGACGGAATTGAGGAGGGTCCATCGCTAAATGCTGCCAGGGGGCAGCAGGTACTGACAGAGGAAGAAGGCGGCCGGCCGACAGGTGTCTCGGAACTTTGTTGCGGGCGCAGGACACACAGGCAGAAACAAAGTCCATAACATCCTTGTGCAGGTTAGGCCACCAGTAGTGTCGGGTAATGAGCTGGAGGGTCTTTTTCCGACCGGCGTGGTCAGCTAGTTTAGACGAATGACCCCAGTGTAGGATTCTCTCCCGATCAGGTACCGATACGAACGTCTTACCAGGAGGGAGACAATTTAGACTCACGGGAGCCACCTGCATTACTCTGGCGGGATCGATGGGGCAGTCACATGGTCTATGAGGTGGTGATGTCTCTGCCTCCTCCTTAACAAAGACATCAGCACTAGACCAATAAGGAATCGGAAGTCCAGGTAGATTAGCTGGGATAGGAGAGGGACGGACGGAATGGACGGGAACCAGGCAGGTTTTATGACAGGCCTGTCCCCAGTGAAGGACTTCTCCGGTTTGCCAGTCAAGCACGGGTGCATGTCTCTGGAGCCAAGGCAGACCTAGCAAGAGGGCGTGAGGGAGACCAGGCAGAACGTGAAAGGAGATACTCTCTGAATGCAGCATTCCCACCTGCAGAGTAATGGATTCGGTGATGAATTGGATGGGGCGAGGTAAGAGGCCCCCATCCACGGCAACAACAGACAAGGGTACAGCCAGAGGTTTGGTGGGGATGCGGAATTTCTCCACCAGAGACTGTGAAATAAGATTTCCGGCTGCTCCAGAGTCAAGTTGGGCTAGTTCGGAATAACGATTCTCCCCGCAGATGATTGAGACTGACAACAGCAGGGATGGAGAGGATTTATTTTTGTCTAGATCGACCCCACTGAGTGAACCTAGATACAGGCGTTCTCCTGACCTCTCCGGGCAGGCACGGATCAGATGCTCCTTACTGCCACAGTAGAAGCAGCTCCCCTCGGCACGGCGGAAATCCTGACGGGATTTGACCATCTTGGTCTGGTCGACCTGCATAGGCTCAGGAGAGTGTACCTGGGGAGAAACGGAAGGAATGACGGGTTCCTGGAAAGTAGGAGCTAAATGTGAAATCCTTCTCTCACGGGTGACCTCTTTGGCACGCTCCTGGAACCGTAGGTCAATCCGGGTGGCAAGGGATATTAGATCATCGAGAGTGGTAGGAATGTCCCGACCAGCAAGTTCATCTTTAATACGGCCGGACAGACCCTCCCAGAAGACGGATACCAGGGCTTCGTTATCCCAGGCCAGCTCCGAGGCAAGGGTACGGAACCGTATGGCATATTGGCCCACGGTGAGGCTTCCCTGACGGAGGCGAAGCAGAGAAGATGCGGATGAGGTCCTCCGTCCGGGTTCGTCGAAGGCTTTCCTGAAAGCCGTGAGAAAGGCAGGCAAGTCGGACACCAGGGGGTCTCCTCTCTCCCATAGAGGATTTAGCCAGGCCAGAGCCTCCCCGGTGAGATGGGACATGATGAATGCAATTTTGGCTCGGTCGGAGTTAAACTGGTGGGACAATAGTTCAAAATGCAGGGTGCACTGATTTATGAAGCCCCGAGCCAGGACGGAGTCGCCTCCGAAGCGAGGAGGTGCAGAGAGCCGGGGTCCGGAAAAGGATACCATGGTACTGGCCGTAGTTGTTGGTGGATCGGACAGAGTGTTCAAGCGAGTATTAACATTCCGCAGGTGACCCAGGATGGCCTCCTGTTGGGACCTCTGATGGGACAGTTCAAGACAGAGGTCCGAGAGCGAGGGAGCTTGGGTGCCACCGGGTTCCAGGGCCCGAGCAAACTGTAACGGGTCCGGGAGGCGGAACCTCTGAGCTACTATACAAGGGGGCGGCCCTTGTAAGGGAGCGGGTGGCAGTCTCTGGGTGAACGGACAGGGAGTTACGGCAAGTGATCAGGGCAGTCTCTGGGTAAGGGGTAGGTACGACCTGTGATGGTAGAGCCTCCGGGTAGGCTAGCAGGCAGAGGGTAGATGGGTGCTCCCAGGTGAGCGGGCAAGAGTCTCTGGAATAGCTGGTGGTCACCGCACGTGACAACGGGACCTCCGGGCTGGCAAGCAGGCAGGTAACGGAGATGCGCTCCCAGGTGAGCGGGCAAGAGTCTCTGAGATAGCTGGTGGTCACAGCACGTGACAACGGAGCCTCCGGGCTGGCAAGCAGGCAGGTAACGGAGAAGCGCTCCCAGGTGAGCGGGCAAGCTGGTCCATAGACAGACTGACCGGAGTAGTAAGACAGACCGTCGGACCTCAGGCAAGCAGGCAGGTAGCTGGTATGCGTTCCCAGGTGAGCGGGCAGGCTGGTCCTTTAGACAGACTGACAGGAGTAGTAAGGCAGACCGTCGGACCTCAGACTGGCAGGCAGGTAACAAGTATTCAGGCAGGAATCAGGCAGGTAACTGGCAGGTAACTGGCAGGTAACTAGCAACGGGACCTGAGGGCTGAAGCACAGGTGAGACACAGGTGCAAACAACATTGCTCGGGCACCTCCATTTTGGAGGAGGTGCCTTATATATGATGAAGTCCTCCGGCCATTGGCCGGGGACTCTTTAGGGCGGTGCGCGCGGCCCCTTTAAGAGGAGGGGAGCGCGCGCGCGCGCGCCCTAAGCACAGGGGCCGGGAAGGAGCGCGTGCTGAGAGCAGAGCAGGAGGAGGACGCCGGGACGGAGCGCGTGCTGACAGCAGAGCGGGGAGAGGACGCCGGGCAGGAGCGCGCGCTGACAGCAGAGCGGGGAGAGGACGCCGGGCAGGAGCGCGCGCTGACAGCAGAGCGGGGAGAGGACGCCGGACACGGAGCAGAGCGGTGAGGGGAGCAGCGTCCCTGCCTAGCAGAGGGCAGGGACGCCAGCGCTACAATTACATTACTGTGGACACCAGACCCCTGGGGTGCCACATCAGCACAGCTGAGTTTAGCTGTGTCACTTTCCAAATCTTCCATCAGCTCTCCTCCTCTCAGCAAAAGAGACAAAAAAAAAAACACCATACATTCTAATATAATATACTTACTGTAGTTTTTCTGTGCCATTCCCAGTCTCAGGCGGTTTTGGGAGCGCAGTCCACCTGAAAAAGATGTTGCATGCATATACCCTAATTGCATTGCCTCAGCATATATATATTTTTTTATTTTTTAAGGTATGGAAATTTAGATGGGGATCCCAAGGAGGTGTCCCCAGTGATAGACCAGTTCCTGGAATGTGTCTGGCAGCTCATGGAGCAGTTTCCCTGTGCGTTTGAATTTAATGAGAGATTCTTGGTCCACATACAACACCATATATACTCCTGTCAGTATGGAAAGTTTCTGTGCAACTGCGAGAAGGAGAGGAAGGAACTTATGTGAGAGAATATGTGCTCTGTGTATGGTCACTATAGGCTTGTAACAGAAATAGAATATGGATGGTTGACGTGTCCCTGATGCTGATCTGATCACACGGTGCCCCACAGTCTGGATAACAGCAATCACTTATAAACTGTGAAGGTTGAACCTTGGCAAAAAATTTTCAATAACTGTGCAGGAGAAAAATGTATAAAGTGATGGCATATTGGTAAGATATGCCATCACTTCAGGATTCGTGGGGGTGTCAGACCTTAGGGACTCCCACATATCCGGAGACTGAATGGGTATGTGAACCTAAACCATTTCAGTTTTTTCCTGCCCATCTGGGTCGCTGGCATCGCTGGCAGTGCCACTGTACAGAGAAACATAAGAATGGTGAAATCAAAATGCCAATAATAAAATAAGATGGGTACATGGATTTAAGAATTGCACAGTTCCTGATGTAACCAATGGTCCACTAGAAGATACTTCTTGAAGATATTCTCTGTCCTGAGTAATGTTGAAATCTTGTAGATCTTCTTTCCCAGTCAGAAAATGTCCTAACCTGCACGTCAGTAGCCAAGGACATGAGATACATCCTTGTAACTAGAGGATCATGGCTTTAAAGAGATATTCTTAAAATATCAAGCTCTCATTGAGGCCTCATTCAGACATCCGTATCCACATGTACGTGTTAATGCTAATGCTATTCACATGCCTGTGGATTTTCATGGACTATGTGTCTGTGCAAAACTCACGGAGACATGTCTGTTTTTTCTTCCAATATCACAGATGAAAAAGACCTATACAAGTCTATGGGTCCATGAAGAACATAGACAGCCCACGGATGGCATCATGGTGCTGTCCGAGATTAAAGGGGTTGTCCAGTACTTTATATTACCCCCCACCAATGTGTCTCCCCGGGGCCCCTAAGGATTTTTGTAATTACCTTCCGTTGCAGATAATGCCTGTGAGTGGCGCTATCACTGGCCGCTCACAGGCATCACGTGACCCCCGGCTGCAGCCGGCTTTGACATCCACCGATGTCGCTGGCAGCCGCCGGGGATCTCTGTCTTCCGCGTTCCAGGTGGATGCCAGACTGTGGGCGGGGTTACCCCCAACCCCCACATCACACCCGGCATCCACCGCACGCTCTGCCTCTCCCTATTCATTGGGAAAGCGCGGTGGATGCTGGGTGTGACGCGTGGGGAGGAGGTGTAACCCTGCCCACAACCCAGCAGCCACCGTAGGGACCCCAGCGCTGAGTCACGCCTCACTTGTCGTGACATCAGCGTGGGGTCACGTGATGCCTGTGAGCAGCCACCGATAGCGAAGCTCACAGGCATTATCAGCAACGCAAGCTAATTACAAAAAGTCTTAGGGGCCCCGGGGGGATACATTGGGGGGGGGGGGGGTAATATAAAGTACTGGACAACTTCTTTAACATTACAAAGCATTGGAGAAACTTTATAACATATTTATCCATATGAGAAGAACACTGATAACACAATGATGGTAAAAATGGACACACTGATACCATTTTTTCACATACCTGTTTAAACCTGTACATGTGAATGAGGCCTTCTGCTGATCACTGAAGAGCCCCATTCTCAGCATCGCTAAAAGTCCCATCGGTCAGACCTCCAGCATTCAGAAAGTTATCTCCTAACCCTTTACAGCAGTGGTTCTCAACTCCAGTCCTCAGGACCCACCAACAGGCCATGTTTTCAGGATTTCCTTAGTATTGCACAGCTGATAATTGCATCACCTGCACAGGCAATAATTCCATCACCTGTGCAATACTAAGGAAATCCTGAAAACATGATCTGTTGGTGGGTCCTGAGGACTGGAGTTGGGGAACACTGCTGTAAAGGGACTGTCAGTACAGAAGGACTGTTCAAATCAAGTACAGGCGCTCGGTGCACCGTGGTGGGGCCAAGCAGTTCAGTGCATCTTTCCATCTACTTTTTGGAACCGGATTTTCCAATTTTGACTATGAAGCTACACAGCTACTATGCAAAGAAACACTGAAAGCTATAGAACTTGTGGCTCATTCATATAAGAGAATCAGGCACAGTTTCACCAGTTTGGTCAGTGTCAGTTTTTATCATTAGAGTTTGGCCTGAGCTTCAGTTTCTTCATCTTTTTCCATCAAACAGACCTGGAAAACTGGACAGCGCTCAGATGGCAATTAATTGTTGGCCGATTTTTTTTTTTCACTGACCCATGGATGTGCATTGTTAATTTTGACCTGACACTCAGATAACTATCGTACATTTTGCCACGATTTTCCGTCTCTCAAACAATCACAGATATGTGAATGGCCCCATTCACTCTTCTAGGTACAAGTGCTATCTGGAAATAACACAAATAGGACTCGTACACAAAAAATGTACGTCTGAATGAGCCCTTAGTGTTAGTGCAGGTTGCAGTGGTGACGGGTATACTTGCAGCTCTCATAATCTCAATATATCAGTGATGCAATCATCATCTTCCAGAATTCAGGAGAGGACCTACTCCCTCTGGTCTTACCTGTGGAAGCAGCGGTTGGATTACATGAACCCTCTGTACAGAGCAGATCACAGTCAGACCCAAGGAACTCTGAGACCACACACCACTCCATGCCACTTCAGGTAAGAGGTTATTCTGATTCCTCCTCTGCACTGAATAAAGCAGCAGAACTCTAACACACCATATACTTATCATTCATATATAGAAACATCAACCCTAACTTTACAGGTGAAAGAAGCGGGGTGACGTATCATGAGCCCAATGTGTCCTTCAGTGGTGAAATCCAAGGCCCAACACTCTTCCCACTTGTAACCATGGTCTACATTTAGGGGTTGCGTCAGAGCTCACTCGTCAGTTCTATCTTCTGCCTGGCACAAATCAATTCACTTTAGACAGATTTACTGACATCTATGACAGCTTGTGACACGGTGATTCATTTTGCACATATTTAGACTGCGATAAAGTATTGATCTTTGGGGGTCAGACCGCTGGGACCCCCAACAATCCCCAGGAGGTTCTGTAGAGCAAGCTTTTGAACAGAGCAGAGGTGGAGCATGTACATCTCTACTCCATTCATTCTCTGTGGAACTGACCCCTAGCGATCAATTCCTAAATCCTGTTGATAGGGGATTACTTATATACTTGGTACAACCCCTTTAATAGGGCATGCGGATGTCCCTGATCGGGAACTTTCTATATAAAAGCATAATATAAAGTCGAGTTTGGGTCAGGAGACCTGAAGCCAGTCTTTGCATTGAAGCATACTCAGACCGCAAAACACACGTGTGAATCCAGGCAAAAGCTGTTTTTTTTTTGTTTGCCTGTACAAAACAGACCAATTTTGCAAGTGTGTTAGATCCAATTTTCGGGCATATTTAGTCCACATGTCCGTTTTTATCAATGGTTTTGCCATATGCAAAAACAACGTGACAGAGGTTTCCCAAGCTTCTTCAAGTACCCAGTCAGTGAAAATGAAGAATAGCAGTAGGATGCAACTTGGATGTCCGCAAATAAGGTCAATGTAGGGGATGTCTCTGTTTATATACAGACCATCAGTCAGCAAAATAACAGAACGGACATGTGAATAGTGTAAGGATAGGATGTGTCAGTGTGCTGTCCGAGTAATGAGGCCCAACTTGCCACCACATATTTTCACTGATCTGAAGTCGCCAGCCATAGATCAGCCACTGAGGGACTCATTAGGACTCGCTCACATTGCCACGTAACACGGCCGAGTGCTAGTGCTATGTGATGTTTTATCGGATAGCACTCGGACCAATAATATACTATGTTATCCGAGTGCAGTCTGATGTACGTGCACAGAGACAATGGAGAAGATGGAAAAATTAAGTCCTCCATCTTCTCCACACCTGTGCTGCAATTCTTCCATGCGAGAAAATTGGATCACACTCAGAGTTAAAGCAGAGTGTCATTAGCATAATCGGTCCAATTCTCTGGCATGGGAGAATATACAGCATTGTGAGCTAGCCCTTCATGTGTGTACCATGAGCTAGCACGTCTTAAGAACATATATCATGAGAATTGCTCGATGATAATCTTCTGTACTTGTGCATATACTCGATGATAATCTTCTGTACTTGTGCATATACTAACTCTTCAAACTTATTTTTCACCATGGAAGGTTTTGGAGGGGCCTCTATAACCGATTTGAGAAAGGAATGCACCCTCGCCAGTCAGTCACTGATTTTCTACAGGCAGTAAAAGAAGAGACGCAGCAGCTGGAGGAGGAAATGGAGTTCATAGAGAAGGTGTGGTAGAAATACTGAAAATCCAGCTTCCTGGCCTATATGTTTTTGATGTTTATACCTCCGCTTAGGTTTCAGTGTAAACCAATTCAGCTTTTAATGGTGACTGAGAAACAATTTTAAATGATTATATATAGAAACTCTGCACAAGACAAAAAAGAGGCAATCATTTTTAGCCGATGCCCTACGTCTTTGGTGTTCTCCAACACAATAACTGGAAGAGAGCACCATTAAAGGGAATCTGTTACCAGGTTTTTGCTACCCATCTGAGTGCAGCGCAATATAGGGGCAGAGGCCCTGATTCCAACAATCTGTCACTTACTGGGCTACCTGCTGTCATTTTGATAAAATTACTGTGTTATCTGCAGCAGACCCCGCAAACATCACTGATTGGCAGGTCTCTGACTGCTGAGCTCTGTATAACCCCGCCCACACCACTGATTGGCCACTTTGCGTATACTACATTTGCAGAAAGCTGCCAATCAGTGATGGGGGCGGGGTTGTACAGAGCTTATGAATATGTAGGACTACCTGGCAGCAGGTTTACTAGTCCCCAATGATAATCTGCTTGCTGATAAAATAGTGATTTTATAAAAACTACAGCAATCAGACCATTAAGTGACACATCACTGTAACCAGGGTCTCTACCTTCTGTCTTTTCAATGTCAGTAATGCCTGAGCACTGTGGCGTTATGGCTTTCTTATGGCACCAGAGAAGTTTGTTCATTGGTATAAAGTTTTCAAGTAAAGGTTCATTTAGGCAGGCCAATAATTGGGTTAGGGAGCGTTCCCTCATTCCCAACTGTTGGCTGCCTAAACAGGCCATCAAACATCCAATGGAGGGGCAAAACATTCATTGGTGTGATAATTTTTGAGCAAGTTTAAAAATTATCATTAGCAGCACATTGTCCTGTGTAAACGAGAAATGTGCTGACGATAACATAAGTGCGGCCGGCCTTACTAAACAGACCATTAAACCACTGCTGATCGACTTGCATGTAGAGGTTACATTAACATGCCCTAACCCAATGTAACTTTTGCTCTTGTCTAACAATTTTTCCTTTAGAGATTAACAAAACTGGAAACTCGAGAGTCAAATGAAACCTACAAGAATCTCAATGACCAGCCAAAAATCCACAACTTCCAGATATGCATCACCAAACACTCTCCGGCTAATACGCCCCAAGATTACAGCACCAACCTGAAGCTGTTTCCCTCTCGTAGTCCATCCCAAGGTGAGGAGGACTCGGCCCTGATCCTAACCCAGGACCATTTGAAGAGCTCGGACCCCGACCTGTCGGCTAATAGTGACCAGGAATCTGGGGTGGAGGACTTGAGCTGCCGGTCTCCGAGTGGTGGAGACTCGTTACCCAGCGAGGACAGTGGGAAGGATCCCGATTCAGATGAAGCAGTGTTCCTGACTGCTTAGAGGTCTTATTAACCACTTGCTATTATATCAGTGCTTCTATTTATTTATAGGGAGTGATGTAAGCTGGGAGGGATATACTGGGGGAAAAAAAAACATATCGACTTTGTTCACATGTATCAGTGGTAGTTTGTGCAGCGGAGACCAGATACTAATGTCCTATATAGTCAGTCTGATCCAGGCAATTGAACGACTGACAATTGGAAAAGTGCATACACAGGTTGACGAAACAATGACGGGGACACAATGATGGCTAATAATCTGGTATCATGTTATCAGCAGCACGTCTCCTGTTTACACTGAGTAATGTGCTGCCGTTAAGAATTTTAATGAATGCATAAAATGTATCGCACCCAATGAAACGGTGCTTTCCTAGTTTGTCTGCCGATTGTGGTCCTGGTTAGATGGGCCAATAATCGTATGTTGAAATGATTCCTATGACCGCTCGTTCATCGATTATTGGCTCTACGCCTTAAGTGCGTGTCTGCAGCCTCCGGGAATATTCAGAAACAGTTATCTTTTTTTAAGAGCCAACCTTATAATGCATTTTGTTTCCTTTCATGATTTCAAACCACATGTCCGTGGAGCATGAATCCTGTCCCAATATATTTGTATATTTAAGGTTTGTCATTGACAAAGGAGCCCTGTACTGGAAATATGGACACTTACATGGTTTTCGGGTTTAGGTCCACTGTGTGAAAGATCTGAATGTGCTTTGCTTCTGTGTAAGTTGCTGGTAGACTAATGGTGGTCATCCAGGATCTGACATTGGGTATTAATCCCCTACCTCCTAGTTATGTTAGGCATGACTATCACATGTAAGGTTCTTGCCACCTGGCCGAGAAAAGTTCGAAAAAAAGGACGCAAGCATAAACTGTTTGGCCTGTGACCACAGCAATTTACTGTAAAACAATGTGATTTTCGTCACATGATTAAAACCATGACCCAATGTCTATGGCTGAATAATCCCTTAAAGACTAATGTTTTGTGCTATGGTATACCATCGGTCCGATCTTCTGTAACTTTATACTGTTTCCACATAGACTGCCAATGAAACAAAACTTCAGAATCTCATTTGGAGACTTTAAAGGGGCGGTCCAAGACTTTATTGAAGGCCTATACTTGATCATCAATGTCTGATTGATAGTGCGTGCTGTAGCTGTTCCTGTGTCAACGGTGGCCAGAAATGCTCAGGTGCCGAGCTCTGTTGACGGAGTACTACATATCGGCCCCCCATTCAAATCATTAGGGGGCAGATGTGTAGTACGCAGCCGCAGCCACTATTCCCTCCACAGAGCTCCGCAGTGCAGCTCCGCTAATGAGCACCCCAATTGATCAAACATTGATGACTTATCTTAAAGAGGTGGTCACTACATTGTATAATGCCCCCATCAAATTACACCTTTTAAATACCTGCAGCCGGGGTCACGTGATGCAGTCTGAGCAGTCAGCAATAGCGCCACCCACAGGTACATATGGAAGCAGGAGGTATTTACAAAAACATTTATTTAGTTAACATGTGTAAATCGATGGGGTCATTATACAATGTAGTGGACCACCTCTTTAAAGAAAGGCCATCAATGTTAAAGTCCGGGACAACCCCTTTAATTATTAATCGGTATCGGTACAGATCTATTAGACTTTTCAGAACTTCAAAATAGGTCCATCCTTCAAACAGATGCCAAAAAGTACAGTATGCTGCAAACTTTAATGGAAGCATTCCTGTATGAATACAATATTGGAGGAAATAAAGAAAAAAAAACAAAAAGCTTTGGCACTTTTATGTAGGTCTCCATAATATAGTGGGGAGAGACTTTCTTATTGACTTATATAAGTGAGGTAGAGCAGTAACCCCAAAGAAATTGAAAAATCAGCTGTGGTCCCTATAGGATGGCCCTACACATTGTATTTCCCAGCACTTTTTTGAGAATACATTGGGGTGGAAAAATAAGATACCACTTTTGAAAAGCGAAAATAAAAGCCGATAATAAGAATTTATAGTCCAGAATTTACTGGTCACTTTTGTATTTCTGTAGGAATTCCAGCTCTGTACGTTGCAGATATCCGGCCCATCAGCGGATCAGCGGGGTCCCGCGTACTTGAATCCTTGCATGTTATCTGGGGGCTAAGAGCCATAGGGTTCTCTCTAAGTGCTTCCGACACTGGTTTTCAGAAAACGTACTGATCCTTTTATATTCGTGCTGCAAGGTAGTTACATGTGGGGTCTCAGCGTCACATTACTGGGCTAGTACTAATATGGTAAGAGTCAATGTTGTGTAGTATCCCCCCGCCATCCTTTACGTGTCTGCCTGCTGCATAGTGAACGGCTGCCATCTTGAATGCTCATTGAAGCTGCTATTAGGTTTTTTTTGTAAATTGCATGGATAATCTTACCAGAATAATCGTTCTCACTTCTTGACTTGTCGGCTCATTGTGACCAATATCATATTGGTTTTCTAGACGAGTTTACAAGCGCTTGTAGTGCTACAATACAAGAACAAAGCTCCTAGATGTAATAGGAAGATCATCATAAAATGACCGTCCCTCCCAACTGCAGATTCCAAAATCTTCTGAAGATGCAGCTTATAAGTGAGGTCCGTGATAGTCAGAAGCAGCGTCTTCTTCCCATGATCGGTGCCTGGGGTGGGAGCCCAGCGATGTAGGGGCTGAGCCGCAGTAACAGACATGGGGCCGTGTCTGCGGGGGAAGGTGGGGAATAGAGTTTTCATTTTCTAATCCAGGACAACCCTTTTAAAAGTAGAACTCCCAAAAACAATGAAAGGGAAAGCCTCTTAAAGGGACACTAATCCTCGAAATGAATGAGGGCAAAAAATATAGCAGCTCTTACTTTTGTCCAGTCTCAACATGATCCTAAAAGAGATGGGGCCAGAGTCATCAAGAGCGGCGCTGTTCACATTGGTCTTGATGAGGAGGTGTGCTGGAGTCAGACAGACGCTCGCGGGTCATGAAAAGGTGCATGCTTCTTCCTGAATTGAGAACGCACCGTGGGGCAATAAACAAATCTGCAACATGTGAATGAGATTTTGTGGCTATTTATGGTACAAAGATTTAAAAAGAAAAATTCTGCACAAGCGCTGTGTGTGAACAAACCCCAACGGTGGTGCCGCAGTTCTTTTGGGAGTTCTCCTTGGTTGCAAAGGGTTTTGTGTGTTTTTTTTATATATATTATTTATGGTTTATTTATTGATGCCATCATTGCTTATTTTTGTGACGAGTATAATAAAATCATGATCTATTTTTTTATTTTGTGTTGCATATTTTGGCTGTAATTTATATGCAGAAATTGATTTTTGTTTTAAGATATTTTAAAATATGTTGTCAAGCAATATTACCCTAATTGTGACTATATCAGTACAAAGTACGTATGTAAAGTAGTTTATTCCGTAATGTGCAATTAGAATATTTTTGTAAACTCCCTTGTGTTGTGTGTGTGCTGGTGTGTATAGATTAGATTGGGCCGCTGTCCTTTACGGACATAGCATTAGAGTCATTTATGCTGCACTTATAGAAGATGCTAAAGAATTACACTACAGGTTTTTTAATACAATTTTCTTTTCTTTTTTAAAGCAATACTTTACTCACCCTCTCTGGGTCTAATGCAGAGTGTCAGCTATTTGTCACATTGACAGCGCTGCAGCCAGTCAGTGAGTTCAGTGACTCTGAGCAAGTAGTGCCGTTAACTCGGGCAAAGCTGCTGATCTCAGTTATTGGTTGCAGCGCTGTCGACGTGAGGCCAAAGGACAGTAACAGACACTGGGAGCAGTGGCAGAGACCCTGTGCTGGACCCAAGGAAGGTGACTAGTGCACAGTTACAAAAAAACAGCTGCACCAACGGGTTAAAGGAAAATCCCTTTAACCCTTAACTGGTGAGGTGGGGGTTGCCACACCCAGGGCGGCTCCAGGTGTTTCTGGGCCCCGGGCGAAAGAGTCTCAGTGGCCCCTTTAACACATACCATGATTCATGATGCAGAGATACGACGGAGAAATATATATATATATACTACAATGCAATGATTTCACTTCTTACATTACATGAGTGATATCTATTGTAAATTCCACAATAGCTCAGAAACCGGTGAATCGCTCCACACAGAATACTGGCCCCCATATAAGGCTCCACACAGAATACTGGCCCCCATATAAGGCTCCATACGGAATACTGGCCCTCATATAACGCTTCATACGGAATACTGGCCCCCATATAAGACCCCATACGGAATACTGGCCCCCATATAAGGCCCCATAAGGAATACTGACCCCCATATAAGGCTCCATGCGGAATACTGGCCCCCATATAAGGCTCCATACGGAATACTGGCCCTCATATAACGCTTCATACGGAATACTGGCCCCCATATAAGGCCCCATACGGAATACTGGCCCCCATATAAGGCCCCATGCGGAATACTGGCCCCCATATAAGGCTCCATACAGAATACTGGCCCCTATATAAGGCTCCATACAGAATACTGGCCCCCATATAAGGCCCCATAAGGAATACTGGCCCCCATATAAGGCCCCATGCGGAATACTGGCCCCCATATAAGGCTCCATACAGAATACTGGCCCCCATATAACGCTTCCTACGGAATACTGGCCCCAATATAAGGCTCCACACAGAATACTGGCCCCCATATAAGGCTCCACACAGAATACTGGCCCCCATATAAGGCTCCATATGGAATACTGGCCCCCATATAACGCTTCCTACGGAATACTGGCCCCCATATAAGGCTCCACACAGAATACTGGCCCCCATATAAGGCTCCATACGGAACACTGGCCCCCATATAACGCTTCATACGGAATACTGGCCCCCATATAAGGCCCCATACGGAATACTGGCCCCCATATAAGGCCCCATAAGGAATACTGGCCCCCATATAAGGCCCCATGCGGAATACTGGCCCCCATATAAGGCTCCATGCGGAATACTGACCCCCATATAAGGCTCCATGCGGAATACTGGCCCCCATATAAGGCTCCATACGGAATACTGGCCCCCATATAAGGCTCCATACGGAATACTGGCCCCCATATAAGGCTCCATACGGAATACTGTCCCCCATATAAGGCTCCATACGGAATACTGGCCCCCATATAAGGCTCCATACGGAATACTGGCCCCCATTTAAGGCTCCATACAGAATACTGGCCCCCATATAAGGCTCCATACGGAATACTGGCCCCCATATAAGGCTCCATACGGAATACTGGCCCCCATATAAGGCTCCATACGGAATACTGGCCCCCATATAAGGCTCCATACGGAATACTGGCCCCCATATAAGGCTTCATACAGAATACTGGCCCCTATATAACGCTCCATACAGGATACTGGTCCCCTTATAAAGCTCCATACAGGATACTGGCCCCCATATAACGCTCCATACAGGATACTGGTCCCCTTATAAAACTCCATAAAGGATACCGGTCCCCTTATAACGCTCCATACAGGATACTGGCCCCCATATAATGCTGCATGCAGGCTGTTACCCCCCCACATAATGCCCCATACAGGCTGTCCCCCCCCCTTATAATGCTCCATGCAGGCTGTTACCCCCCACATAATGCCCCATACAGGCCCCCCCCCTTTTAATGTTCCATGCAGGCTGTTACCCCCCACATAATGCCCCATACAGGCTGCCCCCCCCTTATAATACTCCATGCAGGCTGTTCCCCCCCACATAATGCACTATGCAGGCTGCCCCCCCCTTTATAATGCCCCATGCAGGCTGTTCCCCACCTTATAATGCCCCATGCAGGATGTCACCCCCCCCTCTTTATAATGCCCCATGCAGGATGTCCCCCCTTCTCTTTATACTGCCCCATGCCTCCATACATTAAAAAAAAAAAAAAAATGAAATACTCACCTCCCTTCTCCTCATTGCTACCAGCTGCCCGCTGCCTGTTGCTCGGGTCCGAACTCCAGCGTTGTCGGCGTCTTCCCGCTCAGCGCTCCCTGTGACGGCTCAGGGGAGGGCGCGGTGGAAAGACGTCACCGCGCCCTCTGACCTGAGACGTCACAGGGAGCGCAGAGCAGGAAGACAGCTGATCTGCGGAGGCACGGGGAGAGGTAAGTATCCGGCTGCCAGGGCCCTGAGCAAGCGGGGGAGAAGGGCGGGCGCTGGCTCTCCTCCGCCCATAGCCCAGCGGGGTGCGCGACCGCCAGTGGGCCCCTGTGCCTGCTCAGGGCCCCGGCATTTGCCCGGGTGCGCCGGGTGCTGACGCCGGCCCTGGCCACACCCCAGGGAATTTTTGTTCGGCTGCCATTCATTGAAAAATGCTGGTATGAGGATACGTGTCTCACTAGCTTCCATCCATTTGTGGGTGTCAAAAATTTGTTACACTCATATGCAATCAATCGCCAATAAGAAAACGATTAAAACAAACGTGATCTTCGCATTTTCTGTAAAAATAAGAGATTTCTAAACACTGGGGTATAGGAAACCCCACCTCACCAGTTGCGTGACAAAAACCCCACCTCACCAGTTGCGTGACAAAAACCCCACCTCACCAGTTGAGGGTTAATGAAGCAGATAATCTGGCACAGATCAGCAATGGAATGGGGAATTTTACAAGATCAGAAGCAAGAAACTGAGCAGAAAATTAGGAAATTACCCTGATAACATTTTGAATTAGCAGCTTGTTTTTGGGCTCTCTATACCAATCCAAGGGAGGTTTGTATACTTTATGACGGACATGTAATAATTCAGAATATTTGATGATTCGGAATTTATTAGATCCCCCAGGTGAATTATCCCAATACTATAAAATGGACATAAATGACACATAAATCTGTGCAGTTACAAAGTAACATTGACGCTCCTCCCCAACTCCCCGTACAGAATGACATGCCCTCGGGTCAGGAGTGTCTACAGCTTCATAGAAATATATAAAGCAGTCACGTTAGGGTCGGGAAAGTCCGTGCATGGACTGATTACCACGGACGTCTGAATGAGTCTTTATTGACTAATAAAGTCACTATTGATCACAGGGGTTAAAACGGTCAGGATTGGAGTTCATCTCCAATGTTGGCCTTTGTGTAATATATACAACTCACAGGCATAGATTCTGGGTATGAACAATGAGCGCCCTACACTATCCACCCTAAATATGGGGAAGATGGCAGTAAAGAGTAAAAGACAGTTGTCTGGGACTTGACTCTTTTCATAAAGATAGGTCATCAGCGTGTGATTAAAACAGAAATGTAGAAATTTTTTGCAAATTTATTAAAAAAACAAAAACTGAAATATCACATGGTCATAAGTATTCAGACCCTTTGCTCAGACACTCATATTTAAGTCACATGCTGTCCATTTCCTTGTGATCCTCCTTGAGATGGTTCTACTCCTTCATTGGAGTCCAGCTGTGTTTAATTAAACTGATAGGACTTGATTTGGAAAGGCACACACCTGTCTATATAAGACCTCAAAGCTCACAGTGCATGTCAGA